>NC_081828.1:34404285-34707321 GCF_030867095.1 Alligator mississippiensis
ATTGAATATGTTTTTCGGGGGGGGAGGGGTTATATCAACAGGTGTAAATAAAAATGAAATACGGAACACTTTACATTTTTGTTACTTTTCATTTAAAGCAAAAATCCCGTGCTATAAATTGGCTTGGGACAAAATAACAATTTTTGTAATCACTTTCATGAACTATATTGGTATTTATTGTTGGCAGTTCCTCCATATAGTGGCTTCTTATTTACATGTATATGTGAAAAAGTCAGATGAACATGATATACACATTTATATGCATATTAAACAGTTCCTGCTTCTGGTTCCCAACAATTATTTTTCATTTTTTTTCCCAGGGCATTATTACCTCATTCTTGCTGAGTTGGTTGGATAGGATTTCTAGCTGCATGAGTCAGATGTTCTTTTTTTCCTCCACTACCCTCCCACTTGTCTATGTGTCAATTGCAAACTTAGAGGGGAGCAGAAAGCAATATAGCGCATGGGAACAGAGAGGTCTTATGAAAGAAAAGGAGTTTAAAAATTAGTAATTCAAATATTTGAATTTGCATTTTGACCATGATTTGGATTGTCTTGAAGTGGCAAGGATATTCATGTTGGTGTGCGTTGACAAGCCAATGTACCACATTAGGGAGGGACAACATTGATAAAGAAGGATTAAATGGAGAAAGAAAGAGGAACTATATATGAAATTGTCCCTCTTCCCCAGTGTAAAAATGGCAGTATCAAAGAGAAGTACAGAAGTCAACATATGTTTAGGTTTTTGAATATGCTACCAGCCAAGGATAGATAGATAGATAGATCTCAAAGAGAAAATTCCTCATAAGCATTAATCTGCAGTCTCATAAATCAACTGCACATAAAGTACATCTAAGAAAAGTGTTCAGCTATTAAAAAAGCTTAATAAAAACCACTTTTTTGGAATAATACTATAGTATTTTCTTTGGGAATACCACTGTTTTAATTTAAGAATTTTTCCAGTCATCTTTTTGGCATAGACCTTAAGCCACAGATGAGACATTGAATTATTTTTTGGTAATCTCCAGTACACACAATTCAGTTGAAAAAAAACAAAACCTTATGCCTTCCTAACATCAGACAGTCAGACTAGAGTATTTGTGAAGCCAGATGAATGTACATTTCCACTTCCACACTGGGAAAAGAAAATAATCAGGAATAGGCAAATTAGTAGTGGAGAAATGGTTTGTACAGCAGGCACACAAAGCCTGATTGAAAAAGCTGAAGACATCAGTTCAACTTTTGTTTCTGATCATTACAGGAGCCAGAAGTTTGACATATTTGTTCCCAGGGAGCCCAACGTCATTAAAAGTTCTCAGGTGCAGTATTCATTCGACCTGAAAGAATGGGATGCTGTGGCCTGGTCACTGCTAGGCGTGGGCTAATGTAAGATTTACTGAACATACAAACAGCTCTGTTCTTTAAAAAGAGGTATGGCTATGGCAGAAAACATTTAAAAAATGAGCCGGTGCAGTGCTACTGAATGAAAAAACTGCAACTCTGAAATATGCCATATAAATGATTTTATAAAGGGATGTGAAATAAGTAGGAGCTTCCCAAAACTGCTTTCTGGAGACAGTGGGTTAGATCCTGGACTCTTGCACTGTTGTTGCTCTGATGCTTCTTTACTGACTTGCATAAAATTATTCCACCAGGGGAGCAGACAGCAAGCTAAAACCAAATTATTCCTGGCCCAAGGAGGAGCAGAAAAACAATTTCTCCCCCTTCCCACCATTTGCACAAACGGATGGAACAGATTTGAGAAAGCTTCCTTAGAGTACATGAGGGACAGACACATCACCGGGAAGGGGAAGGCAGGGAAGAGTTGGACACCAGTGGCTGAGGCTCCTATAATGGCCAGCCAGCTCACTGTGATAAGCAGCAGCACGGTGGAGGTGGGGGACAGCGGCAAGGGGCCCTCTACGCTGCACGCGTGCGCAGCTGCACACGATAAAAAAATCTCGCTGCGCAGTAACTTCTTAAAGCGGCGCACCAGGGCCGGCGCGGGACACCGGCTGCTCGGTGGCCGCTCTGCTCCTCACCACGCCGGCATTCCCGCGGGGGGGGGGAGGGCGCAGCCCCGGCCGGAGCAGCCTGTGAGGGGCTGGGCTGCTGACCAGTGGGCAGTCATCGCCCCTGCCCTTCCTCCTCCATGCCCGCAGTGCGGGGCAGGCAGCGGCTCCTCCCCAATGCAGGGGAGGTGGGAGCCAAGCCGGGCACCGCACGGGCGCCGCTGGCTCCAGGGAACTGCTCTGGTCCCCAGCCCCTTCAGGCAAGCTTCGCCCCGAGCCCCGCCGGCTTCACCCTAATCTTAGCTTTCATCCCTGTGCCGCAAGTCCCACAGCTCCCACGCCAAAGCCCGGCAGCCCCATGGATCCTCTGCGCTCGGCCTGCCCCCGCCTCTGCGCCTTGCTGCGGCCCTTGAAAGCGATGCCATGCACCTCGCTGCCCGATCCGCCCAGCGGCGGGACGCACGTGGCCCCACGCCGCTTTCAAAGGCTGCAGTGAGGCACGGAGGAGGGGAGCAGGCCGAGCGCAGCATGCATGTGGGTCCAAGAGACGTGACAGGGAGGTGCACACACTGCGTGTAACAAAGGTACTGGAGACAAAGTCAGCTCTTTGGTAACTGAAGACAGAGAACTCAAATGCTTGCCCATATTTAAGTACTAATTAAGCCTTAATCCTGGCCACATCGACATGATTAAAAGGTAGCATGTGGGTATTACAGCTAGTTTTTTCTATTATTTACAACAATACAAATTAAAAGCAGAATTGGGCCTTTAAAGAAAAACATGTAATAAGATAATAAATAGACTGAGACGAATATTAAAGAATGCATCTGGTACATACCGCAATATTAAAGGGGGAAGGAGGACCAATTTGGGAACAGACTGAAGCAGCGTGCTCACTGACTGAAGCAGGGCACTCATGGATCACTACACCTTAGAGGGAACGTTGGATGGCAGCACTGTTGGGGGGAACACTGGGGGCGGGGGTGCCCCCAACTCCGGGCAGGAGCAGGGAGAAAAAAGTTTGGGGCCCAGGTAGAAGGTAGCTGAGGCTGGCCGCCTCTTATAAGCAGCAACAGCACAGCAGTGAAAAGGACAGCTAGAAGCAAGGTGAGTGAGAAAAAGTGGAACATGTTTTTTTTTAAAGAAATCTCATCTTTCATTAATCTAAAGTAAACAATAAAATAATGAGTAAAAATTTGCAAGATTAACACATGGCATCTGGTTGAATCAGTGCAGGAGAAATTAGATGAACTTCCATGGATTTTTGTGGATTTACAAGTGAACCCAAGCAGCCCCTGGTAGTACAATAGCTGCAAAGCAAGGAAAATCACATTTTTGGGCATAAGTCAGATCCACATTACTAATTTAAAATGATAAAAGTAACCCTCATGGAAGAAATTCAGGAGCTAAAAATAAAACATGTTGGAGGCGTTTTAAATTACTACAAACCTCCCCCCCCCCCCCAAAATGATAAAATCAGTTGATAATGTGGATGCACAGACACGATTTAGCTAGTTTAATGGCGATTTTTGTCATGTGGACACAGGAAAAGTATAACATGGAAACAGGAGAGGTGTAATGTGGACAAGTGCCCCAGGAGCACATCCCCTGAGCAAGAATGTGTGTTTTCCTGGGGACAAACAGCAGAATGTGTGCTGCTGCTACTTGGGGAGCGCCCATGCCAGGCGTATTTGGTGTGCAGCACGTTGCCCCAGGTGGGGTAGGGGAGGCTTGAGCCAGCAACTTTGCTGGCCCTAGCAGCCTTACGTGGAATCCTGGGGTCCTCTGGTAGCTAGTGATCCTGTAGCAGGGAGCTTGGCTGGCAGCTGGAGTATGGCTCTGGTCAGCCAGGCTCCTGCTTTGGGCAGTGTACATTGCCACCACATGTGGTGCCCCGCTTTAGACACAGGTTTTTTTTACCCTAGGATCTCCCAGGGTCAACCCCTCCCCCAACCCACACTGCAAATGAGTAGCTCGGGAAATGCATGCATGTGCAGTGTGTGGTGCCACAGATGGGTCTGCAGTGCCTCACATCCACACTTGTCTGGACACACTCTAGGAGAGCATCCATTCTCCCTATGTACCAGGGCACAAAAAAAGTATCAGACATATCTTGCTAACCTTCACACATGCATAAAAAGGTTAAGGATTTCTAACAGAAAAGGTAAAAGAAAAAGGTAAGTAATGCTTTATGGTTCCTGACAAGCAAGAGTCAGGCAAAGGGACGATATACATAAATGCTGGATCCTGCACAAAATGAAGGTTATCATTTCTGTGTTGGTGGAGGAACTCCAAAACTCTCTTCTCCCAGAAACTGGAGGAGCCTGAAGGAGCATTGAAAAAAGGAAGGACTGTTCAGGAAGTGTAGCCTGACTAAATAAGCTAATGAGAATCATCTGGCCAAAATAAACTGCACTGGATGCAAGCAAATGAAGGCAGATGTTTTTAATAGCTTCTTTGAAATCTTTCTAAATTCAAAGGGAGCTTTGCAGTTAGAGCCCAAACCTCCATTTTGTGTGTACCTAAAATTCTCATTGATTTCCAAGTTTGTTCTGTTTGTACTAATCAGTTCCATGGTTATTAGCAACTAAGGGGAAGCTAGGTTGTCAGCCCAAAATGTAGATAGGTTATGAGCAGGGATCCGGGTTTTCCATTTACTACAGAAAAAAAATGTGGATTTTCCCTTTTAACTGAGAAAAACACAGATTTTTAATTTGAACAGAGAAACATGCAGAATTTCCACTTTTGCAGAGAGCTCTTTGCAGACTGGCAGAGCTCCAGCCTGTTGGGGCTGGGGGGAGTGGGAGAAGTGTGGGCAAGTAGGGGGCACCATGTGCATGTATGCACTCACACATGCATATGGCCACCAGGTAGCTTGGACAGCAGCTCCAGCAGGTAAGTCTGACATGGCGGGGAGGGGGAATTGAGGCCCCCATAGTGAGGGAGGGAGTTGGGCAGGGCTGGCTGTGGGGCTGCTGCCCAGCTTGGGCAGTGTGTGGGGCATGGGACCCGGCATGGAGTGAGACAGCTGCAGGTAGCTCGTCTAGGGGGTGGGGCTGGCAACCTGGCACTGTGTGCACTCCTGGGTGGAATGGGGGCCACATATCCCTCAGATCTGTGCATGGGGTGAGGGTGGGTATGTGCTGCTTACTGCGGACTTGGGCTCCCTCCATTGCTGCCCTCCACCTGGGACCTCCTGGGCCTAGCAGGTGGGACTCAGAGCAGCAGGGCACAGTACCGGGAGTAGAATTGAGGCCCCCATAGTGAGGGGGCCAGGTGGGGAAGCTCCTTGCCACTGAAAGCCCCACACCACCCTGGTGAAGTGCCCCCTGCGTGCCCAGCAGCAGTGGGGGTGGCAGCAAGGAGTTGTGCCTCTTGCTGCAGCCCGGTGGGCAGGGGGTGCCTAGCCACGGTGGCATGGGGGCTTGTAGTGGCAGCATCATGCTTCCCCACCTGCCCCAGATCTGCCCTGCCTTGCCTGGCCACAGAGGCTCTGGGGAGGAGGGCAGCAGGGCAGGGAGCCTGAGCCCACAGCGGGCAGCCCACATCCACCCCACATAGGTTTCATTCTGGCCATGCTGCCTATGGGCTAGGGAGACCCAGGCTCTGTGCTCCGCTCCTCTGCAGCAGCTGCCTTCTCCTGTGGGCAGCAACTAGGGCTTGGGCACAGGGGGCTGCAGACCCAGGTCCCTGATCCCATAACTCTGGCAGCTGGGGGCCCCCTCTGGCAGGGGTGGGGAGGCTGTGGGTGGAAAGTGAGGGGCACCAGCAGGGGTGAGGGCCTGTGGGTGGGGAGTGAGGGACACCAGCAGGACAGAGGGATTGTGGCTTGGGAGTGAGGGGCCTGGACCTGTGTCCTGCTGAGCCACGGGGTCAGGGGGAGCTCTGATTTTCCATGATAAAAAACCCAAAATCAAACACCAACATTTATAGGTACCTAGAATTTATTTTATTATAGTGATTGAGGTATTGGTAGACTTCCTTAAAATTATAAATATATCAATAAAACAGTGTCAGGTTCTTTGGGTAGATGTGATATCTTTTATTAGACCAACTGAGTAGTTGGAAAAAAGTTCTTGGAAAGCTTTTGGGTGCAGTCACCCTTCTTCAGGCAAACACAGCTACAACCAAAATCCCATCAATAAAGCATTGTGTTCAATTGATACCTATATATATATATTTTTTTTTTCAGTTTAATCATGGATTTTTAGGGTTTTAATCGGAGAATTTGCTGTTTGTAACCAGAGAAAACTAGGATCCCTGGCTGTGAGCACAAAACATTAACACTTCTTGTTTGAGAGTGCTGTAGGCAATGCGTAGTTCAGTGATTCTCAACCAGAGTGCCCAAGCACATGGGGTACCTTGAGATCCTTTTAAGGATATTACACAGTGTTAGCACTGCTAGGGTTATAAACATAATTTACAAGATAAACCCAGAGATTTCAAACAGAATCTAGTTGTGGTCTTTGAGCTCTTTTCCAGCAGAAAAAAAAAAGCCTTATTATTTTTCTGTAAGGAAAAAAGAGTGAAAACTAAGAATTGGCATTTTTCAAGGGGTGCTTTCAGTCTATCCAGGGGTGCTTCAAGTTTAAAAAGGTTGAGAACCATTGGCCTAGTGTTCAGAGCACAGTGCTGGAAGTGGGACACACAGGTTCAAACCCCCTGTGAATGAAGAAGGCCTAGAATTTGGATTTCCCACCTTCTGGGTAGGTGCCCTTGCTCTTGGGCAAAAAGCTGTGAGGGCAATCCTTCTCCATCTTACTTCAGGCAGGTGTGTGCACGCAGGACGACCCAATTCTGTCACAGCTGGAAATATAATCTGAAGTGTCCGCAGGTGCCAGAAGTTGCTATCATGTATGTTGGTGAGTGCTTCTGAAGGGGTTCAGCCCCTTTTACGACCCTGGTCCTATCCTCTTTTTCACTCACCTGCCACACTTTGCTGTTAAAGAAGAATACAAGAATGGGGAGGTCAGTTATCAATCTGGACCATACCACGATGCAAGTTCAACAAAGCTTCTTCTACAGGGCTCCACTTCCCCTATACCATGTCCCCATCACACCTGGCTGGGTTGGAGTCCATACCTCCTGGCATGGAGGTGTCACACTCCTTCGTGATCTCCACTTAGGGAATCACAATATTCCAGGACTCAAGTCCCTGCCTCGATCAGCAAATCTTTCTGTGGTCGACTCAGTTTCCCAGATATATGCCTCTTTTTCATAGGAATTGTCAGTCATTAATTAATCCTCATGTGAATCACTTGTGTCACTAGTCCAGTCCCAATCACACAGTCTCCCACCATGTCAGTTCAGTCAAAGAATTATTCTTTCCTTGATTGACTCTTGTTCATCCCTTTTCTCTCTAATCTCTTAACAGAAGACCAATTCTCTTCCTTCGGGTAGCTGCCCCCCTTTTTTTTCATTAAATTAGTGAATCCCCTATTTGGGTTTTCCTTACCTGATTCTCTGTGTCTGACCTGCTTCACCGATCTCTGCCTCACATTTCGGTGCAGCAACCCTTAGCTAGAATGTCACCCGAGCTCACCGCACCAGCTCTCCTCCAGGCTTGTCCTACTCTTGGTCCTGGTCTGGGCTCTCTTGGTTCTTCTGGCTATGTTCTGTGCCTCCACACGGACAGTGCTGCAGCCTGCTCCCACCTGCATGCTCCCCCTCCTGGGGGAAGTGAACGGCCTGGCATTTCTCCCGGTCTTCTGGGTCCACAGGCCAAGCAGAGACAACTCCTGGTGCATGCTGCAACGTGTGTCAGGGAGTCACCTCCCTTCCCCAGCTGAATCCTTGCTGCCTCTCTTGGCTGGTATGGGTGGCCGGCTCCACGTCCAGGTAAGTTTGTTCACATCTACCTTCTAGAACCTTCTAGGGGCTGAGGTCAGCTGCCTGTTACAATGTGGCTATGGGTATGTTACTTTGGTATGTGAAATATGCCAAATATTCAGCACAACATCTATTAAAAATGTTGAAAGGTTTCCATATACATGGATTTGTCTCCACACTATATTTATTTATTAATTTATTTGGGAAGGCATAGGGAAGGCATACAACTCCCCCATCAACCAGTGCTTGGCCACTAGAGAGAGAGAGTAAACTAATATATAACTTGATGACAAGTCTTAGCACTAAATAAACTCCACATGAATAAAACTCAGTATAATTTCCACCAAGAAACCCTCCACAAAGATTTATCTAATAGTATACTATACCACCAAGTCAATAAATTGGGGCCTTATCAAATGACCAGAAATGAATTCTCAGGCCATGACCTCTCCACTAAAAATGCCTTAAATCCATTCTTGGGATGTTACTATTAACAAAAGCATGGATGCTGATTTTGGATGTCACAAAAGGACATACAGAGAAACGTGTCTGGGGACCTAACAGAACATATAGGCTACATATACGCGTGGTGGTTTGCGTTCTCATTAGAATGCACTGGAGCAGGCTCGGTCACATCTGCTTTGTATTAGAATGCTCCAGCGTTGCCGCACCATCATGTGTATTAAGCCCCCATGCATTTTAAAATGGTTGTGGGGGTGTTTTAGCTAAACCTCATTGGATGTGCTTTAGCTAAAGTGTAGCACAGCTGTTTTTAAATGCATGGGAGCTCAATACATGTGATGGTAAAGTGTTTCAATTGGAGCGGCTCTCCGGGAACCACTCTAATTAAAATGCCCCCTCCCTCCACCCCAAGCACATGTATAGGCAGCCATAGGGGTTAAGAGATTTCAAGCACCATCTAAAACTGTACTTAGAAGTCAGCTGAGGGCATGTCTACATGACTGGGACAGCATTTGTCCTGAATTTCCAGCATCATGCAGGGATCCAGGTTTCCCCTTGCAGGCTGGCAGTGTTCCAGCCTGCAAGAGGCTGCCAGGAGTGGGATGCAGGGGCCTGCTGCATGCATGTCCACGCCTGCACACCTGCATGTGGCTAGGAAAGAGCCGGAGAGCCTAGAGAACAGCTCCCTACAGGTAAGTCTATGGTGGGGGGCAGACAGGTTTACAAGGGAAGAACAAGGCCCCCATGGTGAGTGAGGAAGTGGGGCAGAGAGTGGAGCTGGGAGCACTGCCCAGCCACGGTGGTGCATGGGGCCCCGAGGCTGGAGCAGGGAGCAGAACAGCCACAGGCAGCTTGTCCAGGGAGGTGGCTCCCTGCTGCTGCACACAGCCCCTTGGAGGAGGGACATGTGGGTGGGGGGGCATGTGGCCTCCCCCCCCCACCAGGTTTGTGTGTGGGGCAGGGCCAGATGTGGCCTGCCTGCTGCAGCCTCAGGGCTCCCCAGCCTGCTACACTCTCCACAGGAGCCCCATACTAGCCACATACCCCTGCTTAACTGGCAGCCAGGATGGCAGCTGCATGCAGTTATATTGCCTGCTGCTGCTGGGCAGACAAGGGATGCATGGCTGGCACAGGGCTCCCCGGGGAAAGGCAGCAGGGCAAGGAGACTCTAGCAGGCAGCCCACATCCACCCCACCCGGCTCTGGTCTGGCCATGCCACTGACCGTGCCACTGGCCATGCTATGGTCCGGCCAGGCCAGGTATGTGTCCCAACTTCCAGTTTAAAAAAGATGGTTACCCTTGTTGCAGGCAGGGGAGGGGAAGAAGGAGAAGAGGAGAGGAGAGAAAGTGCCTCTGAGGAGGATTCTTACCTACTTTGGAGACTTAAAGAAGTCCCTGGAGGCTCCTGTGGCAGAATCCAGTCCAAAAGGGGGTGGAAGCAGGGAGTGCAACCACCCCTGCAGTGCCACGGCACTCCCCGTTTGTGAAATCCTGAATCTGCCCTTAGCTCTCCATATTCTAAAGGTCCAGGGGTCCATACTGTTCATATACAATACTCTTACTGACTTTGATGGGTTACTTTGGATGTGCAAATGAATTAGACTTTAAGAGAAGCTTAGAAAAGTACGTAGAAAAAATTGCTTTGTTTTGATCTCTCTCTGTTTCCTTCATTACATTACCTTCTACCATTACCCTGGGAGTGGTATTGAACTAGTAAAGTCTTTTTTTTTTATCTTTCCACAATGTTATCAATATGCAATCAAATTTAAAAGATATTCTTAATGCAGGTATAATGACTCATGTTAATAATGCTGAAGTTGTTATATTTGGTTTGTAAAACATGTGCTGTATCAAGACAGTCATGGCAATATCAAGAGATGTCACATTGTATGTCAAAAACTACACTGAATTCATTGCTTAAGCTGCTTCTAGAAAACCACTACCTACATGCTAAGTTCTACATCTCGCCAAAGAAAGGTTACTCTGGGTGCATCTACATATGCACTTTACTGCGGAGTAGACTAATTTGCTCCACAGTAAAGCATCAGAGTCTACACATGGGCCAGTATTAGGGTGCTAACTAATTAACTCCACCATATGATAGTACTGTTGGGGAGTCAGCTGGGGGCCTGCTGTGCCCCAGCTCAAATTGCTGCTGTTCTGACCACAGGTGTAGATTCCAGTTTGAACTTCTCTGGAGTTTATTGCATTGCATTAATTGCATTCTTGGTAACAGAGTTTTCCATTCCTAACAATTTCTGACACTGCATTTACTATGAATATATTGTGATGTAGCTACTTGTAGATTAACCAAAACAAATGGGAAAATATCTGTAATCATATTAGAAATGGAAAGACATGCTAGAAAGCACAGTTGCTATAGACATTATGCAAGAGAGTGCAGCAAGATCCTTGATGTGTGAAGGATGTGGTCTGAAAGAATAACAAGCAGCTTCCAAGAGTAAGGATGGCATTGCTATTATTAGAGGGTTACCATTACTCAGCAAGTCTCAAACGCATGATCCAAATTATAGTATCACATGCTATTTTAGATCCTGGAAGAGGGGTTGTTTTATTTTGTTTTTCTTTGCTTTCTTTTTTTTCTTTTGGGGTGTTTTTTTTTTCTTTTGGGGTGTGTTTTTAATTTTAATTCACTATCAGAAAGCATGCCATACATGTTTCTTTGTCACATTATGGGCAGGGCACATAAGATGTTTTGGAGAAAACAAATCAAAGACACACTAGTAACAATATGTTGTACTTTTCATTTAAGCTCTTAAAGCACTTTACGAAGAGGAGGTAAAGCCCAAATATGAGCATCTTCCTTTCTCAGCTGGAAAAATCAGGGCACAAAAAGTTGAAGTGACTTGGCCAAAGGCAGTGCAGTGCAATGATCCCCAGGACAAGTTGCCCATTTGATGTTTAAACATTCCTTGTGGCCACAAGAAATCAATGTTAAAATTGGTGTTGATGGGGGAGCGAGGTAGGATGTAGTAGCTGCAACATATTAGCTTCTCAGTGTAGTTGCCGACTGCCAGTAAAGACTGGGGACTGCTGATACAGTAAGACATGGCCAGGAACCCCAGCTCCCAGTTTCTTCCTGTAAGTGCTATTGTTGCGCCATCCCAAACTTAAGAACGCTTCCTGAAACATTAGTCATTACCAACAACACTACTGAGACACTCTTTAAAGAAAATTTCAATTTAAAAACATCTACCAAACCTATACCATACATTTATATTTAGGTGGTCTAAGGAAGTGGACTCTTAGGGAGCGTCTACACATACGCATTTACTGCGCAGTAACCAAAAATTACTGTGCAGTACAGGTGCATGTCTACATGTGCACACCTGTCCTGTGCAATAAATATGGTGACTTACACTGACTTGAGTGTAAATTTGATACCTGCATCATGCGGGTATCAAATTTTATGTCCAATTAGTTACTGTGTAGTAACGCATGTGTAGATGCTTTATTATACAGTAACACTGTGTGTGTGGACTGACTTGGGACTAACTTTAGTCCCAAGTCAGTCTATACACAGCGTTAATGTGCTTTAATGCCTGCACATGTAGAAGCCAGCCTATTCCCGCTTATTGTGCAGTAACTTACTATGCAGTAAAATTTATGTTGATGTAAATGCACGTGTAGACATATCCTTAAGGTAGTTTCCACTGAAATGAAAAAAAAAGAAAAGATAATTGCATAGTATTGCTTGCGTTTAAACTGTCTTTATAAATGAGGGAGGCACTGACCAAAGGAAATAATATTTTTTTAAAGTTAATTTTCAGGGTTGACCGCTTAGAAAAAGAGAAAGAAGCATGTGGAAAACTATGATGTATATGAGGATTTTCTGCATTTAGTGAAGGAAGAAAAATCATTCCCATCAACTCTAACAGAATATTTTGAAAAGTAATAGAGTAGACAGAAAGATGCTGTAGGCATATTTAAACTAGATATCATAGAACACAGAACTTCACAGCTAGGCATTTGCTAATGGAATCTTTCCTGGGTTAGCATTTATCCCACATGAAATGTGTTATCAACTGATAGAGGCAAGGATTTCTGTGAGTGGTATCTTTCATTGGATCAACTGCATGCTTAGGATAGGCCAGACTGGAATTGTCTTGCCTCTAGGAATATTCCTTCTCTCATATATTTCCTGGACCATCATGGCTACAACAGCAACACTACCATTATCATCAGGAAGCTGTATTTTGGCATATGTGCAATAAGAAAATAATACCATATTATAGAATGCTGTAACTGCATTTTAATTTTAACCAATAACAATAGTTGTAGTTACCCATAGCAGCCTAAATACAGATGACTAACATTATGCTACAGGGCATAAGATGATTTCCAGAACTCTCAGGAAGGAATTCCTTCTGCCCACCCCCAACCATAATTGATCTTGCACACTGAGAGTGGGTTCATTTTCTTCTCCAAAGCATGATGAATTCCCCATTGCTGGGAGCAGAATCTTAAATTTAGTCGCCTTGTTCTGATAAAAATACTTTGATCCCATTCTAGTGTTGTACTTTAAGCCAAAAAACCCCCCAAAATTCTACAAACACAAAGTCACTATAATTGGACTATCATTACAGGACCTTTTCATTTTTAAGGTGCTATAAAAGCAAAAGAGTGTTGGCAATTCAGACCATCTCACGGGATCTCCAATATCAAGTTTATTGTACGGGGGTGTGCAACAATTATACCCTGCACAGGATTGGAACCAAAAGGGATACTGGTCTCCCACACACACACACACACACACACACTCTCTCTCTCTCTCTCTCTCTCTCTCTTATTCAAACCTATATAGTAGCTGCTGTAGTGATTGTGAGAGCATTGGTGTTAGTCTACCTACCTAGCCAAGGTGCTGGAGTCTGCTATCAATGGCTAGTCAAAGCTTCCTCCAAGGCGATGTCTTCTCCAGATGGGGGTCGCCGACTTGTCCTTCTGGTTGGTAGGTTCTGGTGCTGGTCAAAGAAAGAGGACACCATGAGGGTCATGCTTCATTGCCTTTTATCCCTCTCTGGCAGACTTCTGTGATTCTGCAGCATCATCTTGGCTGCCCAGTCCAGAGGTTGCTGCCCCACATAGGTCTTGAGTAGTGCATGACAGCTGTCATTCACAGTCACTGGGGGTTCTACCTGTTGGTGCAGTTTCAGGAGTCCACCCTTGACTTGATTGACTCAATGACTATGTCTTGCAGGTTCCAGGAATCAGTTTTTTGGCTTGATTAGCTTAAAATGGCTTGTAGAATAGAGTTTTGTGATGGTAAATTCCTCTGGGTAGGCTATTGTCAATTAACTCCCCCAATTACCTCCAGCCTTTGACTCCAGACAGATTAAAATTATGGAAGAAACTGGAAAAGTCAATAAACAAATCTCTCCAATTAATTATCACTTACTATTCAAACATAACTTCAAGAGTATGTTATGGGTACATAACATACAGGTACTATGTTCCCCTGCCCCAGCAGCAGGGAACTCCAGACAGCATCGCTCTTGGGGTCATTGGAGCATGCAAGCCTCTCCACTACAACAAGGTTACGATCCTCGGAGAAGAATTACACAGTATGAAGCAATTGTCTAACAGTTAGAAAATGCCCTCACAAAAGAGTACCTTTGCTGGGAAAAAGTGCTGATGGAGGCACAAACCCTGGTGAGGACCGTTCTCAAGCTAAAGATGATTTAAGAGATTCTTCAGAGGAATACAAGTCTAAAAATGACTGCATTACCTTTCCATGGATCAAGAAAATTTAAGAAGACTAAAAAAACTGATACATAAGAAAAAAAACAATATCAAATTAATCTATGGAAGGAACTGGTAGCTGCAGGGAAAATAACAATACTTGATATTTTGGGCAAATTAGTGCCAGAAGGACAAAAATATTTAACGTAATTCCTTGAAGATATACAGGTCTTGTTTTTTAAAAACAAGATTACAATTTATCTACAGATGATGAAGGAAATGGAAGCTTCTTGTTGGAGGAAATTTTATCTGTTAAGCAACAAGTAGATCATTATCTCAAGTAAGATCATATATATGACCCCTCATCTGTCGCCAGGACCCCTCAACACGAGAGGTCTACTGCCTGCCCGGAGCAAAGATTCGGGATGTGACGGAAGTAATCCAGGCCAGGATCAAGCCCACCGATTACTACCCCATGGTCCTAGTCCGTCTGGGTACTAATGATGCGGCCAGGAGAACCCCCGATCACCTGATGGCAGACTACAGTGCTCTGGGCGGTGTGCTGAGGGAGTTCGGTGCACAGGTGGTATTCTCTTCCATCCTACCAGTGAACGGACACGGAAGACTGCAGGAGAACTGCATCCAAGAGACCAACTGGTGGCTTCGGCAGTGGTGTCTCGAGGCAGGCTTTGGCTTCCTGGACAACGACCCGCACATTACGACGAGGGACATGCTCAGTTGGGATGGGCTTCACCTGTCCCCCAAAGGTAAGCGTGTGTTTTCTTCTAGGTTGGCGGATCTCCTCCAGCGGGCTTTAAACTAGGCTCGTCGGGGGGAGGGGAAGATGAGGGCGGGGGAAGCTGTGGACCACCATACCATGTGGCACCCACAAGGACAGCCCAGCCTGAAGAAGGAGAACATAGGGAACCTGCAAGCCATGGGGTGGCCAGCACTACAGCACAGGTAAGCAACGAGACGGTAAGAAACAATGGGCCCCTTGGGACTCAGAGCGGGGGGGCAGCACAGGCACCAGTCGCAGGGCTCAAGTGCCTATATACTAATGCTAGGAGCATGGGGAACAAGCAGGATGAACTAGTGCTCCTGCTTGCAGAAAACACCTATGACTTAGTAGGGCTAACAGAAACCTGGTGGGATTCGTCCCATGACTGGGCAGTTCATATTGAGGGTTATAGACTGTACAGAAAGGACAGGGTGGGGAAGAAAGGGGGAGGGGTTGCGCTCTATGTCAATGAGCAATATACATCGACCCTCATCAAGACGGAATCGAAGGATGAGGAAGTAGAAGGATTGTGGGTTAGGTTACATGGGGGGCAAGGAGAAAGGGATTTGGTGGTAGGGGTCTGCTACAGACCCCCACACCAAGGGGAAGAAATAGATTCGGGGCTCCTGAGGCAACTCTCGGAGACCATAAAAGCTAAAGAGGCGGCAGTCATGGGGGACCTAAACTACCCAGACATCTGCTGGGAGATGCAGACGGCAAAGTCCCACTGTTCACGCAGGTTTCTAACCTGTGTACAGGACCTCCACCTGACACAGGAGGTACACGGTCCCACCAGGGGGAATGCTTTACTGGATCTGGTATTGGCAACGGGGGATGACATGGTAGGGGACCTACAGATCGGTGGCCATCTGGGGGACAGTGATCACCTAATAATAGAATTTTTCATAAGACGTCGAGTGGGTAAGGCAACTAGTAGGGTGAAAGTGCTAGACTTTAGGAAAGCTGATCTCAATGAACTCAGGCAATTAGTCAAGGACGCACTGCAGAGTAGGAGTTTTGAAGTGATGGGAGCCCAAGAAGGGTGGCTGTGCCTTAAGGAAATGATCCTTCAGGCACAAAGGGAGACGAACCCAATGCAAGAAAAAGGAGGGAAAGGGGCCAGGAGGCTTCCTTGGCTGATCAGAGAAATCCAGGGCAGCCTACGGGCCAAAAGGGGAGCACATAAGTGGAAACAGGGAGAGATCACCGCTCGCACTTGTAGGGAGGCAGTTAGGCAGGCCAAAGCTACCATGGAGCTGAGGATGGCATCCCAAATAAAGGACAACAAGAAATTGTTTTTTAGATATATAGGGAGTAAAAGGAAGGCCCAGGGAGGAATAGGACCCCTGCTAAATGGGCAGAAGCAATTGGTGACGGACAGGGGGGACAAGGCTGAACTCCTCAATGTGTTCTTTGCCTCAGTGTTCCTAAGTGAGGGGCACGACAAGTCTCTCACTGGGGTTGTAGAGAGGCAGCAGCAAGGCGCCAGACTTCCATGTGTAGACCCTGAGATGGTGCAGAGTCACTTGGAAGAACTGGATGCCTTTAAGTTGGCAGGCCCGGATGAGCTCCATCTGAGGGTGCTGAAGGCACTGGCCGACATCATTGCAGAGCCACTGGCAGGAATATTTGAACGCTCGTGGCGCACGGGCCAAGTCCTGGAGGACTGGAAAAGGGCCAATGTGGTCCCCATTTTCAAGAAGGGGAGGAAGGAGGACCCAGGCAACTATAGGCCAGTCAGTCTCACCTCCATCCTTGGCAAAGTCTTTGAAAAAATTATCAAGGCTCACATATGCGAGAGCCCGGCAGGACAAATTATGCTGAGGGGAAACCAGCACGGGTTCGTAGCAGGCAGATCGTGCCTGACTAATCTAGTCTCTTTTTATGACCAGGTTACAAAATGCCTGGACGCAGGAGTAGGGGTGGATGTCGTATACTTAGACTTCAGGAAGGTCTTCATTACGGTATCCCACACCATACTGGTGAACAAGTTAAGAGGCTGTGACTTGGATGACTACACAGTCCGGTGGGTGGCGAATTGGCTAGAGGGTCGCACCCAGAGAGTCATGGTGGATGGGTCGGTATCGATCTGGAAGGGTGTGGGCAGTGAGGTCCCGCAGGGCTCGGTCCTTGGACCGATACTCTTTAACGTCTTCATCAGCGACTTGGACGAGGGAGTGAAGTGTACTCTGTTCAAGTTTGCAGATGACACAAAGCTATGGGGAGAAGTGGACACGCTGGAGGGCAGGGAACAGCTGCAAGCAGACCTGGACAGGTTGGACAAGTGGGCAGAAAACAACAGAATGCAGTTCAACAAGGAGAAATGCAAAGTGCTGCACCTAGGGAGGAAAAATGTCCAGCACACCTACTGCCTAGGGAATGACCTGCTGGGTGGGACGGAAGTGGAAAGGGATCTTGGAGTCCTAGGGTTGAACATGAGTCGGCAGTGTGACGAAACCATCAGAAAAGCCAATGGCACTTTATCATGCATCAGCAGATGCATGACGAATAGATCCAAAGAGGTGATACTTCCCCTCTATCGGGCGCTGGTCAGACCGCAGTTGGAGTACTGTGTGCAATTCTGGGCGCCGCACTTCAAGAGGGATGCGGATAACCTGGAGAGGGTCCAGAGAAGGGCAACTCATATGGTTAAGGGCCTGCAGACCAAGCCCTACGAGGAGAGACTAGAGAACCTGGACCTCTTCAGCCTCCGCAAGAGAAGGTTGAGAGGCGACCTTGTGGCTGCCTATAAGTTCATCACGGGGACACAGAAGGGAATTGGTGAGGTTTTATTCACCAAGGCGCCCCCGGGGGTTACAAGAAATAATGGCCACAAGCTTGCAGAGAGCAGATTTAGATTGGACATTAGGAAGAACTTCTTCACAGTTCGAGTGGCCAAGGTCTGGAACGGGCTCCCAAGGGAGGTGGTGCTCTCCCCTACCCTGGGGGTCTTCAAGAGGAGGTTAGATGAGCATCTAGCTGGGGTCATCTAGACCCAGCACTCTTTCCTGCCTATGCAGGGGGTCGGACTCGATGATCTATTGAGGTCCCTTCCGACCCTAACATCTATGAATCTATGAATATCGTTACTGAGAAATGAAAAGTCCTCAGCCTTGATTTTATCGCCCAGAAATCTTCAAGGAATTCATTGCCTGGTAGTACCCAATTCTTACCAAAAATTTTAATGTAATTATTTTAGATGGTATTTATCCAAAGTATGTGAATGACAACATAATCCCAGTTTTTAAAAATGGTGATGAGAGATCCCTTGTCTTATTATCCCATTAACCTTATGTGTACTTCTGCCAAAACACTTGGGAGACATTTATTTTTTCACCTTCAGACATGCATCTCTGACAATAATATTTTGGAAGAAGAGCAGGCTGCTTTTAGAGAAGGCTATTTCTAAATGGACCATTGTTTGGCATTGCATTATCTAGCATCTAAATATGTTAAAAGACAAAATCATCTGTATGTTGCCTTCGTAGCTCTCAAGAGAGCCTTTGACTCCAGACAGATTAAAATTATGGAAGAAACTGGCCACATCAATAAACAAAGCTCTCCAATTAATTATCACTTACTATTCAAACATAACTTCAAGAGTATGCTATGATTGGCAGTGCCCTGTCCAGGGGCAGGGGTATGGCAAGGATGTTTGCTTGCTCTGCTACTTTTGAACTTAATTCTTGAATGATTTAAAACAATTTCTAACAGGGAATCAATTCCATGCACCTGTTTGAATGACCATCTCTCTCACTTGCTTTACGTAGATGATGCATTAATTTTGTCCCAGTCTCAAATAGGTCTTCAAGGATAATTAGATGCCTTTCAATAGCAACACAAATAACTTAGAAATCAATACACCTAAAACCAAAGTAAAGGTCTTTGGAAATGAAAGAAGGAAATGGGATTTTTTTTACAGGGAAAGAAACCAGAGGTGGTGTCTTTTTTTAGCAGGCCGTTTGGTTTACAATATGGATTGAACATTTGCACATGCAACCTGGGACAAACAAGGCTGGCCTCTGTACACAAAAATAGTTTAAACTAAAGGGGGGTCTTTTATCATTTTCTTTATCCAGTTTAGGGCTTTTCAAACCACAAGTAGAAAACAGGCAAACAAAACTGGTTGACTGTGTGACTAGTAAAAGCGATTGCTCCTGAAACAGTGAACATTAAGGATGATCATTAAGTAAATATTTTGAAATAATGTTTAGAAACAGCTAAGAGTTTGCATGGCTCCTTACTGCATTGTTTATCATCTCATGTCCAAATCCTGCGTTATATATGCTTACACAACTCCCTGGGTCCTTCATGCTCTGGTAGGTCAGTCAGTGATCATTGTTAACCAGAATCGTCTTCCCACTGAACTAGGGTGATTATGTTGTGAGCTGAGGCAATTTTATTGACTGGAGCCTGTGTGAAATAAAATGGACTTCTGGTGAAGTTGGTGAATGCTAAACTGGGGTACCATTTAGCAATGACAGAGAAACCTAGAAAACAGTAATACTGGAAGAGACTTTCAGAAAATTGTCAGAAAAACTATAAGTTTGCAATGCCACAGTTCAACAACAATGACCAGCTTAGCTTTGGGCTGCATATGCTGTCATTATGTCAGGTCCCTCTCTGTGGCACACTGATTTGTACTGCACTGAATGCTCAGCACCTCATTGCGAAATGTAGAGGAACATTTCTTAGTGATCGCAAAGGGCCAGCTATGGGGAAAGATTAAAAAAGTGAAATATATTTATATAGTAGGCCCATTTCCTCTTTCAGAAAAACCAATTCAAACCCAGAATAATACCCCTGAGGTCAATAGAGTTACTTTTGATTTAGGCTAATGTAAGTGAGACCATATTCTGGTTTCTTGTCTACTTCATTGTTACAGGGATGAAAGAGGATCTTAGGAGTCCATAAATCACTGAGGAGAATAAAGAAGAGGAAGAAAAGGCATTTTTTAGCAAGAGGTAATATGCAGGAATATCTAAACTGAATATTAAGAAAATACTTTTTGATATTGAATATTAAGGACAATCTTTTCATTGTGGAATATTCAACCAAGGAATATGGTAAAAATTCCATTACCTAGCTTATTTTCCTAACTGGTTTAGATGGAGCCTTAAAAGACATCATGTGAGAAACATTATCTGTTTACTGGTGGATGCGATAGTCCAACTGCCTAAGTCTTTGCTACGCATGTTTTCTAAGGGTTAGTTTCATTGCTGTTTGCAGAGGAGAATGGCTGTATTGAATGTATTATACCTTGGTCTGTGAAATGTGAAGCATGACCAGTTGCTTAGCACTGTTAGGAACTGGGGCGTTGGCATCCAGGGAAGGTCATATGGCAACTGGGTGAAGTCCAGGAGCTTGGGTCCATGGAGAGCTGGGGGTCAGAGCTCAAGTCAGGGTGCACCAGGGATCAAGAGCTAGTTTACAATAAGTAAGTCAAAGGAACTACAAAGGGGTCAGGAGCAGGCACCATAGTTTTTTCCCAGACAGTATACTGCTGGCTGTGGCCAGCTTTCAAAGGCTGGGGCAAGTGGGCCCTGTTTCTTGTGGCCTCAGGGGGCTGATCACTTTTATTGGCCAGTTCAGACTGGCTGGGTCTGGGCCCTGATCTGAGCTCATTACAAGCCCACATGTATATGGGGAATGGAGGTATTGTTCCCTCTTAAAGGAACAGCAGCGTAGCCCCATATAAAGTCCTACAGCATTCTGCCTGTGGTTGAGATGTCTGTGGGATGTTTCTCACAACTGCACTGGTAAAGGTACTATTTAAGGGGCATGTTCTCCTCTTTGTCCTTAACTGGCATTTTCCCAGGGTTTGGTTGGTTGGGGTTTTTTTAACTTTATTCTTTATTTTGTGCTGCTGTTCTTTTAGTGACAGTAATGTAATTCATGTGGAAAAGACTAGCGTGACTGTCCCAAAGACAAAAATTCCCTGCCTATCCACAGAGCAGGACTAGTGGGAATTTCCTAAACAACTGCACTAGTGTGCATCACGTCTTATCTGATGGTGTCAAGTCAAAAGATGAGTAAACTTTACCAATTGTTCACCCTTTAGCCCACTTTGTTTATATTTGTTTTTTGGTTAAGGAAGGTAAAAAGATTATGGAAAGAACAAGAACAAAGAATGCAAATAGTAAAGAGTATATTAGAAGCAAAGGAAATATAGGAGACCCAGGACATCTCTTCTATTTTCTCTCTTCTTTGTGTCTCTCCCTTTTGGGAGAATGAAAAGATAATGATTCCTCCCATCCTTGAATGCGACCAATCCAGTCATTGGTATGAATCAAGAACTGAGAAGATAATTTCTCATTGTCTGCAATGAAAAGGTTGCCTTGATGCTGCTGTTATAATAGTTCGTACTCATGTAGCGTGTTCTTTCCAGTGTTAAATATAAGGCTAAGTGGACAATATCCGTGGAGTATGTCTTATAACAACGGTGCTCAGCCTTCTAGCATGTGGGGTTGGTCCATGGGTGTGATCCTGCGCACAAGCCCAATCCAGCCATGTGCATTGTGAGTCCATAAAAGACTGGATTATACTGTCAAAGAGAGGTACATGTAAATCAAAGCTGCAAATTCAAATTGACCTAGAAACCTGAAACTACTGACTGGGCGTATCTACATGAGCTGCTTACTGTGCATTAGCCTAATAACACTGTGCAATAGGTGTGGTGGTTAAAAACCATGCTAAAAGCCTACTGCGCAGTGTTATTAGGCTAATGCGCCGTAAGCTTGCAAAATAACTGTGTGCCAGCACTACTGCTCAGTAACTGTAGTTAACTGTATTTACTTCATTAAGGAAGTACTGAACTAAATGCACAGTATCTAAGGCACATTCATGAACATGTAGATGCGCCCACTGTGGTCAATAATGTCTGCTATTGGTTCTTTCTAGGGTAAGTGAAGAGTGTATGAAAGAGAAGAGGAAGTTATTTAACTTTTCTCCTATACTGTGATTAATAAATTGTGATAAAAATCTCTGTTCACTACTGCCACCACATGCTCTAGTTCCAAGCTGGAGTGGCTGATACTGCTTCAGCTTCCTCATGCCCAAGGCTGGATCCAGCCCAGGGCCCAAAGGGTGTTTTTACGTGCGCTCTGGGGAGTGGGGAATGTTTTAATTAGAGCCACTCTAATTAAAGTGTTTGCAGCATCTTGTGTATCAGCATCTCTGTGCTTCAAAATGGTGGCGGGAATGCTTTAACTAAAGCTTGTTCGATGAGTTAGAGCATCCTTGCGCCATTTTGAAGCACAGAGGCTCTGATACACAAGACATGGAGGTTGGCTGGAGTGCGCCAATTAACATGCTCTAGTATACTTGATTAATCCAGTTTGCTCTGACGCCCTGTAATTACACATCTACAGGCACCTAAAGTGTGTTTGAAACCCTTGAGTTAAACTGTCCTGAGCAAAGGACAGAGAGGATAAGCTGTATATAAGTGTAGGCCTTGTTGTTATTTTAAAACCATTTACTCAAGCACTGTCTGATAGGGGTGTGCAAAGCGGTCCCTATTTGATTCAGATTCGGCCTGAATCAGGGACAGTGATTCGATTTGTTGATTCGTATCGCTGTCCCTGATTCAATTCAGCCAAATCCAAATCTGAAGCTGTGATGCTGATTCAGAGAATCAGCCATTTGGACATAGACACAGCTTGAAATGTTTTTTCTACATACCTTGAGGTACCAGCGTGGCTCATGATCGCTGAGATGCTGGGGCACATGGAACGTCCCAGAGGAGTGCAGGCAGCGGACCCGGATTGGTCCAAAAGTACTTCCAGGTCTGCTGGGGAGCACGCTGGGGGGCCCCCCTGCGCTCCCCCAGCTCGGCGATTGGCCTCAGGGGGACCCCAGGTGTCCCCCCCAGACCCAGGAGGCACCAGTCGCCGAGCCAGGAGGGCATGCGGGGCAGCCCCCAGCGCACTTCCGGGTCTGCTGCCAAGCATGCTGGGGAGCCCCCCACGCTTCTGTGGGACTCTCCATGCGCCCCAGCATCACAGCACTCACAAGCCCCTGCTACCTAGAGGTATGTAGAAAAAACATTTAAAGCTGTCTCTATGTCCAAATCTCCGAATCTGTCCGAATCTCTCCAAATCAATTTAGAGGGTTCCAATTCAGTTCAGAGAGATTAAAGAGTTCTCTGATTTGATTCAGATTTGGCCACCGAATTGGGCTGAATCTCTGCTGAATTGAATCAGGAACCGAAGCTTCACAAGGCCCTACTGTCTGACTCTTGGGAAAATAAATCATACTTAATTTAAAATAAGTTATGTATACAGCACTACAAATGTATGTTATCACAGGCTGCTGGGGTGAAAACCTTTGCACCTTTGCTGGGACTTGCTGAATTAGCCATAAGAGGCCCATCAGTGGCTATACTCCAGGTCCTGATCTACGAGTGGGTGAATCATAGAATTCTACCCTGAGAGGGGTAAAATCCCAAAGCCTGAATCCTGGGGCGGGGTGCACCTGGTGGGACTCCCCAAGAAAGACAGCAGTGCAGCTATCCTGTAACTGTGACCACACCCCATCTCCAAGAACTTTGTGGGGTTTTCCTTTCTCGCAAGCGAGTGATTTAAAGGTAATTTGCTGTGACAACTATACACGACCAGTGAAGGAGAACAAGCATATTAAATGTCCATTTTTGGGGAGAAAATTTCACAAAACCTAATGTTTCTTTTGTTTAAAGTTTTACAATTGGTAAGATGTTTCTGACTAGACGGATGGGTGTTCATGTGTTTCTATCAGTTACTATTGGGATAATGACCAAAAATGAAGTGACTTGCCCTTTTGAATTCACACCGCTAGTTTCAGAAGTACAAAAATGTTTAAGAGACGTAACAGGAGATTGTTTCTAAGACTGCTCACTCATTTTTCAGAACCGTCCTTCCTGATGGATGACTCCAAACCTTATGATCTTTATTCTGCTCCATAGCAAGACACATTTCTCCAGTTGTCCAGTCTCTTCCTCATACTCCTAAAATGAGTGTGTATTTTGTAATCCTCTTCTAACTTGAAGCTTCAGCTTTTGAAACTTGAGCTGTTCTGGGTCCTACATTCCACCAACCCACCCATTGGAATTATTCCTCTGACTTACACCTCCTACCACAGGAAAATGTTTATAGCTCTATACATTAATCAAGACCTAAATGATGTTGGATTGGAGACAAAGTAAAAAATAAGCATCTTTTAAGTGGCTCATTGTTTAGAAAGCAAATTCCCTGCCCCTTAAAAGTGTAAGCATTGCACAGAAGGATTTCTCAGCACTAATTATTTGCAACAAACATCATCATGAGGCAATGTTAGGCTAAATGTGTCCTTCAGATTACCTTAAACATTGATAAATCTCTGAAATACTAGAGCACGTACACTCTCATTTTAGAGAGACTGAGCAACAAATAGTAAGAGAACAAACATTTTTAATGTATTAAATAATATTATGTGGTTAATTAATGTATTGATGGATAAAAATCATAATAATGGAGCCTGAAGAAACAAAGACTCTGTCCAGTTTGCTGTTTGGAAAATAAATATTCTCCTGATGCTCATGTTGTTAAGACTTTAACCAAACTTTTTGTGGCACACCACAATCAGAAGAGCTGAACTGTAGAGAACAGCATGTCAATACAGATAACATACTTAAAGCCACATCCCAAAACCTGAATGGCTGCCAGTTAGCCGCCTACATCATGATATACATTGCTAAACAGCTGCTGAAGGGATATTTACTTTGGACCTCGTCACTAGTACTTCATGCACAGTGACTGTATAATTAGGGTGATAAGTAATGCAGGCTGTGAATGCTTACTTCCTTTGGGGATTGTCACCATGTTTGCTATGTATCAGCAGCAAATGCAAACAAACTATTACCCCTGACAATGCATTTAAATGGGAATGGAAATTGCATTATTCTGGGAAAACCTGCCGTGCATGATTGTGTTTTCATTCCTGTCATGCAATGCAAAACAATACAGGAAAGTGTGTTCCTTCACGTTTTGTCTGCGGGCATCAGTGGTGTGGAACTGCAATCCCTCTGCTATGCAACTGATTCCTATGGGAAAATATAGTGACTATTAATTGTATTCTTTTAGATAATGTTATTTAAAATAAAATCTTTTTTTAAAACGTAGTCCTGGGCACAGAAAGGATGCTGTTTGAATTGACTTCATTCTAAATATGTTAGGGAAGCAAATTAACATACACACAAAATGACTGATTAAGAACTTTTACAGCACTGGCTCCACACACAACCAGGATATGACATCTGCACTTACACTTACGTATGTGTATATTTTTGCTACAAATACCTGATTCCAAGAAAGAGCTGGATGGACATAATTCATCCAAAGATCTCAAAGTGCTTTCCTGTAGGAGTGTAAGAGCTTCATCGTTGCTATTTTATGGAGAGAGAAACTGAGGTACAGAAAGGTAAAGTGACATTCTGGTCATTGGCTGCAGTAAGATAGAAGCTAGGGCACATGTGTCCAACCCCTGCTCCAACACGTTCTAATTTGAACAAGACAGAGCAAACTCAATCACTCTAGCAGCCTCGGTGTCCCAGGTATTCAGCATCCCTGCATTTCAAAATGGGGCGCTTTAACTAAAGATCATCGGACGAGTTTTGGTTAAGGTACCTCTGCTGCCATTTTGAAGCATGGGACGCTGAATATACAAGATACTGTGGGCGCTTTGATTAGAGTGGCTCCTGAGAGCTGCTGTAATTAAAATGCCCACCCCCACTTTTGGGGTGCAAAGATACCCTAAAGGCCAGATCCTTATCTGATATGATGGCTTGCTTATTCTAGCCCTCTGTCCAGACTCATCTCTGAGCTAATTATTCCTGCAAGAATGCGGAAGCAAAGGAGAATTTATTGGACTGTAGACAGACATGGTGGTATATGTAATAAAAGATGCAAATTATTGGTAGTACTCCATGCTGTGTAAGGTTTGCTTATGACACTCCTGTAGTACTGATAGTCAGTGACCCTAATGACCTAGTGACTTGTCTGGAAGCTCAGAGAGAAGCGAAAAATATTGCTTTGTAGTCCTCTCCTAACTGTGGATTTCTACCATAGTGATATGCATAGATCAAAGCCAGATTTTGGCTCACTATTTAGGTACCTTATTAACCAAGTTTTGATAAGATAGATCACTACTATATGGTAAAGAATGGTAATGCAGAAATTTGAAAAGTACTGTGGTTGAAGAGTTACTTGCATGAAAAAGGGCAACTCACATGAGTAAAGTTTGCCTGACTTTGGGCCATAGTTGTCAAATCCTTCTCTCTCAGCCTACATATTCACGTTTCCTGAGTTAAACAGGAAGGATCATGGTTTTACTAGCTTTGCTAAGTAGTTAGTGTTATCAGCAACATAATATTGTGTAAAACTTGTTACGTGAACAGGAACTGAATAGTATTATACTTTAAAAAATTGCCTTGCAAAACTCATTGCTCATGGCAGTTACATTTTTAGTCATTAGAAAGAAGCAATATCCTGTTTCCAGAAAATACATCTTTTCATTATAAAACATTGAGTGATTGCTGCAGAATGTTTTTTCCTCAATAGCTGCCTGCAAAAGATATTTTTACTCTCAATCAAGTGTTTTTATATCATATGCTGTGTAATACGCTTACTCCATTATTATGCAGTCTGGAACAAATGAAAGAAATACAGTAGTTTTTCTTAATTTAGAAAAAAGAAGACTATTTCTTTTTTCCTGTTCATGTCATTCTTCCTTTTGTTACATGAACTTTAACACAGTATGGTAGCTAGCCCATAACTTCAATTATTTTGTAACAGTATCATTAATCAGTAATTTAATTATCATTAGTGTAAGTTGCTTTTGCTGTTCTTTTGTTTAACATAATAGTAATGAACAGATCTGTAACACTCATGGAAATATGTAAAAGTGATAAATGTAAATAAAATACCAATAATGCATACCATTTATAGATTGTCACCACACAAATCTCAAAAGGGCTTTCACTCAACAGGGACACTCCTCTAGAGAGAGAGATGGCACTTTCAAAAGAATCAGCGGGATATCATATGAAGAATTGCTAGAGTACAAAAAAAATCCCCAGGAATTGCATACCATTAGTTTTGACATGACACCCTTCCCTGGAACCTATATAGAAAATCTTCAAATAATTGCAACCCATACTAGAAGAATACCCAATTGTTAAGGAGATCTTTCCAGAACCACTCTTCCTAGATTTTAACCAGGCACCAAACCACACCAACCTCATCCCAGAAGCAAACTTCCAATGGTCCAAAGCACTGCAAATGGATCCAGACCATGCCGCAACAAGAAATGAAAAACCTGCCAACAGATCTCCACCACTCCCACAATAACTATGCCCCATAGCAGAACCATCATTATTCCTGGGTCTTACAGCTGCACCTCCAGAAATATATCTCATCCAGCACACTAAATGCCCTGATAGAAACTACATAGGGGAAACCAAACACCTGCGCACCAGGATGAATGCACACTGAAAATCTATCAAAGACAAAAGTACCCAGTTATCTGTGGATGCACATTTCTCACAAGATAACCACTTTCTCTCCAATCTTTCAGTTCTAATCCTGAAAGAGAATTGACAAAGCACCTTTTATGGACATGATTTATGAACTTTTCATAAATCTACTAGATACAAAAATCATGGACTAAATGTAGACATTGGAGTCATGGTACATTATAACCTGCCTGCCATCTGATAACCCCAGGTAATGTCTCTATATTTCCCCATCTGCATTTTATCACCTGTTGATATTCCTTTCTTTTGTTTTTTTTCCCCACCAACTTTTCTTACACCAGCTAATTCCTATTCTACTGTGCATTAGCGTATTAGCATGGGTTTTTTATGCGCTGCTTTAATGTGCAGTAGAATAGACTACTGTGCATTAAAACTCACGTGTAGATGCACCCACAGACCAGCAAACTCTCCCTATGCCTGAGGAAGGGCACCTGTACCTGAAAGCTTGCAAAAAACAATTTTCCAACTATTCTGTTGGTCTAATAAAAGATATCACATTTACCTAAATAACCTTGTCTACCATTTATAGACATCTTTTCTTTCATAGGTGTTGAAGTACAATTCTAATGGGGAGAAGTATCATTATCCTCATTCTACATAGCATCACACAAATCTTATGACATGAAATGGCTTATAAATACAAAACATACTAATAATGCTAATGTGAATGAACATGATGCTTTTTGATTCTTTTCAAATAAGCCATAACATGACTCAGTACTAACCATAATGATGATTATTAAGATGAGTATGTTACATCTCAATAGTAGTAGTAGTAGTAGTAGTTTTATTTAAAAAGGTGCCTCAGAGGAATATAATTCTTAATATTAAAAGCAAAATTAATTTTAATGACAGTACTGTGACATTAGCAATTAATCACTGCTGTAATAAGGCATCTCTTTCACTTTTGAAAGATTAATACACACAATTTAACAGCTGCTTTAAATAATATAAAAGTGAAACGTGAAAATACATGTGAATTATATTCTTACAGACACTTTATTTTAATGTTTGGGGTGCAGCTAGGCATCTGAGTTGAACTGTCAAACCATGTGGCTATTGAACTGAAACTGTATGTCTTCTGTGTTCACCTTCCAGCAATGTTGATCTGATACGCATGACCCAGGATAAATAATTTTTGCCTGACTTTTAAATGTAACAATGCCAGAGACCTTATTCAACAGTAGGGACCATATAAGTTATGATAAGGAAATGATCTGTTAGA
The DNA here is from genome assembly GCF_030867095.1 of Alligator mississippiensis. Classification (NCBI taxonomy): domain Eukaryota; kingdom Metazoa; phylum Chordata; order Crocodylia; family Alligatoridae; genus Alligator; species Alligator mississippiensis. The sequence goes on from NC_081828.1 coordinate 34,432,839, forward strand.
GCCATCCCTTTGGTATGATAGTGTTACTTTAAATTACCAATTGCTCAAATCAAGAGCAAGACCTTATAAAGGGGGATAAGGCAAAATGCCGCGTTTATTGATTACATGAAGCAGATACATAAGCTTGGACACACCAGTCATACAAACAGACACACACAAGCATATATACAAACAGACATAGGCAGACATACAGACAAAACCACTCCAGTAAGATGTTATAATTACCAGCAGAGATTGCTCAATGTTAGCACTGGGTGGCCGACCCACGCTCACTGAAGGTGATGGGAGCAGGGTGAACAGATGTGCCTGTGCTTCAGGAGGTTGCAGAGAGTGTATTCCCTGTCATGGCTTGTCTGCATCCCACTTTTATAGGGATTTCAAGTCTTTGTTCAGCATTGGGGTTTTTCCATGCTCAGTTTTTAATTAGAGGTTTTTTCTTATCCATCTTCTGCTTATATCAGTTTGAGGTCATTCCAGTAAAGTCAGTATCTCAGGGTTGGTATCTCAGCCTTGAGTCATTCATAGATTCATAGATGTTAGGGTCAGAAGGGACCTCAACAGATCATTGTGTAGATCAAAAGGCAGGACATACAGAATTCCTTCTTCTCACTATCTTCTTTTGCACCTGATCACAAATGAGTTCTTCAGCCATCCATTAATTAGTTGTAACTCATACATTGGCACCTTGGTGCTTACACAAACAGTTAAATTGTCTTCTTTTGTTTTCATGCAAAAATTCCCATTCTTTCACTATTCAGCCTTTCACACAGACTCTCAAGTACATAGGGTATACAAAGTTCATTTACTCATGCCAATCAGGGAACAAACACAAAATGGGGTTTTAGTTGTTCATAAAAGAAAAAATCAACTAATATGCAAAAAATTCATGCTACAATAGGATATAAGACAGGGATTTTCAAATCCTTGCTCAGTAGAGTAGGCCTTACCCTTAAATGAAGGGATTGCTATAGTGGGATTACTTTTCTGTTTAAGGACAGCAAATATATCTAAGGGTTTGCAAAACTGAGCCTGAATTCCCTGACAGGGGTCATCCCATGTATTATGAGTCCTTGTTCACATGAGGGCTAGGGACAGACATTACACATAAGGCAGTTTAAGTGATCAGAAAATAGTTTAAACCTGTAACAGAACAAATGTTCAGTGCACATAAACCAGTTTGAAAATGGCTGAAACCAGTTTTGAGATAAACCTGGTTTAATGACTTAACTGATTGGGTCAAACCAGTTTATGCAATGTCTGTCCCAGACCCTTGCTGGTTTAAGTTAAATCAGAATCCTTCAGCATCCCAGTTGCTTTCCAACTGTGGGCAGGGCTCTGCTCTTTGCTCCAACACAGCAGGGCTGGCCCCTCCACTCTGCTCGCTGGCTGCAGCTCTGACAGAGACTGCAGGTACAGGGCATCTGCCTGCCCTCTGCCTGCTCAACCCCCTCCCACCCACATGCTGTCTACAGTCTGTACTGTGGGAGACAAAGCAGACAGGACAGTGCTGCTTAGGGCTTAGAGCTAATCAACAGGTAGCTGGTAATGTCCCTCTGTTCCTTCTTTGGAACAAATTGTTTAAGAAGAGCTTGAATTAATGAGAGATACTTTTGTTTTGCTGATGGGGTGATAAATGCTCCCTGCTGTGTAATTAAATCCCTGCTGGCTCCCTGGCTGATAAGTGAGGTGGGGGCACCCCTCCCTAATCAGTGTCTGGCCGGGGCCTGGCTGTGCCCCTCCCCCCTTCAGCTCAGCATTGTGGAAGGGAAGGGAGGGCTGCACTAGCACCCCACCCCCTAAGTTTCTAGCCTGAGTCACTACAGACATGTGCCTGTATTTTTCAGTCCAGAGGGGATGTCTGTATGGTTACAAACTGATTCAGCCTAGCCAGGTTAGACTAACCTGCACAGATTGAATCAACTCAGGCTCAAGCTTTTTGAATGTCAGTCCCTAGCTGAGGAGACTCATGTAATTCCAGTGAGTTAAAGTTACTCATGTAAGTGACAGCTTGTCACTTTGGTCTATTGCACTGACTTATCATAACTTTGATGAGGCAAAGCTAACATTTTTAACTACCACATTTCATCAGTATCTCACACTCTACTCCACTACCATTCTCTTAATTCAACTGTTGCATTCCTAGACCCATCAGAAATCTTGTGAATGACTGAAGTGATTATCTCCTGTTTTGTTTTTGAAAGGGGAGGCATAATTTATAAAAGTCCTGACTGTATTATGAAAAACATGTATATAGGAACATTGGAAAAGAAAATGCCCAGTACGTTATGGAAAAGATCAGACGAACAATTAACTGTGCACCAGTTCAGTCTGACTAGCCATGTAAAGACTTTGTAAACATGTTGCCCAGACATCTTGATTCATCTGGATTTTTTAAAAAGCTTGTCAGTTCCTTGTAAAGGAGCATATTATCACTGAACAAATATAATGCCACACTTCCTGCATCTATTAAGGTGGTGATTTAGCAGAATGCCATCTATTATGTCCTGTTTCCAAATGTTGAAAATGTTATGTCTGTTTGTTTTCTTCAGCCTCTCTTGCAGTGAGACTCTGGATGTATTGTTGTCTTTTGTATGTTTGCACAAATACACCAAAACGGAACAAATATTACACACTAAAATCCTCATCTTGCACTGAGCAACTTCTTATATGAGTAATAATCAGTAATGATTACTCAAATGAATAATGGTGACAGTATTAGGCCACATAATATTTTGACTTGTGACTCTGATACAATAAAGTCTATAAAACAATGTAAAATCCTAATTTTGTGCAAGATCTTGCTGGCAGGCTTCCCAGGGCTTATGATCCCAAGGTGGGAGAATCCTAAATGATCTGGATAATATGTTGCAACAGGATTTTTCCCTTTATAGATTCCGTTTTTAATAGCAAGGAAAAATATGAGAAGACAAGCTGCAGACCAATCAGCATTATGTGTGGCCAGTTGCTTTTATTTTTTAAACAGACAATGCCTTGAAAATGTATAATGCAGGGTGTCAAACTCATCCAGTCCTGTGGGCTGAATGAGGGTCATCATGAGGCTGGCCTGTGGGCTGGTGATGACTCTGAAACTCATGATAAGCTCGGGCCTACTCACAAAAGTTTAAATACAGAATACTTATGGTAACTGCATATTGCAAGAGGATGCAAGTTCATGGCTAGGCCATCTGAGAAAAATAATAATAATAATAATAATAATGAGGTATCTCTTCAGCTTCTCTTGATATATTCAGGATGATTTCAGGCAGACTCCTAGTTGTCTGGTGTGTAACCATATGAAATGTCTATCCTTGATTAATTAGTATGATAAATATTTCTTTTGCAATTAACTCATGTTTATGTGCAGGAAGAGATATTCTCCATATCTGATAGATGTCTCCTCCTGATTTATTATGTTTTTCCTGGCTGTTAATCAATTTCTTGATATGTTCCAAACTGTATAACCTCTTGTTACTGAAGAAGGTAACTCATTCAAATTAGAAATTTCTGATAACCAGTGATGAGCAGGTTAATTAATAGGATTTTCCCATCAATTACTGCTTGGTATTCTCTTGATTTACACAACTAAAAGAATGCTTTGAAGATGCTAAATGAAGGATATAAAAAGTCAGTAAAACAGCAAACAGCGTGCATGCTTTAAGAGTGAGAAATCTCTCTGACACCAGTTGCCGACGCGTCCGACTTACTCAAGAAGTTGAAGAGAAACAGACCGCCTCTTCATTGCCTGTTTGGTGAGAAATCATAACCTTATAGCTAATCACTGGACTTTGATTTGGTTTGGGCTCACTTGACTTGATTTTAAATACTTGTAGTAAATAAAGCCTTTCTGTCACTCATCGAATGAGGTGTCATGTCAATCCCTAGGCTAGTCCAGAATCCTAGGTTTTTATTTGCTAAGAGCTGGATAGGGCCCAGAAACCAGGCCTATGTGCTGGAGCCAGTCTATAGGGCCAGTTCAGTGTAGGTGCCACAGGCAGCGTGTGCCCTGAAGTCTCCCTGCATGCTGCTTACAGCACATGAGCCAGCTCCAGCCCTGCACACCAGATTTAGCATGCACAAGTCTAGACCCTGTACACAGCACACAGCACATGAAGCTAGTCTGGGGCATATGCTGTATACACACACACAGGATCAATCTGGAGCACGTGATATATGTGCTGGACTGGTCCTGCATGCTGGACCTGGCTCACAGTCTGTGGGCCCAATCCAGATCAGTCCCAAATCCAGCATGTAGAATTAGTCTAATGCAGGGAATACATGGAGCACACACCCCAGGCTACTTGCAGTGCATACCATGCTGTGTGCAGCTCATAGCAGATGGGCTCTGTGCACTGCATACAGCATGTACAGCCAGGGCCAGAGTGTGCTGCATGCATGCGCCAGTCTGACACCCAAAGGCAGCACTGGGGGCTGGATAATAGGTAATGCAACCTACTTCTGAAGCCTTGTGTGGAATAAATGTCTAGATCAGTGATTCTCAACCATGGTGTTGTGGGATCTTGTAAAGGTGTCATACGGTATTAGGATTGTTAGGTGTGCAGTAGGCCTGTGCAAGTCAGCAGCAATCCCATCCAGCTTCGGATCTGGCTGCTTTGTATGTCAGGGATCCGATCCAGAGCTCCGGACCAGGTTTCTGCTTCGATCTGGCCGAAGCGGCTCTGAAACTTTGGAGCCACCTCAGAGATCCGGCCATAGGGTATAATAGGGAATCAATGAAATATCTATAACATTGTTGTTTTTTCTATGATTTGGATGAAACTTACTGGGGTAGTAGCCCCTGCTGAGAGTATGAAGTCTGCCAAGTTTCAAGAAGATTGGTGAAGGAGTTTGGGGGGACTGTACCCCAGATTCTTGAAAGTAAAACTCATGTCACATCTGTGTTACAACACAGGGGAGTGAAAACTGCAGGGTTGGTGGCCTCTAGTTAGGCCACAAAGCCTGACAAGTTTCAAGAAGATCAGTGTAGGGGTTTGGGGGAACTGTACCCCAAGTTCTTGAAAACAAAACTCATGTCACGTCTATGTATTACAACACAGGGGGGTCAAATCTGCAGGGGCAGTAGCTCCTGGTGAGGCCTAAAAGCCTGCCAAGTTTCAAGAAGATCAGTGCAGGTGTTTGTGGGGAACTGGACCTCAAACTGTGGACAAGCAAAACTCGTGACATAGATGACCCTGTGTGTGTTAAGGCACAGCAGAGTGAAAGCTGCAGGGATGGTGGCCCCTGCTCAGGCCACAAAGCCTGCCATCTGCCGAGGAGATTGGTGCAGGGGGGTTCTGGGTTCTGGGGCCCTGCACCCCCAGGTGCTGACAGACAAAACTCGTGCCATGGGTGCTTGTGCAACTGTCTCCGTCTTGGGGCAGTTGATTGTCTGTATTGATTATTTCCTCTCCTTAGTCTCTGGTTTTGTAGGTGCTAATTGATGGTAAATAACTGGTCACATTAACTAGCAACTGTGTATTGAGCTGGTCCCTGAGTGAAGCATGATTGGTAACTGGTAACACAGTAGCTTAGCAGCCAGGCCTGCAGTAGTGTCTCCCATGCCCCAAGACAGAGACCGTCAGTTGCACAAGCACCCATGGCACGAGTTTTGTCTGACAGCAGCTAGAGGTGCAGGGCCCCAGAACCCAGAACCCCTGCACCCATCTCCTCGGCAGCTGGGAGGCTTTGTGGCCTGAGCAGGGGCCACCATCCCTGCAGCTTTCACTGTGCTGTGCCTTAACACACACAGGGTCATCTATGTCATGAGTTTTGCTTGTCCACATCTTGAGGTCCAGTTTCCCCCAAACCCCTGCACTGATCTTCTTGAAACTTGGCAGGCTTTTTGGCCTCACCAGAAGCTACTACCCCTGCAGTTTTGACCCCCCTGTGTTATAACACATAGACGTGACATGAGTTTTGTTTTCAAGAATTTAGGGTACAGTTCCCCCAAAACCCCTGCACTGATCTTCTTGAAACTTGGCAGGCTTTGTGGCCTCACCAGGGGCTACTATGCCTGCAGTTTTTTGCCCCCCTGTGATGTAACACATACACGTGACATCAGTTTTGCTTTCAATTTGGGGTGCAATTTCCCCCAAACTTCTGCACTGATTTTCTTGAAGCTTAGCAGGCTTCATGCTTTCAGCAGAATCTACAATCCCTACAAATTTCATCCAAATCAGACAAAAAACAGCAACGTTATAAATATTTTATTGATTCCCCATTATACCCTATGACCAGATCTCTGAAGTGGCTCCAAAGCTTTTCTGAAGCACTTCAGGAGCTCCAAACCACTTCAGAAAGCCTAAAGAAGCCAGCACTTCGATCCAGACATGCTGCTTCAGATGCCGAAGCATCCAAATCTTCTCCAGATCCGGAGCTCTGTCCGAAGCCTCTCACAGCCCTAGTGTGCAGTATCAGCATTGTTAAATTTCAGAAACGAATTTGTAATGTCAAAAACATGCTGACCTGTCCTGGTCTTTTTGAATTCCTTGCAACAGCATAATTGGTCTGTTAATTTTCTGTAGTCAAAAACGAGTAACAGTGCCTGGAGTCTGTCGGAATTTATACGGTGTAGTGCCCAGGACAGTGAATCTACAGACTTCCTTACAGTGACATCTTCTGGGGGACAGTTGTAACCACAATAGCACTTAACTTGACAGCAGGCACACCAGTTAAAAGCATGCGGGAAGAGCTACCTCTTTGTATTCAACATAATTACTTTGCATTGGCAAACATACCCTAGCTAACTCCACTTGATTCAATGGAATTGTTCTTAAAAGAAGTGGCTCATTGTGAAAGACCTTATATTTACACAAAAAGCTTTCCTCTACTTTATCTGTTACTCAACTGCTAATCACTTAATCTAGAGTTCGTCCAGTTCAAGCACATTTCTTTGAAAAGAACATTGCTGCTAGTTGCCATAGCCTCCATCCAATTCACAGATTAGAAAAGTCTTGTCCCTTTTCCATGTATCTGACATGAATGATAAGACCACAGGTATGCTCTTACAAAGAGTCAGACTCTAAGGACCTTTGGGCTAGCTCTTTCCTAGCTGGCTACCTGATTTAACCTTTGTCCCATGTCTCTTTGCCTTGTTTCACTTGCAGTTCTAAAAGTCTCCTTTCATCCTCTCATTATTTTTTTAAATATAATTTACAGGATAAGCTGTCCATAGGGGACCCAGTGAAATTTCTAACCTTTCTTTCATTTTCATTTCATGGCATGGCTTTCCTGAAAATTAAACAGTTTTCCTCCCTCTCCTTTGGTGCAATGAGATGCAAACAGAGCTAACTGCTTGTAATCTCTTTAAATATAAAGGATATGGGAAGAGGGCCACTGCTGAGAGAGGTGAGGGTACACTGAAGGAATCAAAAGAGATAAGTAAAGCAATTAACCCATTGAGGAAAGTGGGAATTATAAAAGCTAGTCCAGGTAATGGGATAAGAAGCCAGAATTGCAACAGATTCCTGGGCCCTGATTGTTCCCTTGTTGTTCACATGTAAAAAGAGGCCTCTTTGTGTGACCCTCACTCTGGCCTTGTGGGAACTGGAATGAAATAGCTCTGCTGCTCTGTACCCTATTTCCCTGACTCATAGGATCAGGATTCAGCAAGTGGGGAGGGCATGAGCAATAGTGACCTAAGAAGGTGTATGACAGAGTTTTACGTGATACACATTGTACTGTCTTGACCCTGTGAAGAAAACTGTTCAAATCTCCCTACCTCAGTTGCTGCAGCAGAACCTACCATGCAAATTAAACTGGTGGTTGAATTTCAAGGCTGTAAAAAAACTGGTTTAAGTTTGACCTAGGCACTCATCTGTTCCCGCTTCCTGGCTATTCCTTTCAAGTCAGAACACTGAGACCTTGAAATGAACAATACCTAGCTAACAGTGCAAACCTCTTGCCTCCTTCTTCTTCTGTAAGCGCTGTGTGGGAGCACCCCCAAGTGGCAGAAAACAAAACGATCAATGTGTTATTAAACTGATAATACAATAAATAATTTCTGAGATCATGGCTACAAACAGACATTGCCAAATGAAGTGGGTCAGCTGTGCCAAGATGTGTCCTGGCACAGATGATCCACTTCATAGGGTGAAATAGATGTTGCCCATTGTCCCACAGACTAGGGACAGACATTACACATAAACTGGTTTAAGTACTCAGAAACTGGTTTAAACCTAATGTGATTTTCAGAAGCACCATGGGAACTGCATGTGTAGACACTTATGAAAATCTAACTAGGTACTTATCCACATGTTAGGCATCTAAATAATTCTTAAAATCTAGTCCATAATGCTTCCTGTTCCATTCAGTTTCTGAAGCTTTTTGGTCTACAGATAGGAATTGTCTCACTGTCTGACCACTGAAAGACTGCCACTTCGGGAATGGGATTTGGGAGATATTCATCATGGCAAGCAACTCAACATGAAACTTAAAAACAAATAAATATGAAAAATAATAAAGGGGGAGGAAGCTTTGATACAAATCTTGGCCAAGGTTCCAGTGTGAACAGGGTTGGCCAGCTGCTCGGAACCAAAGTGTGAGATGCTTATTTTTGCTCAAGTGAGAGTTCAAAACTGACATGGCACCACTACAAGAATGAAGGCAAGTGTCGTAGTTCTGGGATTTTGTAGCAGGCTTATGGCTTGCCTGTGTGCTTCATGTGAAAGCATGTCATGTGCCTGCTTTGACAGACCCTGTATACAGCTGCTGAACAAGTACACAAAGCAAAAAAGTTTGCACACGCGTCTCTATTCTTTGTGTGCCAAATGTGTTTTAAATAGTGGCTTCATATTCTGAAGGATGTTAATTATTTTGGGCGCAGTAAGACAGTATCTTCAGCAAACAACTCCTGTACCAAGAAATGTTAGGGTAACAGAACAGATGTTCAGTGCACATAAACCAGTTTGAAAATGGCTGAAACCAGTTTGAGAAAAACTTGGTTGAACGTAGTATTAGATTTAACTGATTTGGCTCAAAACAGTTTATGCAATGTCTGTCCCAGAGCCCTTTCTGGTTTAAGATAAACCAGACACCCCCAGCATCCCAGCATGCTCTCTGGACTGCTCTCTGGACTGACTCTCTCTGCTCCACAGCAGGGCTGGCCCCTCCCCTCTGCTCCCTGGCGGCAGCTCTGGTAGAGATTGCAGACACAGCAGGGTCTGCCTGGTTTCCCCCACCCCCTCACTGCTTGCTACTCACTGCTCAAGCAGAGACCCCCCCGCTCCCTCCTATCTCCCACAGCGTGGACCCCAGGCACGTGGTATGCTAGCTAATGCTGAGGGGTGTCTCTGTGAGTGTCTCTTTCCAATTTCACTGGGACAGGCAGACAGCACAGTGACCAATTAGGGCTATTTGGGGCTAATCAACGGGTCAGCAGGTAAGCTGTTTAAGAAGAGTTTGAAGTAACAGAGTGAGCCTATTATTTTGCCGATGAGGTGATAATCACTGTTATCAATCCCCTGCTGGCTTGCTTGCCTTCCAGCTTGCTGCAGATAGTACAAAGAAGCAGGGAGAGGGAGACTGAAAAGCTCCATATCAGTGACAAATGCATACACTGCACCCCTCCCCCCACCCCCACTTGCCTCAGAGTGTTAGCAGGGGGCTGGGGGCTGGCAACACTCCCGCCCGTTGAGCAGCCAGGGGGGGAAAGCCTGGGACCATGCAGGCAGACCTCCCTAATTAGAGAGTCCCGTGGATGCCTGGCCACTCCCCCCTCAGCTCAGCACTATGAAAGAGAAGGAAGGGCTGCTCTAGCGCCCCCCAACTTCTAGCCTGAGCCCCTTCAGGCATGTGCCTGAATTTCCTCAATCCAGAGAGAATGTCTGTCCAGTTAGTTACAAACCAGTTCAGCCTAGCCACGTTAGACTAACCTGCAAAAATTGAATCAATTTAGGCTCAAGCTTCTTGAATGTCTGCCCCCAGCCACAGGGTGTGGCAGGTGCCAGATACTGTGGGACAACACTCAGGGCATGCCTCTGCAAACAGGGGGGGCCCATCTTTACAGCTTGCAGATGCGTTCCCAGGGCCTCCCCTAAATCCCTTGTCTTTACTTCAGAGTAGCTGACACGTTAGTTATCCCAAGACAAAAAAATCCCCCAGCTTTTTTAACAATGAAGACAAACTCTTTGCAACTGGCAAAGCCAACAGTTACAGCTTTTCTTCATCTCCTCCAATTTTGATTTGGGGAGTTAAGAAATATAAACATCAGTTTTCATTTTTAAAAAGCACCATGGCTCTTTTTTCATGCTTCCCAAATAAGACGGAAGTGCTGATAATACTTCTTAGAGCTAAAGAAGGTGAGGTGAGGTGAGGCTTACAGGCCTATAATTACTTGGGTCCTCCTTCCTCCCCTCCTTGAAAATTGGGACCACATTAGCCAGTTTCCAATCCCCTGGCACCTGGCCAGATGACCATGAATGCTCATACAGCTGGGCCAAGGGCTCTGCGATGACCCCTGCCAGCTCCCTCAACACTCTTGGGTGGAGGGCATCTGGGTCTGAAGATTTAAAAATGTCTAGCCCTTCCAGAAGATCCCTAACAACATCTGCACTGACTGAAGGCTTGATTGAGCTATCCCCAAGATTGTCCCTACCTCTGGTATGTGGGATATCCTGGTCCCTGTTCAGGAAAACAGAGGCAAAGAAACTGTTAAAAATATCAGCTTTCTTGTCTGGCGTGGCCACCAGATTACCGTTTGTGTCTTGCAGGGGCCCTACATTACCTGGTGCCCTCTTCTTGCTCCCAATGTACTTGAAAAAGGACTTTTTGTTGTCCTTAATCCTGGACGCTAGCCTGAGTTCCATCTCTGCCTTGGCCTTCCTAATAGCCCTCCTACACTCTTGAGCTGAGGAGGAGTACTCCTCCTTGGTGACAGCTCCTCCCTTCCACTGATTGTATGTTCCCCTTTTAGAGGGGGAGGCTCTGTTCCATGCTGGGTGAAACTCTTCCCCTTCCTCTCTGCAGAGGGGCAGCAGGAGGGCAGAGCTCAACTGGGCAGAGTGTGAGTGTGAGGGTGGGGGGTGAGAGGACCCCCACACACTCTCCCATGGCATGCAGCCCCCACTGCCTGTCAGCAGCAGCAGGCAGGGAGGTTAGGGCGCTCGTGCCTGGAGCTGCGCTGCGCCAGGGGAGGGAGCAGAACCTGTCCCATCACCGAGACTCTGCTCCCTGTGCCTGCAGCTCCAGCACTTGCAGAGTGGGAAGCCCCACAGTGGACATGGGGAACTGCCTCCCCCTGCCCCCTGCTTCCCCCTGGAGTTCAGTGCAGGGCTTCCCCGCTGCAAGTGTGGAACTGCAGGCATGGCATGGAGCCCCAGGGATAGAAGCGGCTGGGCAGGCTGTGTGGGGCTGCACTTCTCACCCCCAGTACAGTGCTGGCTGCCTCTATCACAGGGGCTCCATGATGTGTGCCTTCAGCTCCACACTTGCAATGGGGAAGCCTGTGCTGGACTCTGCAGGGAAGCAGGGGATGGGGCTCCCTCCACTCCCAGCAGAGTGCAGGAACCAGCGCAGTAGGGTGTGGGGGAGGCAGCAGGCTCCAGTGCGGGGCTTCTCCTGCTGAGAGTGCTGGAGCTGCAGGCATGGGGAGCAGAGCCTCAGTGATGGGGCAGGCTCCACTCCCACCCCCCACACAGCACAGCGCTGGGCACGAGCATCCTGACATCCCTGCCTGCTGCTGCTTCCAAGCAGCGAGGGCTGCACACCACAGGGGAGTGTGTAGGGGTCCCTACACCCCTCCACCCTTGCACCCATACCCACACCCTGCCCAACTGAACTCCGCACCCCTGTTGCCTCTCTGGGAGGAGTAAAAGGAGGGGGAAGAGTTCCCCCATCCTGGAACAGAGCCTCCCCCTGCCCCCTGGCCCCACTTTGGGGCTGGGCAGCAACACATGGAGTGCCCTGCTCGCGGCCCAATTGCAGGAAGGGGGAAGAGGAGGAGAAAGGGGAGGAGGAGGAAGAGTCCCCATCCAGTGTCTCACAGAGTCCCCCTCCCTACCCTGGGAGGAGGAGGAGGGGGAACAGTCCCCCCCAGCATGGAACAGAGCCCCCCTCCCCACCCTGCAGGACAACGAACCCAGCATGGCCCCGTTAAGGTGAAGGGGGCAGGGAGAAGGGTTAATTCCTCCCTCCCTCCCTTCCCTGCAGCTGGGGTCTGCCATTTCCAGGGGCCACTGCTGCAGTCCCCTCCCCTATACTCCCTGGCAGACAGGCTAATCTCAGCTGCAGTGGGGAAGGAGGGAAGAATTAAAGCCTGCCACTCACCCACTTTGCCTTAATGGGGCCATGCCAGCCAGTGTCTCCACTAGAGCTGGTCCCTGCTCGAGGCAGAGAGCAGAGGAGCAGGGTCAGCCCTGTGGCTGGAGCAGAGAGCCCTGTTGAGCCCAGAGAGCATGCTGGGATGCTGGGGAAGTCTGGTTTATCTTAAACCAGCAAGGGGTCTGGGACAGACATTGCATACATTGGTTTAAGCCCAATCAGCTAACTATGATACTACATTCAACCAAGTTTATCTCAAAGTCGGTTTGGGTATTATGAAACTGATTTATGTGCACTGAATGTCTGTTCTGTTACAGGTTTAAACCAGTTTCTGATTACTTAAACCGATTTATATGTAATGTCTGTCCCTAGCCTTCAGGTTCAGAGTGGGTGCAGCAGTTTTGTCACAGTGCAGAGAGCTCTCAGAACTCACCAGCATGTCAACAGAGCTCCTGCTGGGAGTCCCCCATGTGCCATGAGTATTATGAGCTCACTAGTTGGTTAGCACAGGGTCTGCCTGGAGTCCCTGCTTTTAAGCAGCTGCGGAGCCTGCTGTTGTTGCCTCTTCCCCTCCCCCATCTCCATATGTAAAAGAAAACAGGCACTTAAAGGAGTGAAAGAGATCTGTAAATTAGGAGCAAAGAGAACTTAGCAGAAGTAGCTTCAAAATAAGAGAAGTGTATGAATAGATAACCTAATTAGGTAAAAGAACAAGACCATTCAGAAAGGAAAAGGGTCTTCATTAGAGGTTAGAAGAAACACCAGTTATTTTATAATGAGTCATGAAACCATCACCTATGTTTAGTCCATGTTTAGTGTCGAGTAAAGATATGAACTTTTGTTTCCAAGCCCATCTTTTGGAGGTGTTTTGTTGATTTCTTTTGAATGAAAAGACTGTCTAAAGTAGAGTGGTTGTTCTGTGAAAGGGGTTCCCTGACAGGTGATGTGGTATCTCTGTCCTTTATCTTTTTCCTATGAGAGGTAAGTTGTTTAATTTCATTCACATATAGTAGCTTCCATGAGAATGAGTTGTACAACATTACGGGAAGGACATGTGGGATCCATGAATTATAATGGCTTTGATGTGGGAAGTGTCACTTGTGGGAGCAATGGAGATGTATAGACAGGTTCTGCATTCATTCTTAAGGCAGGGTTGCATTTCATTTTTGCTGAGCAGAAGGGAGTTTCTTCTGACAATGTGTTGCATACAGGCTGGAGATTATTGGAAAGCCAGGAGCAGAGGATTTGGGAATATTTCTGTCAAGGTCCAATCTTTTTCAACTGTAGGCAGTTATTTGTTTGATAAGCCTTCTTATGTGTGTCGGTATGTGCCGATCAGCAATGTGCAGTCAGTGGGGATTTCCTTTTTGTATTGTAGTTAATGTGGGATATTTGGGTGGCCTCTTTCAAAGATGCAGGCTATTTCTTTTATAGAATTCTGTGATTTGACATCAGCCCAGCAAACTAGAGGTACTGAACTCACCAAGGCAGCGTTTTGCCCTGCAAGCTACAGGTATTTGCTCTGCAAGCTACAGGTGCCAAACTAGGCACAAAAATTTGCAGTTTAGCATCTGCTCATCAAGCCGTTGATAAAAGTCATCACTTTTAAAAGTGGCTGTACTTTGGCGTTCGCTTACCAGAGTATTCACCGGTAGAATTACTGAGCCAGAGGCCTTACAGTAACCTAGTAAAGTTGTGATCGATTGACCAAACTGTAATAATATTTATCCTCAGACTATCTACCTAGCTCTTGCTACATCTAGATAGGTTCTGATATAAAGTGATATAATGTACAATACTTCAATGAACTGGTGGTAAAGGAAATACATTTTTCACAGGTGAATAATACTCTGAAGCTAAGCAGGTAAGATAGAGAAATCCTACAGTTTCAAAGTGGTAGGTCCAGGTGACTCTGCATCTATTTAAAATCCTCTAAAAATGCAACAGGTTTGTATTTTTCTTCATAAACATCAATTAGAAATTAATTAAGCCCTGTTAAATTTAGAAAAAAAGATTTATTTATTTCTATTTTTAAAAACAACACACCTGGATGACAAACAAATCATATTCTAAAATGTACCTTTTTATTAGCTTTTAAGGGACACCCAAACATTGAGTTGTTTAATATGGCAGGCTGTGGAAGAGGATTCTTTCCATTTTCTCTGCTTATTTCTGACATTTACATTTTCTCTCCTTTGTTTAGCTGGAGGATTCCTCTACTTCTCACTAAAGTTACATTCTCATTTTTCAGTCAAAAGTACTGGAAGAAGTTCTTTTCTTTTTTTTCCTGAAAATTCTAATCCGGCATAAAAACAGTGTCATGCTCTTATCTTCCATGTAAATTTGTGCCATGATTTAAAATGGCTTTTTAAAATATTTTCAGGTCAGCACCATTTTGCTACACTTGCAGATAGTGAGTTACTTTTTAGGTTGCTTCATTAAAATGTTCAAAACAATCCCCAGTGAAAAGATACTTTACCACCAGCCTGTTCTGAATGGAAGAAAGAAGTACTTTTAAAATCATCACTTAAAATTTGCAGCTTCATTCTTCCTTTGTGCATATTGCTGAGCAAGACATTGTAGAGGTTATAAAAATGCACCAAAGACAGAACATGGAGAAAATAGACCAGTAAAACAGGCTGTATCTTTCAGTACTCATTAGTCCTTTGGTGAAATAACAAGCACTGGTTTACTGATGGCTGGTGCTGAGCAAAAAAAAAAAAAAAAAATCGAGTGAGAATTAAAAATGCTCATTGCCTTTTCGAATCAACCCCCCAGTATAATAACCTAAGTAATTTAAATGCCACAAATATCGGAAAGGGATCAAAGTAATATGAGTGTTAGGATAACTGATAATACAAAGATGTACCCGCCGGGCCTCGTACATCTTACCTTGGGCTTCCTTGATCCGAGTGCTTGCTGGTACTTGCCTTGCCGTCGCAGGTGGCCTTCTGGGAGGTCTTCCCACACACTGCAACCTGCCCCTTCTCGCCTGCCACGACTTGAATCTTTCAGTGCGTGGGGCTTCATGCAGCGCGGTTGCCCTTGTCGGTCACCTGCTTCTCAGACGTCTTCTGCAAGGCTCCTCCTCCCCTGCACCTCGCCCTTTACCCAGCCCGGAGGATCTTGGCTGTTTCCGTGGTTGACCCAATATCCCCTAGATACTTAAACAATGAGCTCACCTCTCGCTCCAACTCCCTGCCTCCACCACCTCAGCCCCTTCTAATGTGGGGAAATCTCCCTCCAGAACTCAAACGAAAAGCTCAATGAGCCTCAAGAGAGGCATAACCCTGCCCCTATTGGGCTTCCTTATGGAGCTGACAGCCTTTCTATCCCTCCACTTTTTGACAGGGCCACCTGCCCGTGGCTCGGTTCTATAGCCCCTCTCTGCCTATCCCATCCTCACACCACTCATTCTCTGGTATCCTACCAGTGTGACCCTCTGTCTGGGTCCCCTGGGAGCAGTGCCTCTCTCTCCGGGTCTTCCCCGAACAGCAGCCCTCTCTCCGGGTCTTCCCCGAACAGCAGCCCTCTCTCTGGGTCTTCTCCAGCCCGTTGACCCCTCCGCGCCACTGGGGCTCTTACCGTTCCCTCTCCCGGCTTGCCTGCAGCTGTCGTGCTGGCCTTGGGTGCTGGCTCGCCCCCGGGTTCCTTTAGTTCCCTGTGGTGAGCACGGGCAGTCACCTCTGGCGTTCCGCACCTCCAGCTGACTCCACCGGCCAGGATCCCTCCCAGCAGCCACGTGCACGCCCCGCTCCTTTTCGCCGCCGGCCCTTTTATTTCCACCGGCCGGCGATTGGGAGTGACATCCTCCGCCAGCCGTGGGTAACTTAAGGCGTGATCTACACCCGGCGCGGGCTTCTCCTGCCGTCCCTGCTCCTCCTCCCATCCTGCAGTGAGCAAGTTACCTTTTTTATTTTCCTTTTCTCCATTCCACCCCCGGCTCCTAGCCCTGGGGCTCCCCCCGTGGACTCGGGAGTCTCCCCGGTCTTTCTCTCCCTGTGACAAAAGATAATGGCTAAATGAAGATCAGCTGGCTGTTCATAACAAAGCAAGAAATCGTTTTGTATTGCAAGAAGCTTTACAAATTCTATGGTTCCTTTCATGAATAAACTAATTGCAACCTAAAAACACAGTTCCCAAACTAGCCAGCATACATCCATAAACCCTGAGCAGTATAGTCACAGTTTAACTCAGAGTTAGCCCTCCAGAACTGCATTTCCAATGGTCAATAGGCTACTGATCATCAGGTATTAGCACTGAAATGAAAAAACAGCCTTCTGGCTGCAAATAGCTCACCAGTTTCTAATTTTTCCTCGATTCACTCACGTATAATATTCAGATTGGATTGTAATTCCATCTTTGCATCAACTGTTGTAAAATGAAGCAATGAGAATTATTCCTGGCATGTGCTGGAATATCATATTTAGGTATGTCAAATATCAAATTGATTGTATTAAGTCATGTGCTATAAGATGGGACTTAGAACTTTCCCCAACAGCCTGTTTTAAAAGTATGTTCACAGTGTTCAGACTTATCCAGAAATTGAGCTGATTTATTCAAACAAAACAATATAAAGATTTTGGAAAAGTAAAGTACTTTTTGCTGCCCCCAGGATGATGCAGAGCACCTCCCATGGTTGCCTTCTCACTTGGCTGTAATTTCCATTTAATACTCTTCTTAGCCCAGTCTACTTAGCCACCTACCATGCATAAATAGGGGTCTACGCAACTTGAGGCAGTGGCCAACTGATTTTGTGGGGAGATTGTTGGGTCAGCTGCTATTTTCATTGGCTGATCATGGTGTCCCCCGTGCCCCTTATTGGTCAATGGGTCCTGGTGGCCCTGCCCCTCGTTGCTGATTGATTGCAAGGGCTATCCATCATGCACCCCTCCTCCCAACCGCTGATTGACGCGGGGGAGGGGGGAGCACACAACATGCAGCCCTCTCAGCCAATCAGCATTGAGGGGTGGAGGCAGCAGCCATCTTGGGCTCCCCTTCTTGCTGGCAGCCCCCTACCCCATTTCCCATCCAGCAAGCTGTGCGATGAGGCCACAGTGCCATGAGGACTGCTGGTTCTCTCTGGGGAGCTAGCATTTTATTTTCAGTAAGTCTTTTTTCCTGCAGATTTTGCTGGCATTGCCTAATTTCATGGGCAATGCCAGATGTTTGTGATTTCTGTGAAATCCACAAAATCATGATTTTGGTAGGTCCCTATGCATAAATCTGGAACCGCTTTTCCAGGCCTTTTGCCAAATTATGTGCTCCTGTGTAGTTCAGGTATATAGAGGTGAGACTGAATTCTCCCAGTTGGCTTAGATATTTTAAGTAATATTTAATATTACTACTAGGTTTCTTTTTTGAATGCATAGTAATACAAGTGTGTAGGTTGTAGCCGTGTTGGTCTAAGGACATAGGTAGACAAGGTTCTTTGGGTGAATCTGATACCTTTTATTAGACCAACTTAAATAGTTGGAGAACAATTTTTAAGCAAGCTTTCAGGTTCAAAAACCCTTCGTCGGGCTGAGGCAGTTTCAGCAGTTGGTGTGTGCTCTTCCTGGATGGAATGAAAAGTAAAGAAGCCAGCGGCTGGGCTGGTATGCATGCAAGATGGGCAGTCAGTGAAGATGTAGATTGAGGAGTCAATGGGTGAGAGAGAGCCTGGGTGGCAGGGAGAGAAGAGGGATGAATAGTGGAGAAGTACCTGGGGAGTTGGATGTCAGGCAGGTTATAATGTGCCATAAATCCAATGGCTATATTTAGTTCATGATTTTTAGTATCCAGGAGGTTGATGAAGTGGAGTTCATAGGCTCATCCCTGGGAAGTGTTTTGTAAGTTTTCTTTGAGGATCAGGACTGAGAGATTGGAGAGAAAGTGGTTTTCTTGTGAGAAATGTGCCCCCACAGGTAATTGGGTATTCCTGTCTTTGATGGATTTCCGGTGTGCATTCATTCTGGTGCGCAGTTGTTGTCTGGTCTCTCCTAGGTATTTTCCATCTGGGTATTTGTTGTATTGGATGAGATATATTACATTTCTGGAGGTGCAGATGTAAAATCCAGGAATGCTGATGGCTCTGCTGTGGGGTATAGTAATAGTAGGGGTGGTGGAGATGTGTTGGCAGGTTTTGCATTTCTTGTCATGGCATGGTCTGGATCCATTTGGTGTGTTCTGGGCCTGAGGAAGTTTGCTTCTGGTGATGAGGTTGGTGAGGTTTGTGCTTGTTTGGGTGGCTTTGGGAAGATCTCTTTCAGAATAGGGTCTCTTTCTAGTATGGGTTGCAATTGTTTGAGGATTTTCCATACGGATCCTGTTACAATTTTCCAGGTCCAGAATCTAATTAGTGGAGGTTTGCCTCTCTCCCACTGGCACAGGGAATCAGGTGCCCCCCTTGCCTTCTGCTTGCCCCCTTCTTCCCCCTACAGTCCCTTCCCTTTTGTCCTTACTCTCAGGCCCTACTCTCCCTGAACATGGAAGCAAGGAGCAAATTTGAAAACATTGACCTTGAAAAGATCACAACTATAGTAATTTGCATACAGAACCCATAAACTTAGTTTCATAGATTTCATAGACATTGAGGCTGGAAGGGACCTTGAAAGATCATCAAGTCCACCCCCTGCCCCAGGGGCAGGAGGTCAGCTAGGGTCAAATGATCTCATCAAGATAAACATCCAAACATTTCTTAAAGGAGTCCAGAGTAGGTGCCTGCACCACCTCTGGAGGCGGTCTGTTCCAGGCCTTGAAGGCTTGGACAGTAAAGAAGTTTTTCTTTATGTCCAGCCTAAAATGGTCTTGGAGGAATTTGTGACTGTTGGTCCTTGCTGTCCCTTGAGGCACTTTGGTGAACAGACATTCCCCCCCAGTTCATCCAGAATTGATTAATTATACCTTTTTTTGGAAACTGCTGCAAGTTCTAGCACAGGTACTCCATAAACACACTTTTAAGCTGCACTTTAGCACCTATTTAAACACAGTAAAAACTTTTTTTTCTAATTTTGTGTTACAGCCAAATTAGCCAAATCAGTTCTGAATTCTGTTGACTGGGCACAGCTCAGTTGTTTAAGTCTGTGTGGTGCTACCACTGGCAAGTATCCTACTTACCTTCAGCCTGGGGATTCAGATACTTCCAAATCCATGACAGGCATCCTAAATACAAGCCTCAAACCTAGAGGTCCTGGAAGTAAGATGCCCCCTAGTCTTGCTAACCCCTAGCTAAAAGGCTGAAGAAGCAAGCTAGGGGGAAAGTCCAAGAACAATCCCCTGTCACCATAAATTGTATAGCTGAGATCCTCTCCCTGGGGGTATTTTAGACCAGGGGAAGGCAAAATATGGCCCATGGACTGAATCTGGCCTGCCAAGGACTTCATCCAGCTTGCAAGCAAGTGCCCACTAATTAATTGTATTCTGCTTGGCCCACAGCTGCCCCTGCTGCACTTGCATGATGCCCAGACCCCACACACTCACACCAGAGCAGCACACTGCACTCTCATCCTCATGTGGGGAGAGCCCTGGCCTCAGCCCTGGCCAGCACAGAGCTTCTGGCGAGGCTGCTGCTACCACTTCTAAGTGAACTGCTTGGTTACCCCAGCTCCTCCTCATGTCCCTGCTGCAGTGCTCCAGGCAGCAGGTAGGGAAACACTGAGAGAGAGAAGCTGCAGCTGGACCGGAGCACAGGGCCTAGGTCAGCTCAGATCTATCGCATGGGGCCCACCACAGCTCATGGACAGCTCCCAGGTCTCATACACTACTGCGGGGAAGCCTCGTGTGATGCAGCTACTGGCCTTTACCATTCCCTGTCACCATGTGCAGCTCCTGGACTCCACCAGAAGTGACGGGGAGCCCTACATGATGGAGCCAAGATGTATCTGCCCTGATCCCTGCTTCCTGGCGGAGTCCCAGGAGCTGCATGTGGTGGCAAGGAACAGGGCCAAGCTGTTGGGTCCATTGTGCAGGGCTCCCCCGTCACAGTGCATGGCTCTGGCCGGGGCTTGGGAGCTGCACTTGAAATATGGGGGAGCCCTGCATGATGGAAGTGGGCTGGCCTGGCCTGCTTCTTGCTGGAAGTGGTTGGAGCTGCGCGCCACCAGGGGGCTCTGCCTGCATGCAATGAGCACCCCAAGGGCCTGCCACTTGCTGCTACTGCTGCCACCACTGCTAATGGCAGAACCTGTGTGCCATGATGGGAGTGTGGGGGCGCCATACCCTCCCACACCCACACCCTCCCTTACACCCCCCATACACACCCCACACCACCCCTCACACTCTGCCCACACAACCCTACACCCACCCTCACCACCATACCCTCCCCCACACATCACCTACACCCCCACACCCTCACCACACCCCTCCACAAACCACACCCCCACACCTCCCATAAGCCCTGCACACACCCCACCACACACACACTCCTCGACACACAATATCCCTCCCTCACACCCTCCCTCACACCCCCACTACACACCCCACACCACCCCTCACACTCTGCCCATACAACCCTACACCCACCCTCACCACCATACCCTCCCCCACACATCACCTACACCCCCACACCCTCACCACACCCCTCCACAAACCCCACACCCCCACGCCTCCCATAACCCCTGCACACACCCCACCACACACACACTCCCCAACACACGATATACAAGAGTAAGACTTTATTTTTGAGCTATTATGCAATCACCTCTATATACACTAAGCAAACACATGCAAAACATAAAATATTTTTTGAAATAAAATGAAAATATGTTATAGTAGATGTTTGATTTTTAGCGTATGATTTGTTTTCCAGTTCAAGAAAGCAACCTTCCCACCTGCTTCCCAAAAGGAGCACTTCTGGGGGCAAGGGGAGAGACTTCAGGTATCAAAGGCCAGGGTTTAGGGGCAGGACTTCCAGTCCCAAGATAGCAACCAAGGGTCAAGACACCTCTCAAGGGGCAGGGCTCTCTTGTGGCCCTCAACAACTCACTAAAACTCATTAAGCAGCCCTCCAGCCAAAATAATTGCCCACCCCTGTTATAGACTCTCACAGGGACCTGCCTGTAGTGCAAGGGACAGGCCTTCACTCTAACTACACCAAGGCATCCAAGGCCAAGAAGGTAGTATCTGTCCTGCCAGATAAATAAAACCCTCTGGGCCAAAAAAATAACTCATGGTGGTATATCCCCTGCCAGACAAGTATCATATTAGTTTCCACATGCACAATATCAGTTTAAAGCCAAAAGGCTCATGATTTACCATATTGTTAATTGAACTGGGCCCTAACAGAGTCAACAGCATTTCATGGTCACCCCAGAAATCAGCACTGCTCAGTATGTGTGTGTGCTCCAGATACCCCTCACAACGGATCCATGTGCTGATTAGCCCTAACTCATAACTGGAACTGGGTGTTCTTGACACAAGTCCTGAGATCCTCCAAAAAGTCCTGATATCCTCCAAAAATGTATGCAGGGCAACCTGGTCTGTCTCTACCTTAAGGAGGGCAAGGCCACACTAGTCATATGTGACAGGCTGAGAGAGGTGCCAACAGGGGGATTCTGGGTGAACTGCTTGAGGCCCTATTTGGTGCTCTTTCCTGCTGTTTAAGGCTGGTAAAGAAACAGGAATCTTTGGAAGTGGGAAAGAAAGGTGAAGCTCAGCTGTGGGAATGAAGCACTTAAATGTATGTAGCACAGTGGCTCACTATGACTATAGAAAGAATCAGTGCTGAGGGGGACTGTGCTTAATAAGTACTTCTAGATGTTTTATTCAGATAGGTTGCACTAACCTAGCTTTGTTATAGGTTACTATGAGGTGGTTTTCCTGTGGAGGTCAGATCACCTTGAATGATGTATAGTGACAGATGGAGACCTATCTAATACACTGTAGACAGGCATCTTTCTGAGAATCTACTATAGCTTCCCAGTGGGAAGATCTTACCTACATGCTTATGTATCCTTGTGATCATCCATCGTGCCCTTTTCTTGCTTACTTTCATCTGTGGCATGTCACCGTGTTTTCCTGGGACTATTGGCATTGAAGTGCTTTGTGGCTGCAATGTGTCATGGGTTGAAATAGACAATTTGGAGGACTCTGAGGAATTAGTTACCTGCAAACACAAGGGACTGAATTCAACCATCTAAATTCAGCAGACCAACATCCAATCATGCAGGCGACCTTCCTTTAGCGTGGATGTGGCAAGCAGGTGCAGAGAAATCACTGACGTATCGCTATGCAACCAAGGCCCCATTACCTCTCCATGCTGCTTCTGTCCATTTGGCTGTGCCCATCCGCCTCTTTTTCACTTTCCCTCCAGCCACATCCTTAGAAAAGATAGGTGTCACCCTACAGGCATAAAACAGGAGGCATGTTCTTCACAGAGTCTCTTCTAGTAAGAACGATACAAAGAGATGATGTGATGACAACGGTCTAGGCATTGTAGACTACTGCAGGGCAGCACTGGAGCCCTGCCCAAGGGGATGGTCCAGATGCCCGGTGCTGGACCGGCTCTGGAGTGGGCACAGCTCCCGTCCCCCTCACTGCCGGCCGGGGCAGGCGACATGCAACAGAACAAGTGCCAGGCATGTCACTCCTTTGAGGCGAGGGCAGTTGGTGGCCGCCTGCCCCTGGCCAACTGTCTGCTATTAAAATGCCATTCATTTTCAAACATCCCGGGTGCCGCGGGGGCCGGAGCGTGGTGCAGGGGCAGGCTCCCCAGGGATGGGGGCGGGCCAGGCCGGGCACCACCTGCATTTCCTGCACTGCTGCGGACGGGCCATTGTGAGCGACACAGCCGGTGGGCAGGTGAGGTCCGTGCCTGGGCTGGGAAGTGCCCTGCTCTGCCCTGCACCGCCCCGTGCTGCAGCCCGGCCTCGCTCCGCTCACAGCCCTGCTGTGAGTGTGACCCAGGCAGGCTCCACAGTCCCTGAGCCCGGCAGCTGCCCCCTTGTCCCCCGCCCTGGCAGTGCGCCATTGGGACCCTGGGCTGGGCCCCAAGGAAAAGGCCACACAGAGCCGTGGATAGCGACAGGATGAGGTGGAAGAAGGAGTTTCTTGAGCCTTCTTGACCCCGACCTGGGCTCCTACCTACAGCTCCCCCAGAAGACTCGGACTCTGACTGGTGGTACCCTACTGACTTTCACCTGAGCTTAGGACCTGTCACTCCTCAGGGCAAAGAAAAGACAGGGACTGCTGCTCGTGGGGCCCCACCTGGTGAGACCAAAGGAGAAAACATCCCCACGCCTTTACCTGCCAGTGGGACAGACTCCTCAAGTGAGAGGGAACCCTAGTCACTGGGGCCCTCATGGAGTCCTGCCCCAGACTGCACCCCATGGCCAAGGTGGGAGCTTTGGCCAGTCCACTGCTTCACCTACAATGCCCTGGGGGTGCCAGGGGAAGTTCCCATCACTGCCTCTTGGGTCCAGTAGTCCCCCAGGCTGAGGCCTGTGCTTCACCGGGGACAGTGAAGGGTTGCACGGGGGAGGATGTGACGGGCTAGCTGGCAGTGACTTAGTCCAGGGGTTTTGAAGGGGTAAAAGATGATTGGAGGACTTGGGATTCCTTTTCCACACCAATCAGGCCCCAGAGACTCACCTTCCGTGTCCCCTGATTGGCCCCTTGGGTCACCTGGAGGGAGATAAAAGGGGCAGCACAGCTGACTCAGGGAAGACCAGATAGGGACCACAAGGAAGGAGATTCGAAGAGCTGGGCCAGTGGGGTGGGAGCAGTTGCCCCAGAAGCACCTGAAGGAGTGGGACCCTCAGCAGCGCGGCATGTGGCTGGCAGGAGAGGTTCCCCACTGGGCTCCAGGATCCCCTTTGAGAGGCTCCCCAGCTCCAGCAAGGATCTGAGCAGCAACCTGAGAGGTTCCCAGCTCTGCTTCCAGCTCCTCCAATAAGAGGCCAGGCAGCTTGATGTAAAGCCAGGGCTCTAGGAAGGTCAAGACCCCTAGCAGCTTGACTTAGTACCAGCACGTGTGGGGAAGCATTTTTGTGGGAGATCCAAGTTCAAGTCCCAGCTGGGTTGACTTGTGGTGAGTGAAGTAACAGGAAGAAATTCTTGTTGCAGTGGAAAGGGGTCATTGTGTTTTCCCCCCTTTCTCCCCCTCCAGGTACCTAGGTCCTATATTCCTTGTTATTTGACCTTTTGTATTTTGTGCCTTTTATATTTCACCAATCAGTAGCATTTGTTCTGCTATTTGTGTTTTATATTTTGTTAACCCTGTCTTTTGTCAACTGGATGAATATGTCTATGATTGTAAATGTCTAACCTTTGTTGAATCCTGCCTCCTTGGGGCATTGTAGTGCCCCCTGTACCCCCTGGTTTACGTCTGTTGTGTTCCCAGTACTGTTCTCTCATTAAAAGGTATATGGTTTGTCATAACCCAAAGGGTATGATTGTGTGCGCGCTTCGGCACTGCAGAATTATTTCCCGCCACATGGAGCTTTCTTTGCACGGTGCAATTCTCAGTTGCATAGAGAAAACCCCGGTGCAAAGGAGTTCCTGCCACCCGCATGCAAATTTGTGTCCCACTATTGGCTGTTTCTAAATTATTCCCACGTGGTGGCTAGCGATTGGCTTGCTAGCCATATAAGAGGCTTGAGCGGTTTCCGCCCAAGTTGGAGGAGGACTTCACAACCATCTCATGGAGGAGGAGGACTTCACATCTCGTGAAGAACTCTAAGCACGCTGTGGAGCTTAATGAACCCAGAATGTGCCTTAAGAAGGATACAGGGGCCTGATCAACCTCTAGCCCCTCCCCGTCGCTGCCTGATCCCTCGACATACCCTTCCCTGCGCGCTTTTGTGGAGAGTCACCTTTTGGACTCTCATCGTGGTATCCAGAGCTCTTAGGGTTATTTCGTCCGGTTGATTCGACGGGCTCGCGGTTCTAGAGCTCTCAGCCGACCTTGGACCAGAGTTCGCGGTTAGAACTCTTGTCCGCTCTTCTTCTTTCCTATCTGTAACTGCAACGCAAGCAAGTTTTCCTGCCTGCACCGCAATCATCTATGGTGTAAGTAAAATAATCTTTAATCAACCGCTACGCGTCTGTGCCTAATTCTAGTCCGCCGTGCTGAATTCCCTGACCCACGTGCCAGGGCTGCTGGCCACAGCCCGCCGCGTGCCCCCGAAAGCCTCGGACCGCTCCCGGCCCGCACATGGTTAAGTCCCCAGTGGTGGTCTGGCTCTGCTCTATAGGGGGAGGAGAGTCCCTACACCTCCCACAGCACTTGTGCACCTGCTTTGATCCCTTCAATTGGAGAGGAGGTACTCTTGGAGCACTGCCAGGTTACATTTTGGGGGCTCGTCCAGGATCCCCGCGTAGCGGGTGCTAGAATATTATTTAAGCACTGTGTACCCCTGGAGAGGGAGAGAGAGAGAGAGAGAGAAAGAGAGAGAGCGAGAGAGAGAGAGAGAGAGAGAGAGCCACCAGGAGACATGTCCAATGCCGACCAGTCTGCCATACCCTCCGGGAGTGATGGGACTGTGCAGGGGGGAGTGGGGCAAACTGCTGGTACTGAGGCTACCCCAGAATCAGTGAGGGTTTTCCAGCAGATTCTGTGGGAGGTGACCCATTCCTCCAGTGACCAGGCAGCCTATAAGAGACTCCGGAGTTTCTCAAGAGCCCTTCCAGTCCCTGCAGGGGAGGAAGGATTCGACTCTTGGCTTTCCCATGTTCAAGAGACTTTACTGACTTGGCAAATACCTGATAAGGATAAGTGACACCTTCTGCTGGAGGTCCTGAGGGAGCCTGTCTTTGGGGTTGTGAGGACTGCCAAACTCCGGTACCCTGTTATCACCACCCAGCTACTCGTGCAGGTCCTTCAGGATGCTTTTGGCCAACCCACAGGGAGTGGGGGGGCATACTACGAATTGCTGGGAACCTTTCAGCACAAGGGTGAGACTCCTTCAGCGTATGTCCTGTGCTTACAGCCAGTGTTACAACGCCTGGTGACCCAAGGAGCACTTAGTGTCACTGATGCTGATCAGATAAAGCTCCGGCAAATTTGTATTGGGGCACGGTATAGCTCGGACTTACTCCGGAACCTCAACTTAGTGGGGTGCAGGAGCAGCCCACCTGACTTCAATCACCTCCTCCAAGAGATTTGTGAAGAGGAAGAGATATCCAGACTCAGAGAGACTATGTGGGTCCCAGAGGATGTTTCCCCCCAGAGAGGACCCATAGGTCAGGTGCTAATGGTGGCTCCCCATGAGGATGCCTTGTTGGGAGTGGAAGAGGAGCCTGTGGCTCCAGCACTAGCAGCTGCCATGGCCAGAACCACCCCCCAGGGGTCAGCACTGGCCCAGTCATCGTGCCTCGGGAGGACCTCAGCCCCATACCTGCTCTAGGGCCCCAGGGTCCTGCTATAGATGTGCACCCAGCCTGAGAACCCTGAATTGGTATTTGAAAAGTTAAAAGGGCAGTGGGCAGTGGGAAACGGGGAAGGGGCAGAGCAATGGAGTCAGCTCCACTCTGGACCCAAACAGACTCCTGCACATTACCCTCAGTAAATTCACTGCCAAAGGGGCTAGTGGGACCCTGTGTAGAGGTCCCTGTGACGGTGAATGGTCACTCGTGCCAGGCCATTCTAGACAGCGTGTCCCAGGTTACCATCCTATTTGAATCCTTCTATGAAGAACATCTGAGACATTTGCCTTTGCTTCCCCTTATGGGGCTGGGACTTTGTGGCTTAAGCCAGGAGCAGTATCCTTACAGGGGTTATGTGAACGTGAGGCTAAAATTCCCTGCTGAAATAGCTGGGGTGGAGGAAGAAGTGTCAACCATCGCTCTAGTATGCCCTGATCTGGGGTGGATGAAAGGAGCCACTCTCATTGTAGGGACCAACTCCAGCCTTTTCCAGGTTCTTGCTCACTACTGTAAATGACAAACTGGCCCAGGTTACCAACAACGGTTAACGATGCATGCCTTGTGCTCAGAGGCGTATGACTGATGGGAGCATAGAGAGATGTGGGGTCACCCTGAGGTTGTGGGTACCCTGCACTTCTCTGGAGCAAAGCCCCAGCATGTCCCTGAACAGGGCCAATGGGCTTTGCCTACTGTATGCAATTGGATTGAGAAGGATGAAAAGAATAAGCTGCTGGTGGTGGAGACCCCCACTGGGAGAGAGAGACCCGGTGCGCTGAGGGTCCCTGATGGTTTGATTGAGACAAAAGGGCTCAGCCAAAACCCATGATGGTGGTTAACCCAACTTTGAAAGATATTGTGGACCACCTGGGACAGAAGGTAGCCTTGATAAAGGAAGCTGAAGCGGTGAGCCCTGAGCACGAGGGAAACCCCACTCCAATTGA
Source organism: Alligator mississippiensis (assembly GCF_030867095.1). NCBI lineage: Eukaryota > Metazoa > Chordata > Crocodylia > Alligatoridae > Alligator > Alligator mississippiensis. The sequence continues at coordinate 34,460,378 of NC_081828.1, forward strand.
CCCTTCAAGGAACTCCCCAGTGCCCCAAGCCTGTAAAGCTTGGCTCAGGGACAAACTCAGGGCTCGAGCCCGTGTTTTCTCCCTGCATGACTGGGATGTGGGGAGGCTAAGGGGGTGGAGCATCACATTCATTTGAGCAACCCACGACCCTTTCGCGAAAGGTCTCGGCGCATTCCCCTCTTTGAGATGGAGGAGGTAAGATGTCATCTACAGGAGCTCATGGACCACCTCATCTTCACAGAATCTAAGAGACCTTATGCCTCTCCCATTGTGATTGTGCAGAAGAAGAATGGCCAACTCCATATGTGTATTGATTACCAGACTTTGAACGCCTGGACCATCACCGATCAATACACTGTTCCATGGGTGCAGGAGGCTTTAGACTGTTTAGTAGGGAGCAAATGGTTTTCGGTACTAGACCTCCGCAGCCGCTACTACCAGATACCTCTGCGGGAAGAGGACAAAGAGAAGACTGCTTTTATTTGCCCCTTGGGATTCTATCAGTTTGAATGAATGCCCCAAGGGATATCTGGGGTTCCCGCCACCTTCCAGTAACTAATGGAGAAGGTGGTTGGGGATATGCATATGACCCAAGTACTGGTTTATTTAGATGATATCATTGTTTTCGGAAAGACCCTGGAGGAACAAGAAGAATGGCTATTCCGGGTACTTGATCGACTGGAGACGGCTAGACTTAAGTTGGCCATTGATAAATGTAAGTTCTGCCAGGCCTCTGTGAAGTACGTAGGACATATTGTATCACAGGAAGGGGTCAGCACTGATCCAGAGAAAGTAAGTGCTGTGACCACCTGGCCTCGACCCAAGAACTTTAGGGAATTGAAAAGGTTCCTGGGATTTGTGGGTTTCTATTGGTGATTTGTTAAAGACTATGCTACAATAGCTGGACCTTTAAATGCCCTGACTCGTGGACACCAGGTGGGAAGGTCACCCCACAAGAAGGGGCGAGACAATGGCTTAAATGGGCTCCCTGTGACATGAAGCCCCACAGACCCTTTTGGTCTCCGGTGGGACTCACGGTGTGAAGATGCCTTCCAGGAGGTGATCCAGCGGTTGACTCAGGCACCTGTGCTGGCATATGCTGGCCCTAACCACCCTTTTATTTTGCACACAGATGCTAGCCTGTCAGGACTGGGGGCTGTACTGTACCAGGAACATGATGGACACCAGCGACCAGTGGCTTTTGCCAGCAGGGGACTGTCACCCAGTGAGACGTGCTACCCTGTACATAAGCTTGAATTCCTGGCCCTCAAGTGGACTGTCACTGAGGAATTCCAGGACTATCTATATGGAACCACCTTCCAGGTGTGGACAGACAATAATCCCCTTACCTATGTGCTTACCTATGTGCTAAGTTGGATGTGACCAGCCAACGTTGGATCACAGCACTAGCCAACTACACCTTCAGCCTGCACTATCGAGCAGGACGAAAGAACAGGGATGCTGATGCCCTGTCTCGACAACTCCCCAGCAACCCCAGGAGTGTTTGGAGCCCCGAGACAGTGAAGACCATTTGCGACCTGCAGCTACAAGACCTTGTGGGGACGAGGGAAAGTACTGTTTGCATGGCTGAGGTGTTGGGGTTGCCCCTGGAGAGGATCCCACAGGCCTGGGTTCAGTATACCATGCTGACTCCCTCCTTGTTGCTCCAGGTCACAGCCACGGAATGGCGGACGGCGCAAGAACAGGACCCGGATGTACGAGAGGTGCTGCGTGCCCGAAGATCAGGGAATACCTGCCCCACAACCCTTAATAATGCTACCCCAGCAGCCCACCTCCTGTTGAGGGAGTGGGAAAGGCTTCGCTTGTTTGATGGAGTGCTACATCAGGAGGTGCAGGACCCAGAAGGATGGAAATATTGGCAGCTGGTCATCCCTCAGAAGTATAAGACCCTTGCGTTACAGGCCTTGCATAATAACTTTGGGCACATGGGGTGGAGCACACCCTGGCGCTAGCCCGTGAGCGGTTCTTTTGGCCCAAAATGACTGAAGACATAAGGACTAAATGCTCAAACCATGCTTGGTGTGTGCGGAGGAAGATCCTGCCCGCTCAAACTGCCTATCTACACACCATCCAGAGTTCAAAACCCATGGAGCTCGTGTGCATGGATTTCCTAGCCATAGAAGGGGAGGGGCACTGAAAGGGGAATGTGCTGGTTGTGACAGACCACTTCACCCGATATGCCCAGGCCTTCCCTACGTGAGATCAAACAGAAAGAATGGTTGCCAAAGTACTGTGGGAAAAGTACTTTTCCGTGTTTGGGCTTCCCACAAGAATCCACTCCGATCAAAGGCGAGATTTTGAGAGCCGGTTGTTGCATGAAGTACTGACCATGGCTGGAATAAAGAAATAGAAGACTATACCCTACCACCCCCAAGGGGATCCCCAACATGTGTGCTTCAATCGCACTCTCTTGAACACGCTGGGTACCCTTCAGCAGGAACAGAAGACTGCATGGAGCCAGCATATTGCATACCTGGCGCATGCCTACAACTCCACTAGGAATGATGCCATGGGGGTCAGTCCGTATTTACTCATGTTCATGAGGGAACCCCGGTTACCCATAGATTTGTGCTTTGGGGTAGAATGAGTCTACCAACAACATTTGACTCATGGTCAATATGAACAACAACTTCGGAACCGTCTGTGTCGTGCATACCGACTGGCAGCCGAAACTGCTGGAAGAAACCAGCAACGCCATAAGCTGCTTTATGATGCTCGAGTTTGTGACCAAGGGTTACAAGAAGGGAAACGGGTGCTGCTGCAAAACTTGGGGCTAACTGGGAGACACAAAATCGCTGATTGGTGGTGGGCTAAACCCTATACAGTGGTGCAACAACTGGGAGACCTCCCAGTACACGAGATCTCCCCCGAGTCTGGACTGGGTTGAAGTCACGTGGTCCACCGGAACCTCCTGCTGCCAATTGGTGAATTGGTGGGGCCCCCTCAGCCCCAGATAGAGCTGTAAGAAGAGAGGCCTCGGTCTCCATGTAGAAGGAGGCCTCATGCCACCAGCTGGCAGCTCTCCCAGAGGGCTTGGACTCTGACTGGTGGTACCCTACTGACTTTCACCCAAGCTTAGGACCTACCACTCCTCAGGGTGAAGGAGAGACAGAGACTGCTGCTCATGGGGCCCCACCTGGTGAGACCAAAGGAGAAAACATCCCCACGCCTTTTCCTGCCAGTGGGACAGACTCCTCGAGTGAGAGAGAACCCGAGTCGCCGGGGCCCTCGTGGAGTCCTGCCCCAGACTGCACCCCATGGCCAAGGCGGGAGCTTCAGCCAGTCCGCTGCTTTACCTACAATGCCCCAGGGGTGCCAGGGGAGGTCCCCATCACTGCCCCTTGGGTCCAGTAGTCCCCCAGGCTGAGGCCTGTGCTTCACCGGGGACGGTGAAGGGTTGCACGGGGGAGGATGCGACGGGCTAGCTGGCAGTGATTTAGCCCAGGGGTTTTAAAGGGGTAAAAGATGATTGGAGGACTTGGGATTCCCTTTCCTCACCAATCAGGCCCCAGAGACTCACCCTCTATGTCTCCTGATTGGCCCCTTGGGTCACCTGGAGGGGGATAAAAGGGGCAGCGCAGCTGACTTAGGGAAGACCAGTGAGGGACCACAAGGAAAGAGCTTCAAAGAGATGGGAAGAGCTGGGCCAGCGGGGTGGGAGCAGTTGCTCCAGAAGCACCTGAAGGAGTGGGACCTGCATGCAGCAGTTGGACCCTCAGCAGCACAGCATGTGGCCAGCAGGAGAGGCTCCCCAGCTACAGCAAGGATCTGAGTTGTGACCTGAGAAGTTCCCAGCTCTGCTTCCAGCTCCTCCAATAAGAGGCCAGGCAGCTCGATGTGAGGCCGGGGCTCCTGGAAGGTCAAAACCTCTAGCAGATCCCTTTAATTGGAGAGGTGGTACCTCTTGGAGTACCGCCTGGGTTATACCTATTTTGCGGAGATGGGGGATTTCTTCCTAATTTGCTTCTTTGACTAAAGGGCAAGCAAGACTTGGGGCATATAAGCCCCAAGATCTCCAGTTTTGGGGCCTGAACGTAGAGTGCTGCCATGGATTTGGGAATATCTGAAACCCTAGGCTGAAGAGTCTGGGAGGGAAGACATTTGCTGGTGGTAGCACCACATGGTTCTGAATGATGGGGCTCTGCTCAGTGGATGAAATTAGGAACTAATTTAATTGATTTGGCCTGAGACACAAAATTAAAAAAAAATATGATAAGACTGCCATCAGTATATCAACTATAATATTTTTGGCACCAAGGGGAAAGTATCAAGGCTGGCCTGGTGCCAGTTCCCTGTGGAGGGAACACCTTCCCGCCCCCACCCCCTTTATTTTAGGGACCAAAAAAATAATGGTTCTCATCAGCATGTTACACTATATGGGCCTTGTGTTTTATACTGTGTTGGCTGCATTTAATCAACTTCATAGCTGGTTTCTACGACTGAGTATGTGCTGGTTTTGGCAGCAGTTTAATAATATACAATGTATTTAATAAGGTTTCCTGTATGCAAATGTAAAATGAGGGCAGGACTCAGTAAACTGCAGGAGTCACACAATAATCTGATGGGTCTTCATTTGTAAAACCCTATGCTCCACATCTCAATTTTGTAGGTTCCCAAGAATGCAGCCCAAATGATATATCTTAGTCTCACATCACTGCATATATAAAATACCAAAGAAAAACAAATTTAGTACAAGCTTGAACAAAGAAGTTCCAATATGAAGGAGGTCTGTGGGAAACTAAATGACGCCTAGAGCATAGAAGTGCAATAGAAGTAGGCAGAATATAGTTACTCAAGCTGGAATTTGGCCATGCCACAGGGATTAAGTCATATGAATAAAAACACTTGTGCACGTATAGGTGTTTATGTGATATGTGTGCTGAAAGTTGAGTTACCAGATTGAAGAGCATTTTCTAGTGGTGTTTCTCAGGGATTAATTTTGAGTGCTGTTCTGTTCAATCTTCTCATTAGGAAACTTGGTTCAGGAACTAGGTGTGTGTCTGTGAAGTTGGCAGACAGCACTTACCTGGGGCGTATTGCCAATGAGAAGGAGAGTGTTATGTTACAGGAAGAATTAAATGAGCTTGTGGAGTTGGGCAGGAGGGTGGGATGCAGTGACCAAACTGTGAAGGTGGTTTACTGTGGTTCTAGAGACGCGAATTTCAGCTCTGCTTTGAACTTTTGTCAAAGGCTGCCTCCAGCTGACCCAACTATAAATGGGTGCTTGGTTATTCAAGCTGGGAATCATAGGTGGTTGGATGTGATATTAGACATATCACTCCCTTGTGTGCTACTGTACACTAACCTTATGGCCCATTAGGCTTGGCTAGATCTTCCTTGTAGAGAGGGGCATTAGAAAGGCATGACGTGCAACAGCATGTACTGAGGGACTGATGATAACTTTTGCTATAAGATAGGAGCAGTATATAGACTGGAGGCAGAAGAGGAAGACAGGAATCTGAGCACGCTTGTCAATGATAACATGACCAGGAGCTGCCAATGCGATGTGACTGTGAAAAAGGCTAATTAAATGTCTTCGATGTGAGGTGTGACCCTTTGCCAAGCACCTTCCAAGCCAGATAACCAGAATGTTTCTCTGTCATTGCAGTGCCATGGCATCCATCGTGTCCTTGTCTTCCTTCCTTTCATCTGTGGCACGTCACCGTGTTTTCCTGGGACTATTGGCACTGAAGCGCTTTGTGGCTGCAATGTGTCATGGGTTGAAATAGACAATTTGGACTCTGAGGAATTAGTTACCTGCAAACACAAGGGACTGAATTCAACCATCCAAATTCAACAGACCAACATCCAGTCATGCAGGCGACCTTCCTTTAGCGTGGATGTGGCAAGCAGGTGCAGAGAAATCACTGGTGTATCGCTATGCAACCAAGGCCCCGTTACCTCTCCATGCTGCTTCTGTCCATTTGGCTGTGCCCATCCGCCTCTTTTTCACTTTCCCTCCAGCCACATCCTTAGAAAAGATAGGTGTCACCCTGCAGGCATAAAACAGGAGGCATGGTCTTCGCAGAACCTCTTCCAGTAAGAACGATTCCAGGCGATGGTGCGCTGAGGACGTGCTGGGCGTTGTGGGCTACTGCAGGCGGCGCCGGGGCCCTGCCCGACGGGACGGACGGACGGACGGACGGACGGGACGGTGCGGATGCCGGGGACGGTGCCGGGGACGGTGCCGGAGCGGGGCGCGGCTCCCGTCCCCTGGCTCCGGCCGGGGGAGGCGACAAGCGCCGGGCGGGTCGCTGCTCCGAGGCGAGCGCAGTTGGTGGCCGCCTGCCCCGGCCGCCTGTCCGCTACTGAAATGCCATTGGTTTTCAAACGCCCGGGCGCCGGGCGGGCTGGCGGGCGGTGCAGGGGCAGGCTCCCCAGGGCCGGGGCGGGCGGGGCGGGGCCGGGCCGGGCGCCGCCTGCACTTCCTGCGCTGCCGCGGGCGGGCCATGGCGAGCGGCGCGGCCGGCGTGCAGGTGAGCCCCGCGCGGCCCGGCTGTCAGCGTGACCCAGGCGGGCTCCGCAGTGCCCGAGCCCGAGCCCGGCGGCCGCCCGCTTGTCCCCCCACCCCCCCGCGGCACTGCGCCGCCGGGACCCTGGGCTGGGCCCAAGGAAAGGGCCGCACGGAGCCGCGGGCAGCGGCAGGAGGGGGCGGAGGAAGGAGTTTCTTGAGCCTCCTCGACCCGGAGCGGGGCGGCGCGGAGCCCGCACCCCGCACGCGCTGCCTTTCCGCGGGCTGCGCCCGGGCTTGCTGTACTGCGGACAAGCCGCCGCTGTCCGCGGGCGGTTCCCCGGTGCCGGTGATCCCATGAATCCCTCGAGGGCGCACTGCTCCTAGCACCGCCAGCACCAGCACCCTTCGCTCGCAGCCGTGTTTCCCGGGCCGGGTGAACCACGGGCGCCGCACGGCTCCCAGGGCCAGATCAGATCATCAAGTCCGACCCCCTGCCCTGGGCAGGACCAAGGACCTCCCTTGGACTGCCTGTGCTTTCTCAGGGCTTTCCATGGGTCAGAGGCGGTGCGGTATAAATTGACTTCTATTTTTTTTTTAACTTCAGGTTTCCGGGCGGGGGATGTCTGGATGTAGAGAATGGAGACCGCTGATTTACAGAAAATGCACAGACAGGCTCTGGTTGATTTTCTTTTTTCTCTTTTGGGCTGGTTTGGTAGGTATGCTAGCTGTTGAAAGAGAAATCCAGTTTAGGATGCTTGTTTCCTACCCCTTGAAATGAATCTGAATCAAAATGTGGGCAACTTCATTTCATATTTGTGGATGGATCCAGGATTTTGTAAAGGGCGAGTGGGAGCAGGGGGGAGCAGGAGCAGCAACCAGTGCTGCAAGGATGGCTACCCTGCAATGCTTCCAACCTCCCGTGGCCCCGCCAGGGTGGGCAGACTACAGCAGCAGGGACTTTAAATTTCTCAATCCAGTAAGAATCTTCCCCTCCACACCCAGGGGCACATCCTCTTTCCTCCTGTCCCCTCCTCCCTGTTCCTCCTCTTCCTCACCCACTGCTGCTGCTCCTCTCTCCACTGTCCCCAGCTGATTTGGAGGTGGTGCAGGGCGGGGGTGGCTCCAGAACCACTCCTGCACCACTCCAGCTGGGCTGCACATGGAACCAGGGTTGGGCAGAGATGGCAGCAGTGATGGTGGTTGTGGTAGCAGTTGCTGGACCATGCCTACTCCTGGGCTGGCAGAGACCACCTGGGGAAACTTGCCTGTCACTGCCACTGTACCCAACTGAGTCCAGCTCCCTGCAGAGCCCCGCTAAAGCAGACAGAAGTGGCTTTGGAGCCTTCCCTCACCCCAGGAACAGTGGCAGTGATGGGCAGGGGAGGGGTAGGAAGAAGATGGGAGGTACCACTAAACATGGTGGTGAAGGGGGCAGGGGTGGAATACTTGCTTGCTTTGGAGACTTAAAAAAAAGTCCCCAGTTGCTGTTTCTGTGTCACTGACTGAAAGGGGAGTGTGTCCACACCGCTGCACCACCTCTGGATCCACCCCTGCCTGTCTTGCATTGGGATGGGGTGACTTTTATGCCTGTATGGAGCTGCCATGAATGTAATGTAGAGCCACACCAAGGAAAGGGTCTCATTGTATGGATTCAGTTGCAAGATCAGAATCTAATTGGTTTACCTTTTTGTAGCTGAGAAGTCTTAACCTTTGTTCAGTGAGATCACTACTTAATACTCTTAAATGTCTCATCATTAGTTGGGCTCCCTTTGTCTTCCTCTCTTTCTCTGCTGTCTCTCTCTAAGCCCTTTGGAGTTGGGACTTTGTTTTTATCAAATATGTTTAAAATTTAGTACAATGGGGCTACAGTTACTAAGTCTCATGATACCTGACATGTAATTAATCAATTTTGAATGATATTTTGTGATATGGTCTTAAATTGCAATTAATGCAAAAGACCCAACATAAGTCTCCTGCACTCCTGATAAATCAAACTGACTTGGTAAGTAGAATTACCTTTTTATGGCACATTGTTTAATGCACTGGCAGATACAGAGAATGTTAAACAATTCAAACAGTGATGATATCCAGTGATCTCTTTCTTTCCTTTCACTGTTCTTATTGTTCAGTCTCTGTGAGATGATTTATTACTCACATTTTTCACATTTGTATTATTTTCTTCTTTGTCTTTAAAAAAAAATTAATTTATGGTGACTACCAGTGCTGTTTGTTCACACAGTGAAATAATCTGAAACAAAGTCAGTGCATATCTGGAAGTATATGTAATTGGCACGTACATGTTGATACACCCACTGATAGTTACTTAATGTTTGCAGCTACCCATTCATTAACACTGTTTGTGGCTTACATCCAGCATTCTGGGTGCTTTAGTTTCCAGTTCATGTGAAGGTAAAGTGGGCCAGGCTGGCAAGTAAAGTTTTGCTGGACTTGTGGGTCCCACCTGTATCTGGCTTGAAACAATTTTTCATTGTAAGTACAGCTAGAAGTAGAATTACAAAAGGCAGCTGCTGCTCCCTTTGCTTCTAAAAGTCACTTGTTGCTTGAAAGTATGTTTCCTGCATAAATACACTAGATAAGAAAAAATATTTTGCTATTGTAAAAAGACCTCATACACACATAACAGTAACTTTAACTAGGGTGTCACTATCAGGACCTTCATATTAAAACAACAAGGTCATGTGATTTAAGTAACTAGACTGCAAGTGTTGCAGCACAAATGAGAATACTCTTGTGACAGAAGAAATGCACATGATGAGGTTCAGCTTTGCACTTACTGTAAATCATCAAAACATCTACTTCAAAAGCATGCTAATGTTATAAAATCAAATATTCAAGAAATAGGAAATGCCAGGATTTGGAGTGTCAGTGCAACTAGCTTCTTAGCCTGCTGATACTTCTTTGCCATTTTCAGAGGTGTTTAATGTGCCTTGTGTGCATAAGGAAAATGGGTGCCTAATTTGAATGTTGTGGATTCCAGGAAGTGGCAGGGCACCTAAAGGATGCTGTAACTCAAAACTCATGAAACTTAAAAGTCCCCTTTATGAGTCTAGTCCACAAGCATTCATGAATTTATTTCATAAAAACCTCTGAGATTTGGTGGCGTTATCACCTGTATCTTATATTACAGGAACTGAGATGCAAAGAAATCAAGGCCAGAATTGTCAGGTATTCATTAATGTTGGGTGCCCAATTTAAGACACATGGGAACTGATTTTTATATTTGAGTGTCTTATTTCTATAACATTTTGTGTTGGAGCAGTGAGTGCTCATCATTTCTGGCCCAGGTGTGTCATATTGGGCACCAAGAAAATGAAGGACGTGCAATTAGTGTGCAGCTGTGAACACTCTCTTAGTATAGGATAGGCACCACCTGTGGCAGGGTTAGAAGGCAAGTTCATAAGGGTGCCATTCAGGTTTCTTAACTATGCTACCTCCCTTCTCTTGAAATTCTCTTGCTTATTAATTACACGCTTTCTAACAGCAATCACTGATGGAAGAGCTCAGCTCTGCAAGCAGCTGACATTATGGCTCATGTGGTCAATAGAGCTTGTTCTGCCTTTCTGCAGAGGAGTGATTTTTAGCATGGGATATTCATGACAGGATACCTTTACATGTTATACTTGTTTTAAGAACAGGGCAGAAATACGTGGTTAAACAGCAGATATTCACTTAATGGTGGGAAAAGCATGGTATATGATTTCAAAAGAAAGAAGGATATTTGTTTTAATAGACGTTTATAACTGGCTATGCTGTGACGGCTGGAGCTGCAGAAAGACTTGTATTTGGATATGACAGCTATGGGAATATATGTGGCAGGAAGAACATCCCTATTGAAGGGGCACCCCTTTCTGGACAGGATATGACAAGTAAAAAGTAAGTACATCAAAGAATTTAAATGAAGTAAATGCTTGAGATTTGGTCATTGTAGATGTGATACGTGATCTATAGGAATTAAACTCAGGTCTGTTGGGCCTCTGGCACATGTTCATTTGAAGATGCCATGAGATCTGAACCCCAGTCCTAACGATCACACCTCCTGCCATACGTGCATGGCAAGAGGTGCAATTTTGGGATTGGAGATCAAATCCCGATCACATTCTTTCTACTTGCTAGTGCAAGGGGAGCTCACGATCATGTTCCCAGGCTCTCTCTGCACCAGCAAGTTGAAAGCTGAATGCCTGTAGATCTGGGGCTGGAACAAACAGATTGTTGGCTCTGGCCCTGCTGTATGTTCAATTTAAGATACCATACAAACCAGCCATAAAAATGTTCCATGTCATATGTAGAAGATTTGTATGAATGGCTTGCCACTTTTTATAGTGCCTTGCGTTTAGTGTATGTTTAGTGCCCTTGCCATTTATGCCACGATTAATGTATTAATCATGGAAGATTGTAATGTGTACAGGAAGCCTCAGGCACACATTTTATTCGGGTGCTTTTATACTAAAAGATATGAGTAAGAGATGGAACTAAAAAGTGCAAGAGAGAGAATATGAGTCTTAGAAGCTACTGTAAATAGTTATGTTGCTGATTTGGCCATTGGATTCGCATGCAGTGTTCTACAGAAGCATAAGGGTTTCCCATTGAAATAACTGCAAGTTTTGGGCTCTGCAATCTGAGTTGAGATTAAAACAGCCTGTAGTATGGAAAGTTGGTTATTTTAGCATAACTCCTTCACTTTTAGTTTCAAAACATATTGCCAATTGCTATGTATTGTACTGTTTTTAGAAATAGCAAGGAAGTTCACAAGTATAATATATGAAACATAGAAAGTGCTTTTCAAAGAGACTACTTTCTATCCTTCGTAGATTCGTGTTCTTTTTGAATTCCTGCAATCTGGAAATCAAAGATCTTAAAATCAATTCAGTTGCCTTGTGTGTGTCTAGCTGTCCACAAAAGCAACTTAACTCTTTGGAAGACATCCAACTTTTTGCAAAGAACAATGGTATGTAGTAAAGAATTAAGAAGTTTTCCTCTTGGAAATATACACCAGTTTGAAATGTTATGCTCAGTGTTTGCTTCCTTACTATTAATTTCTTTGTTCAATCAATAAACTGAAAACATATTTTCTAGTTCATGTCCTGTTTAAAAGATGCATTTAGCAGAAATGTGATCACTTGTCTCTTTTGTCCCACATCAGACATAATGGGCCTAGTTTTCAGAGGCCGAAGTTTGCGATAAAGTGTTCGATTTTATTTTGATATTCTAAATTAGGATGTTATGACAAGTAGCAATTGTAAAGAAGCAGTGGCAACAGTTGTACTCCTTTTCAGAATATAAATGTAGGAAACTGAATCTAATACCTCTGTTATGCATTTTTGCAACTGATATAGGTGTGCACTGCAATTGGGAGCATAGTGTAGAAATACCTGAGCTAGTTTGGGTACTGGAAGCTGCCTAACTGCAGAAAGCAGCTAAGCTCATGAAGCCCACACTGAATTTCATGCTACAGAAGTTGGATTGTTCTTAATACCTTCACTGGCTCATATACAGCTAGCTTGGGGATCTGTACTTTGCCCTGCAGTCTGCAGTGTAAACATAACACTGAGACATAGAAATACCAGCCTGTCATCCAGTGTAAAGAAGGCAAAGATGTGAGAACTTTGAAATGCTCATTAGAGAACAGTAGTAGGTACAAATGAGAAACCATTTATATGCTAGTCCACAGCATTTGGAGGGGTGGGATGGAGCCCAGAGGTGGAGTTCTGTGGGCATGAGGCAGGGAAGCTCTGATTCTGAATTAGTTAATTTTTTATTTATTTTTTTATTTTTTTTATTATAAAACAAATCCAGCAGACTAGTCAATGCTTCATGCTGAATAGAGTGGTAGGCATTTGGCAGGCAGTTGCTGGTTTCTGAGGCTTGTTCTTTTCAGTTTTTCTGTTTTGGTTAACAAAAATGGCTGCTTAGAGTTTGGGGAGGTTAACCTTATTTTGGCATATTTTTTCATTATTTGATGTTTTGTTATGTTACATAATGTTACATAATGAGCTCCTTATGCCTTTGTTCCTGTTTAAACACCTCAGCATGACCAGATTATGTACCTAAAACTCCAACCAAATATTTAAACTGTCCTGGGAGAATGTTTTAAGGTCTAAAGCTGTATCTTAGTATGGCTAGCATCTTATTTGAGATAGTTGTTAAAACACACCAATATAAATGCATTTAAATGTGCTGACTAAAGCATACTGCATTGCACAAGAATGTTAAACCAGTGATTAATTTCAGCAGCATCTTAAGCACTAATGTTATTTATATATTTTAAATATTGTTTTTGTGAGAAACAGATTTTGACCAATAATGAGTAATCAGCCTTGGGAATTTTGTTCTCTTAGATTCTTGCCTTTGTGTTTATAACTTGAATGTTTCCAGTTATACACTAAATCCAAAAGCAGCTGAGCTGTGCCCCACACTACCAGTTCCACCAAGGTAAGAAATACTGTTTATTTTATAGCCCCCTATATACAAAGGCAATTTTTTCAAAGACTGAAAGTCCTTCACATTTTGTATTTGACCTAATATGTACCAGTATTATTTTACTTTATTTAATATTCTTGGATTTATTCATAGATTTCATAGACATTAGGGCTGGAAGGGACCTCGGAAGATCATCAAGTCCAGCCCCCTGCCCATAGGGCAGGAAGTCAGCTGGGGTCGTAGGATCCCAGCAAGATGAGCATCCAGTTTGCTCTTGAAGGTGTTCAATGTAGGCGCTTGAACCACCTCTGGTGGCAGGCTGTTCCAGACCTTGGGGGCTCGGACAGTAAAGAAATTCTTCCTTTTGTCCAGTCTGAAACAGTCTTGTAGTAGTTTATGACCGTTCGACCTAGTCGTCATCCCTTGGGGTGCTCTGGTGAACAAACGCTCCCCCAGATACTGGTGGTCACCCCTGATAAACTTATAGGTGGCCATCAGATCACCCCTGAGCCTGCGCTTTTCCAGGCTAAAGAGCCCCAGGGCTCCCAGCCTGTCATCGTAGGGTCTGCTTCCCTGACCTCTGATCATGCGCGTGGCTCTTCTCTGGACTCTCTCAAGCTTCTCCACATCCTTTTTGAATTATGGAGCCCAAAACTGGACGCAGTACTCCAGCTGTGGCCTCACCAAGGCCGAGTACAAGGGGAATTAATTTATGCTTATGAATTTGTGTGCGTGCTCATGCATGTGCAAAAACACGCTGTTCTCCTGTTCCTTGGGCTGAGGAACCATCTCAGTAGGAAGCTTAAGTACATGCTTGCTTTTAATCTCATTGCCCCTTGAAGGCAGAACTGGACATTTGATGTTTACAAAGCTATGTAGCTGCTTCATTGCACAAAAGCGAGTACTTGGAAGTTGTGTGAAAAAAAAAAAATAGGCCTATGGACAGTGCATGAATGTTATGTAACATGGATTGCAAATAGCAGATATTACATTTGCATTGTTGATCATTCTTATTTTCTTTCTGTATTAATGAATGTTCCAAAAGTAAGTTTTATTACATACAAGAGATTTCACAGTAAAAGCAAAACTAATCAAAGCAGTTTTCTTAATTCAGTTGTTTACATATTAGAGACATGCTGTACTGATTGATTAGTCTGACTTTTTAAAATAGAAATTAGAGTTTGTTTGCAATCTGAAAACCTTCCTGTTGACTGCGTGTGGCAGTGCCAAAAGCAGTCAGTTAAGACACTTGGCTAACGTTACCAAATAATATTATGTTTTTATATGCAAGTATTTGATTGGGTAATTGTATTGAGCACCTTGTAAATCTGATCACAACAGATTATTAAAACTGTTTCAGTATACTAAACATAAATTCGTGTGCCTGCCAGCTAGCCCCAAACTGGAGCACCCTCGTGCCCCAACCAGCCACGTCAGTGCCTACATGTGAGTTGCTGCGGAGTAAAAAAACTCTGCTGTAGGATAGTACTTGTCTTTATAAGTACTAACCTAAGGAGGAGTTAATTAGTTTACTCTGTCCTAATAGCACTGCACATGTAGATGCTGAGACATTTACTGGAGAGCTAATTAAGCAACCTTGCAGTAAGCATCTTGCATAGATGCACCCTTTCTGTTCTAAACTGTGTGCACTTTGCTGTGGTCTGGGGACCTGCTGCTTAATTTTACTCCAAAGGTGGCTGTAGGTTACTAAGTGGGTGAAATGGTTTCTGTGTGTTTTGGTTTAAATCTTGGAACATGCTTTGGGGCAATAAACCTAAAATTCAGACTAATAGTGCAAACTTGCCACAAACAAAAGCTGCTTACATGCTTTTTTTCTGCATTTAGGTCATAGAAAGGAATTATAACAATGTTTATTTAATTTGTATTAAAAATATAATGTTACATTTAACAGGGGGTTGATGGGGAATTATCCTTGTGTTGGGCTGTGGAATTGACCTCTCAGTGGAGAATCCCTTACCTTGTTTCTCTCTTTCATCTTTCAGCAAATCCTTCCCATTGTTTAATCGATGTGTTCCACAAAGCCCTGAATGCTATTCACAGTTTGCATCTGTCTTAATAAATGTAATCAATGGAGTGGACATTTTTCATCACATTCTTAGTGGAATAATGGCAGGAAGAGATATTATAATAGGACTGAGTGTCCTTGCACTAGGTAACAATATGAAAAATAGGTTTATTTCAATATATTAAATTAAAAAATATTAAAATATCACATTTCAAAGCATTGTGGAGTAGCAACTTCATTTAAAAAAATAAATAAAAAAAAGATTTTATATTTGCTGCACAGACAAGTTTTCTTTGTTAAAGGAAGAGAATTGCTGTTTGCCTTTGTAAAGCATTTAGGGTACGTTCCCATGAGTGGAAATGTGGAGTTCTCAGGGGACAAATAGCAGCGGCACATATATTTGTGCCACTGCTATTTGTCCTGAGGTGCAACCCTGTACGCGCACTGTGGCAGATTGCCCCGGCTGGGATAGAAGAGGCCCCAGCAGCTTTACTTAGGGTCCTGAGCCTCCAGGTGCAGCAGCAGGGGCAATCTGGCTACTTGGTGCCTGGCTGGCAGGCAGAGCATGGCTCTGGCTAGCCTGGCTTCCTTTCTGGCAGCACACGCTGCTGCTGCGTGTACCATACCACTTGTTGCTGCAGTTTCTTTTTGTGTTTGTTTTTTTTTTTTTTACACCAGGATCTCCTGGTGTCAAAAACACCAGACTGCTAATTAGTAGTGCAGTGAACATGTGCACCACATGTTGTTTGCAGTGCTGCAGAAGGGTTTGTGGCACTGCAAACCACACATGCACGCTTATGGGGATGCGCCCTTAGCGTACTGGTTAAATATATTTCTCAAGAACTGTGCGGACATGTGTCTCATTCTGCATCATTTACTTATTTTTATCTGGTTCTATTAGAAACTATTGATAAAATTGTCATAAAAGCAAAATGTATCCTAGCTTGAGGCATGTTGTTAAAGGGATGGAAGTGGGGAGAGAATGATGCAATTCCATAGCATTCAAATCCTGGAAACTATAGTAAGTCCTAGTTAATTCACCACTCAAAATGGAATGCATAGTGGATTATCCAGTGGTGACCAATTATCAGAAGCTAATAATCGGGGGCAGAAAGAGAGATAAGAGGCTAATGAGGAATGTGAATAATGGCAAATTAAATCATAGAGATAAATTAACTCATAACCAAATGTAATTAGTTTATTGTTGTTTGATTAATGCAGTAGAATTTTTTTATAATCTCAGGATTCCAAAGTTTACAAAATTTAAATAGTAAGCTAATATGAATAAGTATAGATCATTTGAAATTTTAAAAAATCAGTTTGCTGATAAGTTAGCATGAACGTCTTATTTTTTATTTTCAGCTTTCTCTCTGATAATGGTTTTAACCTTCAAATTCATCACTACACTTTTGGTCCATATTTTCATTACGCTGGTTGTGTTTGGATTGTTATGTAAGTATAGTTGACTTAATTTTTTTTCCTGCAGTCCAGTGAAACTATATAGACAGAGGGAGAAGGAAAGAGAAGAGAAAAACCCATAAAACCTCTGCTTTCTCAGGCATCTTTAGTAAGTTAAAATAAGCCAAGATCCTGCAGTCTGACCCACGATGGAACCTTGGCCTCCATATGGGTGCAAAGATCTGGTAATGTAGATCCAGCTATAGAATAACAATGTTGGGTCATTGTGTGATTTTAAAGAAATCGTTTCTAGACATTTGGATATGGGCAATGCTAATGTTTCCAGAAAATTAAGTGTAACATTTTGTACTTTTATCAGGAAAAAGTATAAAGAATGAGTCAAAGTTAGGTTTATCTCTTTCAACAAGTTTCGTAACTTCAAAAAGTTGCACTTTCAAAAAGCAACAAGACAAACTTCATAATTGTTGAATTCAGAATAGCAAACTAGCATGTCATTTTTTACATTGTAAACCTAAAGTTCTCCATTCTATGCCATTCTACTATGTTCTTCATTTTAACCTGAATTCAAGAGGGGAAGGGCAACAGAACCATAAGATGTGCTGTGTAGGCACTGTCTGACTTGCCTTTAATGTTAACATTTAGCTTCTTGTGAAGTATTACCTGCATCTTTATGCACCTGTACTTGTTCTAGTTGTTTCAGGTGTTCTCTGGTGGTTGTACTATGATTATACTAACAGCTCCAGCATAGAACTGGAAACTGAAAAGGAAAATGTGAAGTTTTTACTTGGATTTGCTATTTTATCTACAGTGATTACGGTAAGAAACTTTACAGAATAACCATTAGAGAGCATGGAATCTCAGATGTTGGAATGAGGTTATGTGTGTGTCAGCCGTATTGCGAAGTGCCATGTTTGCTCCATTTCCAAAACCAGATGTAGCATGATTGCTGTAGTGAAGCCCTACACACGGCCCAGTAAGCTCTGCCTTTCATCTCTGCTCTTCTCAGCAGAGTTTATGGGCAGGTAATCGGACAGCATAAGCACATGTTATAGTTACAACCGTGTAAGGGCACATGTTTTATTCAAACTTGAAATTGGATCCTGGAGGAGTTTCTTTGAGACTGTAGGAGTAATACCACCTTGAGGTGAGAGTTTTATCTTTTCTTGGGTTACAGTCTGGTGCATTCTGCCTTCTTCTGCAGCCAAATTAATCAGCTTACACTTATTAAGCCTTTCCTTATTTTTATGGTAAAATTCATCTGCATTATGGAAGGTCAGTGCAAGGTCCTCCACAACATCTAAACTCATGCTAGGGCCATTTGATGAGCATACTACAGCACTGGTGCAGGAGAATGAACAGGACCTAGATCAATACAAATGTGAATTAGTGGACTAAAAAACCCCTGCAAGAAATGCAAAGGAACCGTAGGGGAAAGGAAGGATACTTGCTGCAGCCACAGGGTGTCCTGGCCTCAAGTTGTGACTGACTAACACCAAACTCCTGTTTTCAACACAGGGCCAAACTACTATGACTACGTTGTTGAAGGAAACTTTTCACCTTTTATTTATTTATTTGATTTTATATGCTGCCTTTCCCAGCAAGGGCTCAGAGCTGCTTAACGTAAGAGAACAGAATAACTTCTAAAACAGGAAAGCAACAAGAACAAAACTTAAAAGGAACTAGAATATTGATATAAAACAAAGGGCCCCCCCTCCCCCCAACCAATGTCTCATTGTAGCTTTGTGTGCTAACCACCTGCCTAAATAGGAAGGTCTTCCAATACTTGTGAAAGATGTCCAGACTTGGACTCTGGCAGGCCTCAGAGCTTCAGAGCCAAAGAACAACAGCTGAGAATGACCTCCCACAGGTTTTTGCCAAGTGGACCCAGTACACTGATAGTACTTGCTAGGAGGTTGATTTTGGCTGAACTTGGAATTCACTGTGGGGCATAAAGCAGTTGGGAACCAATGCAGACTTTAGAGCACTGGAATTATATACTTCTGGCAACCCAAGCACATCAGAAGGTAGGCCGCCACTTTCTGTACCAGCTGCAGCTTCCGGATGATTTTCAAGGGCAGTCTTGCATGGAGCACATTACAGTAGCCTAGCATCAAGGTTACACAGGCATCGATGGTGGTGACCAGATCTGAATCTGAAAGAAAAGGTCACATACTTCTGACCAGCTGGAGCTGGTGAAGGGTGCTTCTACCCACTGCTGCCAACTGGAAAACCAAGTGCAGCACACAATCCAAGAGTACTCAAGGCTACAAACCTGAGTGATGAGGGGAGGCTGCCCCATCAATGACAGGTGTCTTAATTCCCCCTCCTTCCCCCCCCCCCCCCCCAAGTCGAGCAGTCTGCCCACAACCATGTCTTGTCTGGATTCAGCTTCAAGTGACTCGCCCACATTGAGTCCCCAGCTGCAGCTAGGCACTGGGAAAGGATTGAGACTGTAGGGCCAAGGTCAGAACAGGAGATGAAGACCTGGGTGTCAGTTTGTACTTCACACCAAATCTCCACTGTCTTGCCCAGTGGCCTCTTATACCCACTATGTCATTGTCCACTGTGTGTTCACCAATAGCTTGTTGCATGGGAATTTAGTCACAATTCTATTAATATTGGGCCTGTAAAACAAAATGCAATTCATACAATACACATGTTTGTATGTTCTCTTTACAATACAAACACTGGGCTCTGAACCTTTCCTTTGGAAATAAAATAATAGGAAAAGTTTTGTTTGGATGCAAATTTAATCCAGTACAATCCATTGTCATTTGTAATGCTCTGGAAGCATCCACTGCTCCAGGTTGCTTTTCTTAATGGAGCATCTGGTTTCTTTATTGTGCAAGCTAGAAAAGTAGTGAAGCAGCTGCCACTGTCTGTGTTTATTGTTTTATAGTTTCCAATGTGCTCTGTGCCTGTTTAGATGTTGTTTACAGTTCCTTGTTAAAGATCAAGGGCATAGGAAGTTTATTGAAAGTAAGTTATTTCTTCAAACAAAGAGCAATTTTCTGTGCGTGTATCTGCATGCATATAACTGACAAATCAATTTCCAATGCTTCAGTGCTTCCCAGCATAAGGCCTGATTCTGCTTCCACTGAAAACAACAGCAAAATTCGCAGCTAGCCGAATCAGAAGTGAGATTTAAAGCCAATTCAGGGCTTAAAAATCCATTCAGATTTCCTGGTGTCTTTAAAAAAACATTTTAATGCACACTTCTTTTTGGAAAAACGTTCTCCTGCAGTGCCTCCTCGGAATCTGTAACACCCCATACCCGTCTCCCAAAATTGAAGAACTTGTAATAATTTAAAGAAAAAATAAATAGAGAACTGTTTTTCCTTGCTTTCTACAGGTTGTTCTACTTGTCCTCATATTTGTACTAAGAAAGAGGATTCAGCTGACTATACAGCTCTTCCAGGTTGCAAGTAAAATAATTACCAAGATCCCTTTTCTGCTGTTCCAGCCATTTTGGACCTTTCTGATTCTCATTTTCTTCTGGGTATTCTGGGTTGCTGTGCTACTTAGCTTAGGAACTGCAGGTAAGCAGCTGTGTTTTCAGTAGTCCTGGATGTATACTAGGCAGGGTTTTTTAAACTTTTCAGGATCTATTGGTGTTAGTATTTAAAATGTGCTATATCTTGTATTATAGCAGCACTGCAGTAATGTTTTCCCTTTACTGAATCTGTGTCCTAGATGTCTCCTACTGCAAAATTAACTGTTGTTTTGCAGGGCAGATAGAGTAAAAAATGTTACAAAGGAGAGAAATGTTAATACTTTTTCACAGAGACTTCACTTTTTTCTTTCTGGATTTGGCTGAAATCGGAATAATGTTTTAGATTATTGAAACAAAATGCATGCTTGCTGTCTGTAAATGAAGAGTATAAGAGAAAGGAAGAGAGTTTAGGTTTAGAGCACTTGTTATGAAACAGGTGATTTCCATTATGGGAACACCAGGAAAGTAGGCCCCATTGTGCCCCGGCCCCCCCTTCCCTCCACACAAACGCATGCACAGTGTAGAAGGAGTTAAATTGCTTTGGAGAACATTGCTGTGAGAATTTCTGAAATGGTATCTGGCAGGGGACTCGGTACCTAGGTATCTCCTAAACTGTACTCATCAGTGTCATGCAGGTGCATGACATACCTCTGCTGTACAGGGGCATTATCTACAGCAGAAAACATTTACTTTCAGGGAACCTTTGAGCCCCTCTCCCTGTCCTGCTCTCTAGTTGTGCACATGCTCACTCTCTCATATACAATTAATGTAAAGAAGTAAAAATGATGGATGTGGGAATGAATTAAGAGAGGGCGAGTAAAACTGAATATATAAACCAAGAGGGAAATGAGAGTGAGACATGGAGCTCATAGATCTTAAGCTTAGGCAGTTGTTGCACTTACCAGAAGACATTGCTCATGAAGTATTCATAGATGAAGACTTAAAAGCAGAGGGTGTGGTATGGGAATTAAGATGAAATAAAAAAAAAATACCTCTCCTCCAACTACAAGCAAACCACATCAATACAATTTTCATTTCTAAATCTCAGCCAAATATGTCCCAGACCGGTAGAGACTAAAAAGACATCCTCATCATATGGGGGTATAAGTAAAACAAGATGGTGGTCTCAGTAGAAAACAGCGGAGAAGTGTGCATTAGAAGTATATATTGCTCTTGCTATACATGCTTGGTAAAGGAGCCAGCAACAGGGAGTTCCCTTCTCCCTTCACTCCCTCATAAGGTCTGAGATGCCATTGATGTGGCAGTGGGGAATCCTGAACT
The DNA here is from genome assembly GCF_030867095.1 of Alligator mississippiensis. Lineage (NCBI taxonomy): Eukaryota > Metazoa > Chordata > Crocodylia > Alligatoridae > Alligator > Alligator mississippiensis. Next base: position 34,481,510 of record NC_081828.1, read on the forward strand.
GTTATTGTTTGTAATGTACTTATTCTGAGGATAAAAGGCTTTGCATTCCTATGCTATAGAGCCAGCAAGTTCCAGGAGCATAGCATGGCATTTAATAAGAGCAACACAAAAATATTCACAGTTGACTATGTAGCCAATTTATTCAATGTGTATATAGCTTCCATTTCCAGGCAAATAAAGAATGAATATATTTTGGCTGAACAAGACTAGGCAAGTGTCTAGAGCATTTCTTTTATTTTAAAAAGAAAAGAAGAAGAAAAGTATCACTGCAAATGTATTGGCTCTGGCTTAGATAGTAATGAAGGCAAAAAATAAATAGTGGATATACAACCTGAGGATACAGGGAGAAATGTTTACATGACATACAAAGATGAACTACAAAGGGGAAAACAAACAGTTAAACCAAGAGATGGAGATTAAGTCTGCCAGAGGCACAGATGCAATAAACCACCTGCAGAGATGTTGATATTTTGGAGGGATGACACTGTGGTGCTACATTATGAGACTCTAGTTATTTTGGCTGATATAACACAAACAGTTCGATCTTACTGGGCAATTGTGTCCTGTTCCAGGCTTTACAATGAAGTTAAAGAACATACTATGTAGATAAGAATGTGTTATGATAAAAAGTCATAAAGGGATGAACGTGGAAGCATTACTTGAAGCAATGCATTATGAGATTCTCACCTCCAGAACCACCTAAAACTGGGAAGGCTTCCCAATAGGAGGCTACCATATTGGAGGACAGGTTGGCCTCCTCTGAAATGTCAAGAAAGGAGACCAGCATAAATGAAAATATCTAACCTCCCAAGGAGAAATCTCATAAAAATAGCCATATAGGTTGCTGGTAGATGTTATGATTGATTGTCATTTTAAAAAAAAGTGTATTTTAAATTCCTAGGATCTGCTAGTTATTGTTTTGTGGGGTGGAATTGATGGAGGATGAGAGAGTAGAAACACATTATGCTTTCTCACAGAGACCTTGTTTTTGGTTGCATGTATTAAGGGAAAAAAGATGACATGACTCATTTGGGCTATGAGGGTGCAGTTGCTGTTTGCATAACGGAAGAACAGAACACCAACATACTTGGCTGTGACTTATGAATATCTCATAACTCTCAAACTCCTTGTTGTATGAACTTTAGAGCTTTTTAGAGCCCCTCATTTGTTTTGGCATTGCTAAGACACTAATCACTTTTTTTTTTTTAAGCATTGGCCATTGACATTTTCCACATTTAGATTTAATAAAATAAAATTTCATCCAATCATCTTTATTGTTACTAGTGTCCCTGTGAAAATTCTTTTGCATATTGAGCATTTCCTAACATTCAACTCTGCATAAATATTTAAGAATTCTTTGGCATTTCTTGTAGCATTTATGGCCACTAATGTTTCAAAACTAACACACAGATTCATGTTACCTAATTTTACTACAGTTACTGTAATCTTTGCAGTACCTGAAGGATAGATCCAAATGCAAATCCAGTAAAGTTGTTCAGCAATACTTACATAAGGAGCAATTCTTCTTACCCTTGAAAAGAGTAGTTACCTCTCTGTCTTTTCTTCATAGCCTATTTCCAAGCTGCTGTTGGATGAAGGGAACTTGCATACTGACTAACAGAAGTCCCAATAGCTTCTTGGAAGATATCACAAATCAGTACAGACTGGTCCCAATTCTGAAAGATGTGCCACTAATTCCTCACTAGCAGAATGCTGTGTTTGGAACTAATAAGTAGGGACCACTGTAATTTGGTCTTCAAGGGATTTCAGAGGAAAGCCTGAAATTTAATTTTTCCCTTTAAAGCCCCCCAAAACTGCAATCTGGCCAGAAATGGCCTGAAACTTCTGGGGGAGGGAAGGCAAGGAAAAAAGTTTTTAAAAAATTTACCTGAAGCATGGAGAAGAAAGGCAGAAGAGCCTCAGAAACATTGTGGAAGCCCCAGTTGTTTCCAAGGACAGCCTAGTACAGGCTGAGCCCCTGCTGGGGCTCAGCCAGTCAGGTTGTTCAATTCCCCACTTTGGCAGGGAGTTTAAAAGCCCTGTCCAGAATGGAGCAGGTAAGCACCCCTTGCATTAGGGGCTGCGGGCATAAGCAACAGCCTGTGTGCCATGGTTCAGTAGTAATCCCCATGGCAGGTTCCCTCAGCCAAAGGCGTGGGAGAGCTGGCTCTGAAAAATGCATGAAATTGGCTCTGGCAAGCCTGCAAGGGAGCCTGCTTTTCTCCCAATCAGAGCTTGAATTACAGTGGTCCCTATTAATAGGACACCTGTGGTCATGACCTGAAGAAAAAATGAAGTAGTAGGATAAGAGAAGTAGGCTGAAAAAGTATCTATGATGTCCATAAAGCAAAGCAAGTCTGTTCCAGGAAGGCCAATATTTGGTAAGCAGGAGGGATTAATGAAAAGGTAAAGTGGGCTGAAAATTTGGCTTCTAAATCGAGCAACTTTGGAGAGGCAGGTGTTTCTGAAATTCCTCACCACCTAGGGAGGGGGTGAAAAGAAGGGGAGAAAAAAAGACCTTTCATAAACCTGCTGGGTGGGCTCCCCATCAAAAGTTGGGATGAGAGCATCCCTTTTCTATCTTTCTAAACCAGTGGCTTTTAACCTGTGGTCCATGGGCACCTGGGTGTCTGCAGACTCTATCTAAGGGGTCCATGAAAGATGATTATGATCAATGAAAACTATGTGAATACTGACACTTACAATTTAAAGGGGTCTGTGCCACCATTAAAAAATTTTAGAGGTCCTCAGATGAAAAAAGCTTGGAAACCCTGCTCTAAACTATTGATTTTGAGTGGAAGAGCAGTTTCCTGACCACTCGCCAAAACAGGTTTGCTTAGGATATGTTCATTTTCCTCCTAGAACTATGGAGTTACAACCACTGGCCTCAGGGGTCAGGGAAAGCAGAAGAGAAGGTGATTCTCGTGTTTTGCTAGAGACTTTACAGAGGAGCCAAAGAAGGTTAATTATGGCTGAAAGAGTAAAGTTCTGTTATGTGAATATGGAAACAAATCCCAAAGAGATGCTTTTGCTTTTGCACAATTTTTCCTCTCTGAAAACACTTTGTCTTCTGTTAGCCATTTCTCTAAGCATTTTTTTTCTGTCTTGTGGAGTAAATGTCAAGCAGTGGGTGTATATTGTAAAGTCCCTTACACAGCAGAAAACTCATGGTTAAAGAAGTCTGATATTTTTGTCACTCTTAACATAGATGAGAAGGCCAGTGTGTCTTTATAGACACTTTCGAAAGTAAGGTGTCTTACAGAAGGCCATATAATCTCACTGCATAGTAGTAATGTCATGTTTTATGATAACCTTAGTCATGAAGGAATCGGATGTGTCAGTTTTAGCACAGGCAAGAACATCAGTCAGTGGACATCAAGTCAGTGTAGTCTGAGGATGTAGAATTTAACACCGTTTTTATTAAGATCTAGTACAGGGCTGTTAGCATAGTTGCCAATAGTTGTAAGTCTCAAGCCTTTAGCCACTTACACATTCTCACTGTAAAACCAGAATAAGTATTCATTTTATAAGTGACTACACACACATTAATGTAGGTACAAAATAATTGGTGTTTCATTTTTCCAAATCACAAATCACTTTTTAATTAGGCTTTGTTATTCTTCTCTTCACATCATTACATTATAGTACATAAAAGTCAGACAATGGCTGTTAATGATTCTGATAAAAGCAAAGTAGGCTGTTGCCACAAAAGCTTATGCTTCTCTGAATGAGTTAGTCTTTAAGGTGCCATCCTGCCCTGCCTTTAGCCTGACTTCAGCCTAACACAGCTACCTTTCTCTAAATTTTAAATCAGAAAGCAGTAGTAACAGCTCCTATCCACTAGATGCCCTCAAAGAGGTTTGAGAAACAGTATTTTTAATTGTTCAGATGCTTTCATCTTTCCTTACTGCTTGAACCTGTTACATTTGTCAGAGATGTTGTATTAAAAGATTGTTGTGGAAATTTTGCAATACTTTTGCACTAGTGGCACAGAGCAAAGAATTGGTCATTCTAGTTCCCAGTCCTGTGTTCTTGCTATTAAACAACTCTTCCACTGATCATTTTAAGCGCTGTCTAGCCAGTCTGATGCTCAGCAACAGCTAGGTTCTGCCACCCTTACCCAAATTGCCCCAAATCCAACAAAGCACTTAAGTGATTAGCTGGATCAGGTCTATTGAATAGTTCCTCACTGTGCAAGTCATCTATTCATATGAATTATGTAGTAAACTGCTATTCCTCATAACTAAGGGTGTCAGAATATGGCTCAAAAGGAATTACGATTGGCAGAAATACAGCATTGTGCTATGCTGTACTTAATCTATTGCCTCTTATAAACTATTAAAACTAGATTTCTTTTTTAATCATGTACATCAGTCCAGCTGATTTGAGGACATGCCTGGGGGACTGACTGGCTTGCTATACTAGTGCTCTCAAAAAAGGCAAAAGGGGCAATATCACTTTAAATTACATTTCTTATTAGTTGCTTTCTTTACCTTCTAGATTCTACTTGAAACCATTAACATTACTGTAAATGGGGAATATACAAGAACAAAAGACTTTGTGCAGTTCACAATTAGGAATGTATATATCACTTAAATAATTACCAGTTTAAACTCCTCTAATTATATTGATTAAACAGTTAACTGATAAGACGTACTGCACACATGGGGCAGGTCCTCCCCCTCCCCCATTCTCTGCAGACATTCCCTCCAAGTGGAACCGGGCACCGCCCTGCCCCTTCTCTGTCCTGGTGCGGCAGCAGCATTTCCATGCACCTTCTCTTGCTGCAGCCTGGGTGGGGACTGGCCCCATGTATGCATTTTGTGTCCTGTCCCTGCTGCTCTACATGCATGTGCGGGGAGCCTGCCCTGGACTGCTCCAGTCTGGCTGCTGGCTATGCTGTGCTGCTGCCCACAGCTATACTGTGGAGGGCTGGCTCTGATCTGCTGGGACTGGCTACAGCAGGGTGGGAGGGGCAGGCAGAGCAGGAGGCAATGGCAAGCCCCACAGCCCATGGGAAGCCATGGACCCAGCCTGCTGACCAGCTGCAGCAACATGGTGGGGGAAGGAGGAGACAGAGCTGCAGGCTGCAGTGGACAGGCAGGGCTTCTTTTAGACTGCTCGCTCCTTCAGTGGGTACTAGTCCCCTTTCCCCTATTCTTCCTTCCCTCCATCCTGCCATCCACTTGTGCGCGGTGAGGAGGTGGAGGGGGTGCCTTCCTGGGGCACTATGCTGCTTTCCTTCCCCTCATGACTGCATCTGACACTAAATGGTAACTGTAATGTATTACTGGTATAAATATACTTACTGTTTAACCTTTTACCACCCTATTGACAGTACTTTTTTTTCTTTAAGTCAGTTCCATTGTTTCACTTGCTGCATTGGTATGTTTCTAATACATGGGAGAGAGGAGAGAGAGTGAGAAACATTTTTAAATATAAAGAAACGTGAACGTGTAGTCCACAAAAATTGCAGGAAATTGAGAGTCAGGTGTATAATAAAGAAGACCAGTGATTCTCAACCAGGGTGCTGAAGCATCTGAGTCACCTTGAGATGTTTTCAGGGATGATGTGAAGTGCCATGCAATGTTAGTATTGTTAGGTGTACGGACATGATTCACAAGATAAACCAAGAGATTTCAAATAGATTTCACTTTCACATAGTGTTAAAAATATTATAACCTGTCTTGGTCTTTCTGAATAAAAGAATTGCTCTACTATTTTTCTGTAGTCATAAAAGGAGTGAAAACTAAGATCTAGCACTTTCTGAGGACTGCCTTGAGCCTAATGAGAGGGGTGCCCCCAGACTAAGGAGGCTGAGAACCACTGCAATAGTCAGTAGACTAGATTTGAACTTCAGAGCATTCTGGTTAGGGGCTCTTTCCTCTCTCTAAGTCCATGTGACTTTTGGAATTGTGTGGCCAGATGAAATCATATTCCTGCATTTGAGTTCATAGGTTCATAGATTGGAAGGGGCTAGAAGGGACCTCACAAGATTATTGGGTCCAGCAGGAAAGACAACTGGGGTCAGGTGACCCCAGCAAGCTGACCGTCCAGTCTCCTCTTGAAGATTTCCAGGGCTGGTGATTGCACCACGTCTGGAAGGAGTTCATTCCAGTCTGGACACCCTAACTGAAGATGTTTTTCCTTGTGTTAAACCTGAAACAGTCTTCCAGTACTTTGTGGCCATCACTCCTGGTTTTCCCCAAAGGTGCCCTGGGGAACAGTTGTTTGCTGAGCCCTTGCTGTATTCCCCTGATATAGGGGTAAGCAGCTACCAAGTCCCCTCTCGGTCTTCTCTTTTTTTAGGCTAAAGAGACCCAAGTCCCTCAGCCTTTCCTCATATGGCTTGCCTTGCAAGTCTCTGATCATATGGGTGGCTCTTCTCTGGACTCTCTCAAGCTTTTTCACATCCTTGTTGAAGTGCAGTGTCCAGAACTAGATGCAGTACTCCAGCTGTGGTCTTGCCAATGAAGGAGCTATTTTATGTTGAGAGTCTTGTGGACAATGCCTTCCCTTTTTCTATTTATCACTTCATAACCAGCAGCAGTTTGAACCCCTGTGTTGACTAGCAGCTGTCCCGGAGGGGGAAAAAAGGTTTGAGGTAGATGCACTCAAGCCTTCCTTTGCTGCTTTGTCCCAGCCCAGGACTTGAAGCTAAATTTCCAGGAGCCTTCGATCCAATGTCTTCTGAGCTACTTCCTATTTAAGCCCCCATTCTTTGGCCTTACTACAATTCCTTCCTTGGACTTACCTTTCACTCTCAGAGTCACTGCCTGCAACATAGACCAGTTCCAATTTGTCACATCTCTCCTTTGCTGTTTCTATCCCAGAGCTCCTCTCAGTTACACAGATACTTTCTACTGCCAGGCCTTCATTTGTCCTGCATTGGAGGTTGATCCTAACCCTTGATTATCTCAGTCACAGTGTCCTGGTTTCCCTGCTAACTCCAGTTAACTGTGTCTTTGTTTTGTGGGATGTGCAAACCCCATCACAGTCCTTTTTAAAACTTTGTCTCTAATTTGGTGTCTGAATTTGAGTCCTCTCAAATGTCAGCTATCACAAGTGCTGCTGGTCCTAATGCCAGTATATGATAGGAGGAAGTTTTTGCTCCTCTAAAATTAATAGTGGTTACTTGACACTCTACAAAATAAATAAATATAGAATCCCATGTTGATTCTATAGAATTCAGGCTCTGCAATGTCTTAGCAGAATACTTTGTATTTTCTACTCTTTTCAAAACCAGACTGCTTTTTGTATGGTCTGAGCTGTTGGCAGAGTTCAGCACAGTTCTCTAAATCTCTGAAAGCTGGTTACTTGACCACTTGGATCTTCTATTTTGCCAAGAAGTTTCCCCACCAAAGTGAGGTTTATAAAATATTAGGCTATCCGCTGCTGAAATTTTAGGATTCTAATTTGGAGCGATATACATATATTGTGACTGAGTGTCCAATTAATTTTGCATCAGATGTATCTGCAAATCTCTTGAGAATGCTAAAAAGATGAAAATGCATGTGACAACAGCAGGCAATTGTTTGCAGCCATGAAAGAGAAAGAATAGTGAAATTGGCTAGTTAATGTACACCTGTTCTCAATGTTTCCTTGTGCTGTTTGCAGTTCTATAATATTTATAGCATCTGTGCATTTTGTAGCTCTGGGGCACCTGATCCTTTTTTCAGCTGTGATGCACCTGATTTCTATGCTGCCATGCCAATAGTTTATCCCCCCCACCTTCAGAAGCTAACTCCTTCAGAGCAGTAGAAAGCTTATAGCCCATTTCTGCAAGGGACTTGAGCACACTGAAGTCAGTGGAACTACTCAGATATTTTTAATTAGACACCTTATTAAATTTTGGCCTATAAGATCAAGACAAACCTAAGTAAAAGTTGCAATGCTAGAAGGCCAGGAGAGATGAGAAACTCTAGGAGACTGGAGGTAACACACAAATATTGGCACCAGATGTAACCATGCAGATAGGCATGGAGTTCACATGTGTTCTGAAAAAGCTTATAAGGGCCTAAAATATTGAGTCATGTTGATTGCTACTTTATCAGGATCATGTTCTACTGTACTGCAGAACCAGAAGTGATCTTGTTGTAGTGTAAGGCATGTTTTCATAAGTTTATGTCTGGCAGAAGGATAGAATGCTATGTATAATGTACAAGATTGGAGTGCTGTAAGAGATTTTCATGAAATAGAGGTGTAACCTGTAGTACAGTGGGGAGTAAAACTGTCAGAGGATGGCAGTGCTGCAGCTAAACCAGGAGTAAAAATCAAGTCCTAAGACAGGGCTGCACAACTTAGGGCCCATGGGCTGCCTGCCCATATAGACTTCAGGATGCTGTCTGGGGTCCACTCGTCCCATTGCTCCATCTGTTGCTGTTGCCCAGGTCCCCCTCCCTCCTCTGGCTTCCACTTCCTGACCCTAGCCCTGGGAGTGGGGTAGGACAGTCCACAACGCTCAGGAAGCCCCCATGCATCACAGGGGCACTGGCATGGAGCAGTTAAGTAGGCAAGGAGGTGGTAGCAGGGGGCTTAGATAGTGTTTGGTCTCCAACCACTCTGTAGCTGGATAGACAGCCCTGTCAAAAGGTCCTTGACAGTCCCTCTACACTCACCTACCTTAATTGTGAACTCTAACCCTGCCCTGCCCTGCCCCCTCCATGGAAAAAGGAAAGCTACAAAAACTATTCAATTAAAAGGAAGCACAGAAACTTAAGAGGACAATGCCAAAAGCTTTCCTGACTGCAATATGAAGCACTTAAAAGTGGACAGTATTTTCTGACTAACAAGAATGGGGAAATCAGTTCTGAATTTAGCGCTCATTAATCAGTGGTTGTTTTTTCCTGAGAATGGAATTGCTAAACTGAGGAAAATATGTTTCCGTGCTCCTAGGCATCCCAGCCACTTAAAACTTCCTGCAACTTCAGGCATCAGCAAAAAAACCCAACAGCTACCCCATTCGAGTATACATCATGAGTTTGCAAGTCCCAAAATATAGCTCAATGCATTGTATTGCAGAGCTCTTTGGCTGGGAAGTATGTAAGGGTGTAGTGTGGGGCTACAGAGTCAGAGGAACTATTCAAAGCCCTGCTGCAAGCATGGTCAACATCTTGGAATCATAGGATCATACAGTTAGAAGGGTCATTTAGACCAGCTTCTATACCAATGCAGGATGTGGATTTCTAAGCCTATCCAACCTATTTTTAAAAACATCCAGTGTTGTAGGATTTTACCTCCAAAGGTTGGAGACACTTCACACAAGAGTTGTTCAAATTAGATTTGCAGCAGAGTAATAAATTTGAGAAAAATATACATGTTGGTCAGACTCTGCCAAGTATAGAAGTTAAACAATGAGGCATTTAGGCCCTTCCTAACTCCTTATTATCAACATATTATTGTTAACACACATGCAGCAGTGTCAAAAATCAGTGAATTACCCATCTGTTGTTATGTGACTGGAAGAACAATCTTCTGCAGGTGAATTAGAACCCTATTCTGAGGCTGTGTGCAGATTCCTTAGCCTGTGTGACCAGGTACATTGGCGTGACCAGGAAAGGTTGTTGGTTTTTTGGCCTGTCTCAGTAGGATATTTGACCCTTCAAAGGTTGTTTTGTGACATCTTTTATCAGAGCAACTGTGTAGCTGGGAGAGATGTTGAGCAAGCTTTCAGGCACAAAGCACTTTTCTTCAGACCTGAAGAAAGATATTTTCAGTCATAAAGCTTGTCCAGTATCTCTTCCAGCTATACATTTGTCCAATAAAAGATACCACAAAAAAGCCTTTGCTAATACTTTTGACCATAATGGGTACAACAACACTCCAATCCAACTATAACAATGGTGTTCAACCTTTGGTCCACCAGCCAGATCTGGCCCATGGAGCCAGGCCATCCATCCTATGGGCCTCCCAATGGTCCAGAAATTTGGGAGCAGGGGAACGCAAATTAATGCTGCCACCACTCCCCTGCTCCCAAATTTCTGGAGGCCCTTGAGCCAGATGACATGGACCTGTGTGCTACATTGTGCTGGCATGCAATCAGGCCAACATAAGGGGCCAGGCCAGATCCAAGCATGTGGGACCAAAAGGTTGAGTACCACTGAACTATGGAATTACCAGTGTATGAGCAGAAAGCAGTAGCTGGCTGTGTTAGTTGGAAGTCAGGCAAAAGACCCCCCTGTCGTTATCATACACACCTATCATACATACTCACCTGTACAGCTGAAAAATAATATAAAGCATGATAGTATCATCTGACTCGTGTTTTCAAAGTAACCACAGGCAGAAAAAGGCACCAGTTGAACACAATACAAACCATTAAGGAAAAGCACTTTTGACCTTTGACTTCTCTACATGGAAAGGTAATAGAACAACTCCCCTTACTTAGTAAATAAAATGATCAATGCCATCCACACACTGGCATGGCTGGTATTCAGCCAGCAGAGGGCATGGTATACATGCACATAAACGCAGTCAATCAAGTGAAGGCAATGTTCTTATTGTTAGTTATTATATCATATGGTACTGACTTGTGAGTGTAAGTGTGGAATTACAGTTTGATACAGACGTTTCTTAATCTGGCCCCTGACATCCTGTTATCCGGCTCTGCATGCACAGGATGGTGCTGGGCCTGATCCTGGCATGCAGAGCTGAAGGATGGTCCACGCCCCAGAGCCCAATCTGGGCATGAGGGACCAGGCAGAGGCAGTGCAGAGCCCCAGGAACTGATCCTGGTGGGGAGATGGGGGGCCACACACCAGGAGGGCCCCAATCCTAGTTCACAGGGTCTATTCCTGTCCCAAAACTGGCCCTGCACCCCTCTGGCCTGCAAGGCCCGAAGGTTGAGTACCACTACGTTATGACAATTACTTGCATGTCAGAAATGTTCAAAAGCAGGGGTTGTACCTCAGGAGAGCATGCTTAGCTTTGCTACCAAATAACAAAACATCTCTTCAGAAGAAAATAGAGGCTGAGAAGACCTTCATTTATCATATCCACTGTACCATTTGCTCATTTGCCCCTGATAAGGTTATAATTGAAGGGAGAACATGTTTAGCTAGCTTTGTGTCATGGAATCGCAGAGCAGTCGATATCTGCTGCAAGAATGAAAGGATGTGAGAAATATTCTGAGTTCAGAACAAGAGAAAACTGTACAGCGCATCTGGTAAAATGTACTTTGGTGTGTGGAGAAGTGTTCTGCTTGAAGAGTCTCATAAAAAGAAAAATAACTGTTGTGGGTCCGTACTCTGAGGGAGAAGGACAGGTAGGGAAAAAACAATTGAAGCACGAGAGGTGAATTTTCTACTTTGTAAAGTAACTTGAATTTCCACAGGTCTAAAAATTATTAGAAAATACTGGAAATAGTGATAGTTGAGTGAGCATCCTTACAGCTGTGCACAGTACTCATTTTCCAAAGTCAGCACTGACCTAACCTGCTTAAAATAGGTCATGCCTAATTGTATTGCTTACCTATTTAGATAAAACTAAATTCCTTGCAGAAAATGAAACAGCTTTAGGATGCATCTCTGCTATCTCTTTAACAAGGATTGCCCTAAGCAGCAATGACCCATGTATGGTAGAACTTGATAGCTGGGACCAGCTGCACCATATTACGGGATGTGACTTGATCAAGGGAACTTTCAGAATAAGATCTACCTGAACTGGGAAAAAATGCTTATTTTATGGTATCTGATCAGTCCCTCCTGGGGTTCTTTTTTTTCCCCCTCTCTCATGATTCAAAAATAGCTTGCATTCTAATAATTTAAAAAGGATGAGTTATTCGCAATACTAATCCTGCAGGGGTGAAAAACACCATTATCTTCATTTATTTGTCTCCAGAGTTAAACCTAAAATGTATGATAACCAAAAACAGTAAACATGTTCTCATAACATGTTTTGGAGACTTTCAAAGTACATTAAAATAATGTCATAATTACGTGGGGAAAATGACTCTTATGCTAGCTTACACATGTGTAAATTGAGGCACAGAAGTTTGAATTTGTCCAAAATTAGTGGTAGTGCCAGGAATAAAACTGATGATATGCTAGAAGTTAATGCTAAGAAATATCATTTACAGCGAATTACACATAACTCCAGTCTTGTGTGAACACGTCCTCAAAGTTGAGCAAGCGGAAAAGAGAGAGAATTCCAGATGTAATTACCCTCCATCCAGAATGTGCTGTCTCCAACCCTGCTCCTTTCCAAGGCTATCTCATGCTCTGGCATTGTAAATAGGAGTGCCTAACCTGATCAAAAGAGTTGGGCTAGCATAGTGTGTGGGGGAAGACTTGTCAGTCATGCATTTTGACTTGTGGCATAGGCTTTTGTGTAAAGCTACACTTCGTATAAAAATATGCATGCCATATTGTTACCAACAGAATGAAGCAAAAAAATGCTAACATAATTAGATATGAATGTGTCTAAGTGTTGCTTAAGAAAGCAAATGATGCTAACAACCTTAACTTCTACAGATGTTAAAAAGGCAATATAATTCACTTTTGGATTGCATTTTATATTTATACCTGTATTAGATGTTTTACAAACTAACTGGTGGTATACTTTATTGTGTTTTGTTTGTGTGTGTGTGTGTGTGTGTGTGTGTGTGTGAGAGAGCGAGCGAGCAGCGGGCAATTATTATGGCAGAGGGCCACTTACACAGTTTTGGCAAGCTGTTGAGGGCCATGTGGGTAGCCCCGCCCCACCCCTTGACAGGTGCCCTGACCCTTGGTCACCCTCTTGGGATCAATGTCCCAGGGCTAGCAACAGTGGGGCCCAAAGCAGGGCACAGGCTGGCAGGGGTCTGTGGAGCCGGGTTAGGCTGCACCAGCAGGGAGAGGGGGGAGCTGGCCCAGCTCCATAGAGCCCCACTGGCTGGGACCCTGCGCTTCTGCCACCCTGCTCTGGGCCCCGCCAGCACTGGCCCTGGGACACCAGTGTGGGCCCTGTGCTCCTGCTGGCTCCCACACTGGCTCACTCCCAGTGCCCTGCAGCCCCGCGGTACAGGTGGGGGGCAGTATGCAGCCCCAACACCCTGCTCCCGAGCAGGGAAAGAGCTGGTGCAGAGCATGGGGAAAAGTGGCCCTTCGCCTGCCCCATGGCTGGTGTGCCCTGCTACAGCCACTCACAGCCCACATGGGGCTGTCCTGAGCAGGCACAGGCAGCCCCATGCAGACTGCGAGTGGCTACAGCACAGGGTGGGCGAGGGCCCACTTTTCCACCCCCTGCGCTCAGCACCAGCTTGTAACCCACCCCAGCTGCCAGCCTGCGCCCCACGCCAGCTCCAGGCTCACCTGTTGGGGCTGCACATGGCAGCAGAAGCTGCAGCCCCCTACTTGCTGCACCGGGCAGTATTTGCTGCTGCTGCGTGTCCGGAGCTCATGCACTGGGACAGTGGTGGCAAACACTGCTTGGCATGGCAAGCGCGGGGGCCACAGCTGCTGCCACTGTGTGTAGCCCCAATGGGCAAGCTCAGAGCCAGCACAGAGCCAAGGCTGGCAGCGGGGGCAGGTTACAAGCTGCTGCTGAGCACGGGCGGGGAAAAAAGTGGCCCCTCGCCTGCCCTGTGCCCTGTGCTCCACGCTGCTGCTGCTCGCAGCCCACATGGGATTGCCTGTGCCTGCTCAGGACAGCCCCGCGTGGGCTGCGAGCAGCTGCAGCAGGGAGCACCGGCCAAGGGGCACAGGGTTGGGCCGCTTTTCTCCTGAGCTCAGCTTTTCCCCCGGGTCCTCCTCTGCCCTCACCCCCCGCCCCCCCCCCCCCCGACCTGAGTTTCTGGCTGGGGCAGCCATGTGGTCCCAGGCCAGAAGTCCCTGCTGAGGCTTCTGGCTGGGAAGGCAGGGCCGGGTGGGCCCTGCTGTTGTGGGAGTCTGCTGGGGCTTCCCCTGGGTCCTACTGCCCTTGGTTCTTGTCATTTTTGACAGGAACCAAGGGCAGATAAATATTAATTTTCTAAATTGTTTAGGGGCCCTGTGGACTGGATAAAATGGCCTTGTGGGGTGGATCCAGCCCACAGGCCATATTTTGCCACCCCTGGTATATGTGTATATCCATCCTTGATTTTTTCCAACCATCTTTATTTTCATTTCTTTCAGTGTTATATTGCTGTCACTTAAGAGAAAATCTGTTTTATTTTTAAATGCTTGTGTAACCGACCTTAGCTTTATTTCAAGTTTTGGTAACGAAGTAATTGTATTTCTCAGATGTTACTTTTAAAACAAAATCATCACTTAGGCTTAGCTGGGTTTACAGACTTTACTGGCATTTTTACCCTAAGGGAAACCTTAAAGGTGAGACATTTGGGGCCAGGTCCCATTTACCCTTTATATGTCTGCATGGTGCATACACTGCCACTTAACTGCAGTTTTTAGCACCTAGTCAGTGTTTGGGATTCTGTCTTAGTCCCACTTCAGAGAAACAGAGCTGGCTTGCACATGGAGGAGGTAGAAGACCCTTCTATCTTATAGCCCAGTGGTTAGAGGCACTGACCCATAGAAGAACATTCAGGTTCTTCACCCAGCAGGGACTTGAACCTACATTGCCCGCTTCTCAGTAAAGTGCTATGCCCCATCTCCAGCTAGGCACTGTCCAGGTTTCCATTTGAAGCTAGCCCACTAGCATGCCAAGAAGAGGGGTCAGGAGGACATGTAGCACCCAGAGGGTTTGTGGCTGAGTGAAATAGATACTGCCCTGGGAGGGAGTGGCCTTTGAGGTCTGGCTGCTATGGGAAATATTGAATCCTAAATTGTGTGTAGAAACTGCATTTATGTGGTTATGTACCCACCAGTTAGGGGCATGAAGTGATATTTTTCTCGAACTTCAATCTGTGCTTTAGTAAAAATTGACTGAATTAAACAGCAGCAGGATTCTAGTTGATAAGTTTAGTGAAGAAGAGTGACTAGAAGCTAGAAGGGAGCTCTCTTGACTTCTTGTTTGCTGAGCTGTGTTTCATATTGTGATGTCTTTGACTTCTCAGGGAGTGTGCAAATCATTTCAGGAGGACAAGTTGAATATAAAGTACTGTCTGCCATTCGTTTCATGTGGTGGTACCATTTAATTGGTCTCATCTGGACTAGTGAATTCATCCTGGCTTGTCAGCAAATGACTATTTCTGGGGCAGTGGTTACTTGCTACTTCAATCGGTATGTGCAAAATTTACCTCCTTAATAATATGAAGTTGTGGGGGGTTAGTTGTTATTTATAGCCTGTTTCTAGGGAAATAAAATAAAATGCCTTGGATTTATATTTCTGATGGTATCTGCAGGGCTAAATTATCCTATGGGGATGGGACAATAAAATCAAACAGTTTGTTGCAAGGTCTTGTTTAAGATCTTGTGATGAATGTAGTGTTAGTATGGGTCACTATATTAGGTCCTATAGTGACTGGGTCCAGATAAGCTCTGATGCCAGCTGCCAGCATAACTCAGCTGACTACAGTGGGGCTGCACCTGTTAACATCCAGGCTGAATTTGGCCTTTTCCCACTAAACTTCATAGCCCCAGAATAACTTGTATATTCGCAAACAGTGTGATCTGATTCCTGCCAAGATTTTTCATAAATTAAAATTTGTTGTACCAAATATTGACAACTTTCTGGAGAAATATTTTTGAAATTGAAATTTTGAAATCAACACAAAATTTGAAAATTGGGGCTTTGTGTTGCCAAAACACTCTTACTTAAACCTGAATTGTAAAAATCTTATTTATCTCTTACTATTTATGCAACTTTCCATTTCGTGCTTTACTCTTCTTGAATAGTGACACTTCACTGGTTTCATACAGTAACACAGTGCTCTTTTTATTTCACTTCTAATGTTGCAGGTGAGTGTATAGCTCTCCAAATAAACCATTCTTTCACTGAAACTTCAAAAAACTGCGCCCTCAAAACATTTGCAATCCTTGTAGATCTTTTTGCTCCATTGCTGCATTTCCTCTTCTCCGGTCGCCTACTTCTCTACACCCCTCCAGCCCTGGGTAGTTATGCAATTTTATGTTCTATGGAAAATTATGAAATTTTGAGAAAAAAATTAATTCAGAGTGGAGTGGAAAAATATCTCTGAATTTTTCTTCACAGTGGCTGCCCGTTAGGAGTCCTAGGGATGCGCAGCTCAGGAAGCTGGCTAGGCAAACTGCTAGGGAACTTGAGAGCCTGGCTGGAGAGCTGCTGAGGATCATAGGAGCTTGTCCCACAAGCTGTCCGAGTGCTGGAGACCTCATGGGGCTGGGTGGCTAAGAAGCCAGGAACCTAGGACCTGAGGCTTCCAGGACTTCCAGGCTCACAGCTTCTAGCAGCCCATCTGTCAACATTCAAAATAAGCATGTTTCCACCATTTTGATTTCCAGGAATCAGCATTTTCTGACAGAAAATCATTCCATCAAAAGATTTCCAGCAGCTCTGCATCCCTTCTTCCCCACAACTAGCCTTGCCTTTGTCTACAAGGGTAATTTTTTTGTGGAAAAAAAAAATCTTGCTTGTTGCTGACTAGCTCCACTCCATTGCTTGTAGCAAGTTCAGGAGCTTTAGAGCGGATAGGCTGTTGGCTGCTACCTCTGTTTAACCTCTTTGTTTTCTGACCCTCCTCAGAGTAAGCCTGTAATCTTTCCTGTTTAAAATGGTGCCAGAAGCACATCTGTGCTAGGGCTCTGTTGCTGACAGCTTTGGAGTAAACTGGTCTTAGCAACAGAAGGAAAGCTTTTGAAAACATGCCTAGTGTTAGCAGAACCTAAAGCAGTCACTTAGGAAGATTTTAAGAAAGGATTTGAATGGCAATAGTCTTATGTTACTATGTCACCCAGCACACCAGGGCCTGAGAAGAAAAGCTCACACTTCACAAATGGCCACATTCTTTTGATTGTGGTACTGTCAGCCCAGATACCTAGCCTTTCTACAGATGCTTATAGTTTAGTGCCTATTTGCTCCTAAGGACACAGTGGGCGCATCCGGATGTGCGTGGACATTTGGTTCCCTGGGGACAACTAGCAGTGGCACACCTTGCGCTGCAGCTACTTCTTCTTGGGGAATGCCTGGTGCTTAGCAAGGTAACCCAGGGGCAGTAAGGGAGGCTGGGGCCAGCACTGTGCTGGCCCTAGCAGCCTTACCTGGAGTCCTGGAGGCTTCCTGGGGCTGCAGCTACAGTGATCCTGCTGGACAGAGTCTGGCCAGCAGCCGCAGCACGGCTCCAGTGGCCCAGCTCTGCTTTTCAGCAGCACACACTGCCTGTGCGTGCACTGCTCCAGGTTTTTTTTTCCCACATTTTTTTTTTTTGTTCTGTTTTTTGACCCCTGGATATCCCTGGGGCAAAAAAACTTCAGAAAAAAACAATGCAGTGCATGCATAGGCAATGCATCCTTACCGCACTGCATGTGGCGCTGCAGATGTGTTTGCAGTGCCACATATTGCATGAGTGCTCTCATCTGGACACACCCAGTGTTGCATCCCATTCTGTAAAAGAAAGTATCCTGTTCTTGTGTTTCTTAAACTTAAGCAATGGAGAGTTGCACCCAGAGGTCCAAGCTCTGAGGATCTGGGGAACTGCTCCGGAACAGTTTGCTTCAGGAAGTATGGAAGAAAAAATATCTTCACTTGTTCCAGAGGTGTCTGCCCCTGTACAATCTTTGTATGACACCTCTGCTTCAGCTCACCATTATTTATTATTTTGGAATACTATTTGTTTTGTCCCACGCTGCATAGAACAAGAACCCAGATACCAGGCTATTCTAAGCTGCATTGTGAATCAGGAAAAGATCCTATTACTACTATCCACCCACTTGTCCCATGCCCACCTGAGCTTTGGGCTGCCTAGCTGTCAGGCATGGCAGCCCCTGAGCTGCTGTACATAGTGTTGGCAAACATGAGAGCTCAGCTCTGTTCTGGAGGTCCCAAAGGCATAGACATCCCTTGCTTCCTGTACCCAGGGCAAGGAAGATGACATTGAAGCTGATGTGGTGATTCCATCAACAAAAACTCCCTTGCGTAGGGGAATCCTCAAAAGACCAAGTCTATCAGCTTTCCCATCACGTGGAACCACCAGAGTGAAGTCTAGGACCTGACCTTTGGCATTGGCAAGGTTCCTGTTCCAAGTCCCGTTGAAATCACTCCCTTCTTTGTCCATCTGCTTTGCAGTTCTGCTTTTGCTTGCCAGCCAACATGCATGGTGTTGACAGAATAGTGCTTGGGAAGGGAAGTGTGATTTTCTGTGATGGTGATCCCTCTTCCTGCCCCTCAGTCTGTCAGCATAGATAAGCAGGTAAACCAAAGCAGTGAAGTAATGGGGATAGGAAGGTGCAGCAGCAAGAGTACTGACATCAAAAGGGAAAGGAGAGTGTGAACTATCTTGGTCCCTGCCAACAATGAAGAACTTGTTACCAAGTTCTTACATGCTTCTTTTAATGTATTTTCTAGTGCGGCCTCATAAACGCGTTACAATATCTTTGTTTGTGATGACCCACAGAGAGGCTTTCCTTCTAGTTAGTGCATAGTCACAGGAAATGGAACAGCCTTTCCATGAGGAAATCGGCTTCCCCTGTACACACAGCAGTCCATTGGGCTCTCCACTGCTTCTGTATATAAACAGAACTAAAAATGGGGAATGCAGAGTTTTTTCAGCTGGATTAGCTTTACAGGTGACATCTGTTTGACCTGAAACAATAATACTGAAACTATTCTGTTTTCTTGTACTTTAGATAAAAAAAATTCTAAAAGGCTTTATCTTTTTTAATAAAAGAAAAAGGGGTTAATTTAACAGCTGGCTACTTTTCTATGACTTGGAAAAAAAGGTCTTGGTCTCCTCAAAGGTCTGGAATAGCCTGCCATCGGAGGTGGTTCAAGCACCTACATTGAACACCTTCAAGAGAAATTTGGATGTTTATCTTGCTGGGATCCTATGACCCCAGCTGACTTCCTGCCCCTCGGGTAGGGGGCTGGACTCGATGATCTTCTGAGGTCCCTCCAGCCCTAATGTCTATGAAATCTATGAAAGCTTGTTGTTCAAGTAGTTCGTTTTGTATAAGGATTTATTTTCATCTTGAAATATTGAGAGGTTATGTGCATACCTGCCTGTTCCTTCTGATGAGACTTTGTCCCTTAAAGAAAGAGGCCTGAGGTTTTGAAGTTTCTGAAAATTTTCTACTTAAGACCAAATACTGCCAGCGCTCACATGTTGAGTAACTTCAGTCACACAAGTAGTCCCATGCTATTCTTTTGACTAAAGTTATTCATATGGCTAAGCATAAACCTTAGTCCTAGAAAACATCCTGGCAGGGACTCAAAATTAAAACGCATATCAATGTTTGCAGGATTAGGGTTTTAGAACTTAATTCTAGAGGTGCTTAGCACCTATCGCTTCTGTTAACATTCGTTGGAATTGGAAGTACTCAGTACTTTTCAGGATCAGGCACTTAAGGTTGGGTCTTATTCAGAACTTGGTACTGGGCACATAAGCAGCACTTTTTTGTCCACCCTGCTTAAGTTCCTTTCCTGAAAAATCCTTAACATGTCAGTCTTTGTAATGCACCTTCATTTGAGCCTTAAGAGTAGGTTACAAGGAGTGGTAAGAACCCAGACATCCGTTACATAAACGGTTTCTCAGGGACTTGAGTAGTGTAGAATAGGATCACACTTAGAAACTTAGATGTCAATGTGGGGATCTAGCCATCAGTCACTAAGGTCACACCTCGGGACCAAATTTTCAATAGCCCTTTCAAAAATCTGCCAGTAGTCTTTATAAGTTTATCTTTTCTCAATCTCATAAACTCACACTTACACATGTAAAAGAGCCATGTAATATACATGTAATCAGACTAATATTTCTGAGCAAATGGGCAAATACTCCCTCCCATTTTTAATGGGCAGTTGAAAATTTGGCACTCGGTGGATTAAATATCTATTCTAGGACCTTTTCTACATTGAGGAGAAAAATAAGTGCTTTAGTCTTTCATTAGGCAAAACTGAATAGTATATAAACTATTGCAAATGTTAAATTTGTTCCTAGTGGTCATTTTAAAAATGAGATTCAATTTCACCAAATCGTGATTAATTATTTAATAGAGTTAAAAGTATATTTATTGTCAAATTCTTGAGATGTGTTTTATATATGAACTGAACTGACCAGAGAGGTGATAAATTGAACTTCAAGTGCTCAAAAACCATGAACAAGGTCTAAAAAGTTAGAAGATAGCTTGAAAATTATGAGTTCTTTTAAAAAAAAATGCAATTTGGGTTCTCTTTCTTTTTTTTTTGGTTTTGTTACATTTTCAAACATTTTCTCTACAACCTAGAGAAGTAGAATTGTTTCATAAGTGAAAGTAATCCCTTGACACTGAGGGCATCTTTACATGTCTTTGGGAGTGAGGGGGGTTGCTTTAATTAGAGCAGATCTCAGGAGCTGCTCTAATTAAAGTGCCCTCAGTGTCTTGTGCATTCACAAGCTTTATTTCAACAAGCTTTAGTTAAAGTGCTCCCACCGCCATTTTGAAGCATAGGGATGCTGAATACATGAGATGCTGAGGCTGCTTGAGCATGTGTCCTGCACGTCTACAGGCACCCCAAGAGTTTGGGCTTTGTGGAAAATACCATATAGCACAAATATCACAGTGAAATTGTAAGAATTGTTAGTATTTTAAAAGTAAAATATATAACAGGAGTAAGGCTGCTATTTAGTGTAATGCATAATACAAGTTTGTGGACATTCGGAGTAGCATTGTGCACTATAATTTAGGGATGCATAGATAATATAAATGAAAAAGGATAGTAAGGCCCAGCAGTTCTCCAGTGATTTCAATACTGGCAAATTATTGTGTGTACATGACACTTTATTGACTTCCTTAGGTCTCAATGCAAGTACAGTAGTCCATTTTCACAGAAGTCATTGCAAGAGATGGGCTGATGACTTCAAACACTGATGTGTGTGTATCACTATGTGCATGTGACCAAATGTGCTGGATTGGGGCAGCCTATTTTTTTTAAAATGAGAAATTTTGGCCTAATTTGGTGTGATACCAAAAAATGTAAACAATGTAGAATAGGATATAGATGAAACCATGAAGATAATTGAGCCAAACCATAACTTTATTTTGCAAATTTCCCAAACCACTGTTGCTTTCACTGGGTTGGAGTGTTATTATAGCTGTAATAGGCCAGGAGATGTGAGAGAAGCTACAGGCAAGGTTCCCTCTAAGGTGCGTGCGTCTACAGCCGCGCACAACTAAAAGTCTGGCCGTGCACAGCCTTTTCAAGGCTGCGCACCAGTGGAGAGAAGCTGAAAGTAAGCTCCTAGGCGAGGTTGGGGCAGCAGCCTGTGTGGGCTCCACCAGCTCTGGGGAAGTGCTCCACTCCCCGGACCTGATGCAGGGGAGCAGAGCACTTCCCTGGAGCCAGCGGAGCCTGGGCCAGCCCCTGGCCCCAGCCTTTGGCCCCCAGCCTCCAGCCCCTAGCTCCATCCTCTCAGCTCCAGCCTCCGGCCCCAGCCTCTTGGCTCCAGCCTCCGGCCCCAGCCTTTAGCCCCCAGCCCCCAACCCTCAGCTCCCTTCGCTAAGTGTCCCACGCCAGACCGAGGCGGCGCGCTCACAGACTGAGGTGGCGCGCTCATGGACCGCTACTCCTTAACGGGAACTTCGGCTACGGGTTTTTATTATATATTTATTGGACTACTTGGGAGATGGTTTAGTTGCCGGAGGCAGGACTATAGGGAAAATCTCATTGTTCTTTTTCTAATGTACGTAGAACCAAAATGTCTAGCAACTTTGTTAGAACTTGGCTTTAGGGAAAATCCTTGGCTGGACCAAGGAGGCTTGAAAAAGACTTGAAATTTATATAGGCTTTAAAACCTGAGATTCTTGCTCATTCATCAGTATTGATAAAATATAATTCCTTCAGTTGTAAATGTACTATTAACTTAAGTACAAACTTTGCTCTCTCTGTCTTTCATGTACTTGGTTAATATTTAACTTGCTGTTCTTTATGCTTTTCTTTTCCAAGGTCTGACTGAAATTGTCACATGTAAGCTATTTTGAACAGAAAAGTATGGGATTACTTGGGTGAAATTCTTGCAGTTTATTAAATCATATTCATTTCAGACATAAAAATGATGTCTTTCAGAAAGCAGATCAAAATATTTGTTCTGTGCGAAAATCCAGCATCCCCTGAGCTGCTCCCCTGGCTGCAAGATCAAAACCAATGCATACCAGCAACCGCTTTGCTGGTATTTCCTATTTAAAATAATGTGGTACATAGGCATATTTAAATATAACTTTATAGCAGCGATGTAGTTATTGCTATGAAAGGGCTGCAGTGATACACTCAGAATTACTGCAACACTATGATACCTATCTTGACATAGCTGTGTAATGTTTAAATTCCTTCTGTGAAGATTTAATAAAAATATCTTCCTTTTCTCAACCCACCCAGCTGCTTTCTCTCGCACACAACTCTTTTATGCTTAGTTTTTTTTTCTGTAAATGATTAATTTTAAAGGTGATAACAACTATTAGAGGATTCACTTCTAAAGAGAGAACATTTTAGTTATGATTTAGGGTCTGATCCTTAGCCACTTGCTCAAGCAGTACTTCCATTGATATCAATGATATTTTTGCCTGTGTAGATATTTCAGGGTTGGTCTTATCGTTTAAGGATCTTTTGCAAACATAATAACTAGGGGTGTGCGAAGTGGGCAGTGTTCGATTCGGATTCAGCCCAATTCAGGGGACAGTGATTCGATTTGCTGATTTGGATCACTGTCCTGATTCAATTCGGCTGAATCTGAATCAGAAGATTTGATTCTGATTCGGAGAATCAGTGATTCAGCCATATACATGGTTTATGTTTTTTCTATGTACCTTGAGGTACCAGGCATGGTTCGTGAATGCTGAGATGGTGGGGCAGATGAAGTGTCCCACAGGAGCGTGGGGAGGCCCCCCCGCGCGCCCTCTCCAGACCCAGGAGGCACCAGTTAGCAAGCCGGGGGATCCCCCACGTGCTCCACGGCAGACCCAGAAGTGGACCGGAAGTACTTCTGGTCCAATTCCAGGTTCACAGCCGAGCACACAGGGAACCCTCCCGCACTGCCATGGGACGCTCCATCTGCCCCAGCATCGCAGCGTTCACAAGCTGCGCCTGGTACCTCGAGGTATGTAGAAAAAACATTTAAAGCTGTTTCTGTGTCCGAATCATCAAATCTCTCTGAATTGAATCAGAGGCTTCAGAGAGATTAATGGGTCTCCTGATTTGGATTCGGAGATTTGGCAGCCAAATTGGGCCAAATTTCCTCCGAGTCAAATCAGCAACTGAAGCTTCACACAGCCCTACTAATTACAGTGGCCATTGAGTAGTGTGTTTGGAATCCCTAAGACACTGTGAGGGATTTATAATGCCAAATACAGTGTTTTCTCAGTGCTTTCTTTTTTAGTGAATTTCCTGGTTCTGGAGAGCTAATTAGTATAAATTCTTGAGAGCTATGTCATACTATTTCTTGTAAAAGATTCACATTAAACTGACCTTTTAAAAGCAAACAAGAAAAGGAATCTGTATTTGGGATTTTGCTCTCCATTATAAGACAAAACATGAAGTTAATTTTTATACATTCTTTTGGGTTTTGGAAGACATATGCTATTACTTCAAGAGAACTTAGTTAAAATGTGGTAAAACTATGTATTTTTGATTACCAGTTAGCCAAATAATATAATAAACACATTCACTCAAATTCTTTTTTGTGTGCTCCATTGTAAATCTGAAATAAAACTGTTGGCTACAATACAAATTTTTTGGATTTACCTCAGCAACCCTGAAAGCAAAATCTGGTGAAATTGTAAGTGACCTCACACAGTAAATCTCATTTTTGCATATAAGATCCTGCCAGACTCTGTTTATTTTAGACTGCTTTATTTCTGAAATAGAAATAGTGATACCAGATTTGCAGACTAAACTCCTGAAACCAAGTCATACAAGGAGTGCAGGAAGACTAGAAAGGTGGCATAAATGGAATAGAAGTATTTAGAGTATAGTTCTCATAGATTATTTACTGTTAACATTTTATAACAGGTTCTTCTATGTGATATCAGTTGTTGATGGCACCAAAATAGTAATTGCCTAGGAATTAATCCAGTAACAGATTTTTAACTTGTTTTTGTTCATCTGGACTAAAAATGTCCTTGAATTCCCAGTTGAAGTCAGTGGAAGTCTGGACTTGGATCAGGCCCTAATGGCAAGGATAGGTTAATGCATTTGATTATCAAATGTTGAAACCACATGTGATATTACACATTAAAGACCAATAATGTTAATAGCTGTTTTTCCTGGTTTTATAACTTTTTAACACGCTGTTTATTTTTCTTCCTAGAAATAAAAGTAGCCCGCCAAGTCACCCGATCCTATCTTCCATATCAGTTCTTTTCTGCTATCATCTAGGAACAGCTGTAAAAGGGTCATTTTTGATCACTTTACTGAGAATACCAAGGACTATTCTCATGTACATTTATAATACTTTAAAAGAAAAGGTAGGCATGTTTTTTTTGTAAAACAATCATACAGTAGTTAACTTGTGATGTGTAGGAAGGAAATTTCTTGAACAATTAACTATGCAAAAAATAGGAATGCGAGCTTTATTTCATTTGGGTTTCTTATCCATATGGACTCTACATATACACCTCTCATGTCAGATTTTAAAAACAAATAAGAAAAACAGGTACTTTTAAGTAGTAATGTTGAGTGAAGTATTTTAAATCTCATATAATTATTTAAAAAACAAGCAAAACTAACCAAAAATGGCACTATTATTTTAAGCTGAAAATGTCTCCTTACTAAATGATTTCACCTGTTTTGTGGTGTGAAACACTAGAAAATAGGTGAAATAAAAACAAATGTGTGTTTACATAGTATCCAAACCATATCACTTAAGGCACATCAAAATTTAGCTAAACTATTTGTTGCCTGTCATCTAATTATCATACACCTCTGCATTTCCTGGCTTCTGTTGAAAACAGAAGTTCCAAAATAACACAGAATCCAGCTCCATTTCCAGATCAGAAAGTTGGAATAAACATTTGAACCAGAATTTTTCAAATGCCAGTCTCTGAAGTAAAACAAAACTTTGGCCTTAAAACATTGTTAATTGTAGAGAGGTAGTTAGCTCTGCTAGTCTGGAGTCAGGCAAAAGGTAGAGCAGAGTGGCACCTTATGGACTAATTCAGAGATGCATAAGCCTTCATAAGCAGCAGCTCACTTTGTCAGATGTTATCCTGCCTTCTGATTGGTTATTTGATTCAGTAAAGACTTTTGAAGATTACCTTTTACTAAATACTGTAAAACAGATGAGGGATTTTGTTACAGTCTGAGCCAGGTGTATAGCAGGCTCAGAAAATTAACAGTATGTGGGTAGACAGATAGTCTTGTGAGACATCTCAACTGCTTTCAGTTCTGCCACAAAATGAGCTAGGTCCTGTCAATTTAGAGGCACTGTAATCTAAGTAGAGTGTAATGAGCCTTAATCAGGTGTGAAACACAGAGCAGGCTGTTCCCACAGGAATTATCAGACAGGTTTCAGGTGACTTAAGTGGTACCTTTAATATTAAAATCAATGGGATTTGCAAATGGCTGGCAGTAGTGTAAATGGTGCTCTGTCTTAACCCTGGGCTCCATAAGTGGCTTCTACTGTACTGCACTGGAAAACATATAGGTTTTATTTTCCACCTCAAAAGGGAGCTGTATGAATAGTGGTGCATAGTTATGATTCTTGTAGTCCATGTAAAAGAGTCATGTAAATAATGTGTAAAAATAAAAAGGTCATTGATTAATCACAACATAAATGTACATAGAATCCCATAGTCTGATTCTCTTGTGTTACATATGAAGCAGGTGTGGCTGTGACAACTTCTGGGTATATTTAGTTTGAGTTGGTATTGTTTAGCAAGGTGGGTTTCTTTATATACCAATTTGCCAGATGCAGGAAGGGGACTGTCCAAGTAGTGTTCTGACCTTTCAGTATCAAGGGGAGAAGGGATTTGGGCATTCATCTTTAGGATAGTGGTTGGAAACAGCTCCAGAGTGGCCTTACCAAATGTATTTCTGGGTTTAATTTATGTATGGATACAGTAGCCTAAGCCATAAGGCAGCCTCCTCTTCCAGTGCCCCTTTCTGCCCCTCCCCAGCTGAGTAGTATGGGGAAATTGCAACTAACATTATAATCTCCCACTGTGGGATTTGAGGAAGGAGAGGATTGATCATGATACTTTCACAGTAAAACCATCTCATCAGTGAGACATGGTAAAGTATCGTCATCACTCAACTGGGCTTGGGGTATTATTTTCTTAATGGGATATAAAAAAAAAAATGTAATGTTGGAAAATTTGCAAAGATGTTAAACTCCTTGATAAAATATTCTAACCTTCACTGCTTTCATATAGCTCCCTACTATATGTGACCACACACTCACAATAAGAGCTGCCACTTATTAAAAACACAACAAAATCTTTCTGATCCGTGAGAGACAGTGAATAAAAACAGAACTCTAGATCAAACATCTCACATGAACAACTTGCCTTTAATGCTATCTGGGTACAATGTATATTTATGATTGGCCTGCTGCAGTGATCCCCAAAATTTAAGACTTCATTGTTATTTTTTCAAGTACTTTGGAGACTTAACAACTTTGGAGTTTGGTTTTTTACTTGTTTGATTTATTTATTTATTTGTGTTATAGATCTAATGTGAATCCAGATCCCTGTAAGAATTCAAATAGTTTCCTGACAGGAATAATCTCCTGGAGTATAAATCTGCATTTTTCAGTTTTTATAAGAAAACTAAAAGGTGTGCGTGTGTGTACGCACACACATGCATGTACATCAGTCTGTCCTTTTTAAGGGTGCCAGTTATTTCAGAATCTTGCAAACACTTGGATAAAATTACAAAGAAAATACGAACACTTTATTTGTAAATATACCCTCTGCTAGTTGCCGCTCAGTGCATGAAGGGTTACTGCCTTGCCTGATTCCTTTGTGCTCTATGCAGCTGTTAGCAAACTAAAGCTGCTTACAGTAGTTATTTTCTTTCCAGGGCAGAATCTTCCACCCACAGAAAAAAAAAAAAGTTCAAATCATCAATCATTAATACTGCGGGGTCTGAATTAAAAACAACTCCCATAAGCAGGAAGGAAATCTCTGCTGTTTAAGTGAATGCCCTGTGAGAACTATAGTATCCTGTTAAGCGAGTTCATTTGAAATGTCAGTTTTATAAAAGTCTAACTCTGTCTCTAGTAACCATTTACTTCATTTTGTTGCAGGAGAGTGTGTGTGCCAGATGCTTGTTCAAAAGCTGTTTCTGTTGCTTTTGGTGCTTGGAAAGGTGCCTAAGATACTTTAACCAGGTACATTGTATCAACTGCATACCTCAAAGTAGAGTTTACATAGCTGAAGCAGTCAATAACTTAATTGTGCCGTATGTCTCAAATTCTGTTTTGAATCTTTGCTCCTATTCATGGTATCAAATGGCATCTAATATCTCCTACTGTATGAAAGCTTTGTGATGCATGGACATTATATTGATGTGTAAAATGACAAAGATATATCACTTGTTTTGTAAGTCTACATTAGAGCATTAAAACCTCAATTTATTGCTGGTTAACTGGAATTAGCTCATCTGCTTGTAAATGTTCTTCTGGACACCTCACAAATACTTGTCAATTAGTTCATACCAGCTCAAACACTCCAGTGCTGACAAACCAAAGATGGATGTAATACAGCGTAGGTAGATAAATTACTTTTCACCCTAGGAGCTGTTGCTAAAAGAGAAAACTTGATCACTGACGTCTTCTTTTTCATTAATAATATATCCTGGAATATAATCCAAAAGAGGGAAACCACAGAATACAATGTTCCCTTTCTTTGAGAGAGATCTTTATTTTTTTAACAGTTTCTTTTTCAAAGATGTTTTTATGAGGAGTGAGTGATCTCCTTCATACAACCATTTTTCAAATACTTGACTCCTACTCTTTCCTTCTTGATCCTTTCCTCTGCATACTTCCCAACTCCATTTCTATTACTGTCTATACTACTTATGTTTGCTAATATGCTTTCATTTTCTATGGTGGCCCTTCTGTCTTTAGCTGTTGGATCAGGGGGAAGTGAATTTGTTCACACTGATCTCCTACCGCTGTGTATGGAATTCTACAGGCCCTAATCTCTCTCAAGTTGTCTCTGGTATTTTGTTCTGTCTAATGATGACTTTGGAATTACAGGATACAAGTTATCCTGTATCTTGGTGTCTCTTAAATCAGATTCTGGTCTAGTGGCTGCCTTCCTGTGTATAGCAGCTGCATAAATGAAACTGAACGCTGGAAGGCTAGAAAGTAATTGGCTTTGCCGAGTCTAAGCTAAATTCTTGTTCAACAAAATCATTAGTTCTGTGGGATGAACTTTCCAGGCTTACATTCTTGGGTAGATCTTATGGTCACTGACTTGGTTAAGAAACTTGGAGTTAGTTTTGACTCCAAACATTCCATTAACAAAGCATGTTATTGTCACCCTTCACCTTGGCTTCCTGCCCTTCAAAGATATAGCCAGCATAATAGTGTTTGCTTTCTCCAGCTGTTGTTGTATGTTATGAGTTTGTTACGAGAAGAATTAATTATTGTTTTGTTTTTTGCTGGGTTCTAAAGCTTCTGTTTTATTCCTTGTTCTGTTAAAAGATTTCCTGTTTTTTGCCTGGATCATTGTAGTGAAATACCTATTTTTAAAAACAGTTCTATTTGTTCACTAAATAACGCAGGGCTGTTTGCTATTAAACAATTGCTTGTTTGGGTATTTATTTGGCAATGATGGCCATACCTTCAGCTTTGTAAACCTGAGCAGCATAACATCAGGGAGAGGCTTAGAGGACAAAATAATCATGAACTTTAGAAGGTAAGTAATAGAAGTTACATTGCATGAAAGAACAAGATCAACTACAGATTAGTTCTTTATGCAGGATAATTAATTTTTTAAATAATTTATCATATTTTTGAGGATTTTCCCCCTAAAAATAGGTGTACATAAACTTGAGAGTTTTTTGGTATATATCTTGTGTAAGACTAAATATAGGAACCAGGCCTCAACTTTACTAGTTGTTTCAAATAGAAGCCTAATTTTAAGCATCTAAATAAGTGGCTTGATTTCTCAGAAGTGCTGAAAATACAGCAGGTCTCGCTGAAAACAGTGGAAGTTGCTTGGTGCTCTGATCTTTAGAAAATTGGACAACTCTTTCTCTAGTTCTTTAACGTACGCTTTAGAGTCAGGTTTTAAACTACATTTTAAGAAACTTAGAAGTTTGGCCTCTTTGTATTTTTCTTATATTTTAAAAGATTGGTTTGCATGTCTTCCATGAATTTATTTTTAGGGAGTTAAATTGCTAAAAGGTAGAGCGGTTGTTATTGAAATTGCTCCTAAGCTTATTGTGTGGGCTGATAGTCCCCATTATGTGCTTTACCTTTGCCCCGGTGTCACATTCTCTGGTGATAACAATTCCTCTACAAGTGCTTCTTTACTTGTGATTTCTAAAAAGAAATTCATTAGGAATGCTGGTAGGTGGGAAGACATGACATCGAAAAAATTCCCTGTAGCACTCCTGCATTACATTCTTCCCCTGCCTGTCTTGAAGTCATTCATAATATTTAAATCCTCCTCTGCCTTTATTTTGTAAGATAAGCAGAGTTGAACTTGGTCAGAACTTAGATAGGAAACTTGCAGAGAAAGTAGAGGTGCCACTAGAAATAATGTGGTAATCTAGTCACAAACTGTTTCCTGTGATAGGTGCCCTCAGATGATACTATGAGCACTGATGCTGCTCCGATGTGCTAGATTTCCAGCAGCCTCCTGCATTTCATGTATCAGTGTCCCCGTGCTTAAAAATGGTCGCGGGGGCACTTGAACTAAAGCTAATCGAACGAGCTTCTTTTCAAGCATCCTCACCACCATTTTCAAGAGTGGGGAAGCTAATACATGATACGTGATGGCACTTTAATTAGAGCAGGTCTCAGAGCTGCTCTAATTAAAGCATCACTCCCTCCACTCCCAGAGCACATGTAAAAGTGCCCTCAGTGTCCCATCATTGTGTCAGAGGGCACTGTGTAGCTGAATGTGCCATCTTTCAATTGACATATAAGACTAGAGTCCTGACTGTCATATGACAGAGAGAATTAGCCCTGTGTAAACAAGTGGGTATTGTGACTGGACTCCATGATTCCTCTTAAGCCTGTTCAAGATGGTGTGATTTAAGAATGGATGGATCCATTTTAGCCTCTTATTCTGCTTTTGTTTCTTTTTAACAAAGCCACAAGTTTGTTCATATGCATTATGCAAAATCCCACAAATATTTCACATAGAACAGAAGCAGCATCCTTTATATGCCAAAAAAAATGGTAGAAATGGGAATTGTACCAAAGCATGGATGTAACTCAGGCTGCATAAACACATTCAGATAACCTGAGAGAATTCTCCCAGATTTATTTTCCTTGTGGAAAAACTTACCCAGAACTGCATGTACAGACATTCAAATGCTAAGGCCCTGAACAGTGGAGAGCTTGCACTGTGCAGCCAGGGCAGGCCCCTATGACCATGTCTCAGCATGCTCTGTAGGCTTCCTTAGTCTGCCTGGCAATAGATCATAGCAATGCACAGGGCAGCCCTGATTGGCTGATCCTGACTGCCCATGGTCTGCCTGTTTTTCCCTGCAGTATAATATGGGGATTGTGAAAGGGAAGTGTTCTGGAGCAGCACAGTCCAGCAAGCAATGTACTGTCTCCCTGGGAGGGAAGGGGGAGAAGTTGGAGGGCCATGTTTTCTTCTGTAAGAAGCCCTGGCTTGTACAGCCATTTGGTCTCCCAGTAAAAGTCTCCTGGGTGTGCTTTAACCCTGGTTGTTCCCAGGTTATTTTTCTCCTGGGGTGGCTATTTTTACCCTGGAAAAAAAAGCCTGAGCATTTGTAGACTTGTGGTTTCTTCTGGGAGAGCAGCATGTTTGTACAAGGCCTAAATCAGAGGCTCCCAACCTTTTTTAGTTGCGACCTTGAATCTGGGTCACACCCCCACCCCCACTGCTGACTCGCTCATGTCCACCGGCACCAGCAGAGCCTGGGCCAGGCCAGGATTGTGGGAGGCAGTGATGGCAAGAGCCGGGTGGACTGTGCACCAAGAGAGCCCTGCAGGCAGGAGGGGTGGAGTGAGGGGCGGACCCCCGTGACCCTGATTTGGGTCACAACCCAAGGTTGAGAGCCACTGGCCTAAATAACTAGAGGTGAGAAGCCCTTTCCATTCCTTTACATGCACACACAACAATTTCAAAGCGCCTTCAATAGTGAGCACCTCAGAGGGCCCTGGACACTTGACACATTGATACCAATTACAACTTTATACAAAGATTCTGAGCAGACAGAAGCAGCTATGCTGGGATTGATCAAGTCAACTGTACATCAGCTATTTCCAACTGTAATTCCAGACTATCTTCAAGTGTTCACCCTCCAGCTCATTTGAAAGACAGCCCCTTAGGGTGAATCACAATCCAAAACACTTAGATATATTTTGTCAGATTTCTTAGAAACTTGCTCAAGAAATGTCCTGCTGCTAACTAGGTTTCCCCCTTAATTATATCAATTCTAAGGTGCTAAGACTATTGTTCTATCATGCTAGTCAGGTACAGGCTTCACTGATCTAGCAGGATTTTCTCCAGAAATAGAAGGGCACAGACAGAAGTGACCATTTTTGCCCCATCTGGCCACAGAAAGCAGTCTATAGCTGTGACCAAACATGAGTGCATGGCTGGAGACAGCTTCAGAAATGGCCAATGGGGTAAAAATCTGAACCTGCATTACATGAGGGTTCAGATGAATGTTTCAAAACAGAGCATCTTCTGTAACTTGCATCTGTGCTGTCTGCCAGGCTGTTGCTGTTTTCAGAATAGGAGGGGGGAAAGGGAGCAGGGGGAGTTTGGTCTGGGGTTTTTTCAGCCCCTCCTGGAGGGTGAAGCTGCTGTTTTTAGCCCTCCCGAGGTGGGTGGGGGGCGCTCCGATACACTCACCTTACCCTTCAATCAGCTGGAGAACCCCAGAACAAGCTCCCTCTGCTCCCTTTCCCCGCTCCTATTCTGAAACAGGGACAGGCTGGGAGAGAGGAGGAGCTGCTGCTAGGGGAAACCAGCTGCATCCAGCAGCTAGAATCCCCTTCCCCCCTGAAACCAACAGCGAACTTCTGTTTGTTCCAGAAGATCATTGTAACTCAGAATGATTCCTGCAAAGCGTTCTCAGTTACAGCGGGGAGCTGCACTTCTGTCTGCACCCAAAGTGTCCTGTTCAGATTGCAGTGTTGATAATTCCATTCTGCCTGCCTAAATTCCCCCTTGGACTTGCAACTGAGTCCTGTGATAAACTGTGGTGTCATGTTGCTATGTACTATTAAACAGTTCATCCCATAAGCAGTTGAATTCAGTCATGGGCAAAGTGATTCATGTGTGTGCATAATCCATTAGTAACAATTGTAAAGCACCCTGGGATATATCTGCATGAAAAAGTACTTTATGAATATAAAATTGTTATCCTTACTTGACAGTTCTGTTTGCCAACACTTGTCAGAATTACCACAGGATTTCTCATCTTCTGGCTTTGATGGTTTCAGCAAGGCCCAAATAAATGTATCCTATATCATCTCAAGTCAAGTCTGGTGGATCAAAATTTCTGTACCATGAAAAGAATACACAATTTCCTTTATTGGATCCATAGTCACTATGTCTGCCTTCCTCCCCACTTCCTAAATTGTTGTGGCAGAGACTGTACTTTTGGTATGTCAAAGTCATTCATCCTTCCTTAGGTCCTGTTTCAATGAATTTCTTTTACAGTACATAAATAACAGCATAACTTCATTGCCATGTCTTGTTTGGGTTCATCTACAGCCAGTTGGCAAGCACCCATCCCTAAGTGTAGCACTTGGATTTTTGAAGGAATTTTTAAGAAGCATATGGTTTCTTTATATCTATCAGTACTGTGACTTTCAGGCCTCAGCAGTCTGCAGAGCCCAGTGGTGGCCATAGTGATAATGGCCAGAACTCACGGAAACAGAAATTCAGCTACTGTCTTAATGTATAAAAGCCAGTAGTAAATCTGTCTGACAGTCATGTCCATGGCTATTGATGGGCTTTCTACTGCAGTTTAAACCTTTTGGGTATCAGTCTCTCAAGAGCTCTGTGATTATGAGGCTAAATGACTCATGCCAAAATTGCACTTTGTAAATACTAATATAAAAACAGTTTCTCCAGCAGAAAACCATTAATACTGTGTCTTACTACTTACATACCTCTCTTTCCAGTCCTTCGCACCCCTAAAATACTGTGATTTAATGTTGCAGGCAAAATTTTTATTGCCAATTAAGCTAAATTTTCAGTCACCTTGAATACAGACTGCTGAAAAGTTTAGCTTCACTTGAACAATATTTTTAATGTATGTTTGCCTTGAAGAGGCTTCATACATATGACAGCAGGAAGCAGAAACTCCTTGGGCATGGGTGGATCCAGAAATTGTAAAAGGGGTATGGGATCAATAATCGGTGCTGCAAGGGTGGCTGTACCACTGCTCCAAGCCTCCTTCCCTCCCCTTGGTGGGCAGGTGGCACAGGAGCAGCAGCAGGGTTTTTTAAGTCCTTCAGTCAGGTAAGAATCTTTTCTTCCCCGCTCAGGGGCACATCCCCTTTCCTCCTGTCCCCTCCCCTCCTGGTCCCCTTTCACCCCCACCTGCCACTGACACTGTCTCTGCTGTCCCCCATTGTTTGGGGGGGGGTGCAG
This sequence comes from Alligator mississippiensis, assembly GCF_030867095.1. Lineage (NCBI taxonomy): Eukaryota > Metazoa > Chordata > Crocodylia > Alligatoridae > Alligator > Alligator mississippiensis. The sequence continues at coordinate 34,515,289 of NC_081828.1, forward strand.
CTGGGGGTGGCTCCAGAACCACTCCTGTACTACTCCAGCTGGGCTGCACATGAAGCCAGGCCTGGCCAGAGACAGCAGCAGTAGTGGTGCTGGTGGTAGCAGTGGGCTGGTTCCCTTCCCTTGCACGGGCTCCTGAGCTGGCAAAGAACATCTGGGGGACCAAGCAGGGAGGAGCAACCTGCTTGCTCCTCCTGCTGTCCCTAATTGAGCCTGGCTCCCTACAGAGCCCAACAAGTGAATCAGGAGTGGCCCTGGAACCTCCTGGGGCAGCCAGAGACAGTGGTAGTAATGGACAGAAAATGGGGAGAAGGGCATGAGAGGAGAGAGGAAGTAGTACTGAGCATGGAGAGGAAGGGAGAAAGGAATTCTTATTTGCCCTGGGGATTTAAAAAAAAGTCTTATGGCATCAACTGAACAGGGGTGGTCATCTGCACTACTGCACCCCATCTGTATCCACCCCGTCCTTTGGGTCCTTCCTTGTTCTTTTTATGATGACCCATGTAGGTAGTGAAGATGAACAGTAGTGACCAGTTCTTTCTTTGATGTAGGCTGAAACTGCTTTCTTTGAAGCAGTGGACATAATATACCTTTAGCAAGGCTTTTGATACTGTCTCCCACAGCATTCTTACAGGCAAGCTGGGGAAGTATGGGTTGGATGAATAGACTGTAAGATGGATAGAAAGCTGGCTGGAGTGTCGGGCTCAACAGGTAGTAATCAATGGCTCAATGTCTAGCTGGCAGTTGGTATCAAGTGGAGTGAGCCAGGGGTTGGTTCTGGGGCAGTTTTTGTTCAACATCTTCATTCATGATCTGGAAGATAGGATAGGGCTAGGATTCAGTGACATAGACAAATTGGAGGATTGGGCCAAAAGAAATCTCATGGAGGTCAACAAGGACAAGTGCAAAGTCCTGCATTTAGGGCGGACGAATCCCATGCACTGCTACAGCCTGGGGACTGACTGGCTAAGCAGCAGCTCTGCAGAAAAGGACCTAGAGGTTACAGTGGGCGGTAGTGAGTCAGCAGTGTGCACTTGTTGCCAAGGGGCTTTGTACACACCACAAAATTGGTCTTTAAAGCGGCTTAAATGCCCTTTTGTACTGCTTTAATGGTATTGCTGTTTGCACGCTAGGTGGTGTATTCCACCTTAAATGACTTTGGTATGCAGCAAGATAAAAGACCTCCAAGGTGTTTTAGTTTGCTACCTAACAAAGTGCAACAGTGCACAGGGCACTGGAAGCCAACATGCTCGGGGCTTGGTGGGCCCCATGCAGCTCAGGGGTTGTGAGAGCAGTCCATGCAGGCAGGCTCCACTGAATTAAAAAAAAAAAAAATGTGGCGAGCCTGATCTTTCTCTTTTTTTTTCTCCTCAGAGCCTGCCTGAGCTGTGTGGGGGCCCGATGCTTCCTTCCCTGGCTGGGGGCAGGCAGTGCTTCTCTCCATGGCTGTGGTGCCACCCAGGACTGGCCAGGCCAGATGCCAGTTGGCAGGTGCTGCCTGGGGGGCCCCCACACAGCTCAGGGACCACTTGGCCTGCTGGCAGCTTGCCTTCCGGCCCCCCTGCCAAAGAGGTAGGTAAGGATTGGGCCCCCACCCTTGTGTACATGCCACAGGTGTTTAGTTCAGTTTAATTCTCCCTAAATTTAAGTGGTGTTTTTAACAACCCACCATTTCAATTTAGGGAGAACTAAACCGAATTAAACCCCTGTGGTGTGTACAAACAGCCAAGAAGGCTAACAGCATACTGGGCTGCATTGGTAGAAGTGCTGCCAGCAGATTGAAGGAAGTGATTCTTCCCCTCTATTTGACACTGGTGAGGCCAGATCTGGAGTACTGTGTCCAGTTTTGGGCCCACTGCTATAGAAAGGATGTGGAAAAGTTGGAGAGTCCAGTGGAGAGCAATGAAAATGGTTAGGGGGCTGGGGGACATGACCCGTGAAGACAGACTGAGGGAACTGGGTTTATTTAGTTTGGAGAAGAGAAGACTGAGGGGGGATTTGATAGCAACTTTTAACTACCTGAAGAGGATGGAGCTGGACTGTTCTCAGCAGTGACAGATGACAGAACAAGGAGCAACGGTCTCAAATTGAAGCAGGGGAGGTTTAGATTGGATACTAGGAAAATCTTTCTCACTAGGAGGGTGGTGAAGCACTGGAACGAGTCACGTAGAGAGGTGATGGAATCTCCATCTTTGGAGGTTTTCAAAGCCCAGCTTGACAGAGCCCTGGCTGGAATGATCTAGTTGGAGATAGTCTTGCTTTGAGGAGGAGGTTGGACTAGATGACTTCCTGAGGTCCCTTCCAACCCTTATTTTCTATGTTTCTATGATTCTATGAACTGAACTATTGACCTCACAATAAACTCCCAATTAAATGCAAGTGTAGTCCGTGGACTTGATCCCATGTTTTACTATGATCTCTGGAAATCCTTTAGGGTTTGCAAAATGATACTCCCTTTTTTAAGTAAGGGGGTGATTAATGAGGAATTCAGAAGCACAGCATTTTGAAAAAGGCTAACTCTTAAAGTACTGCATGGTTCACAAATGCTAATGACATTTGTAGAAAACACAAAAGCTGGGAAGTCTTGTCAGTAGCAAAGGAAGATCAGAATGTCAGGATGATCTTAAAGCCGGATAGTGTTCAGAGTGATTCATAGAAATGGAATGAAATTAAAAAGTTCAGTGCTCAAGATCATTGTTATTATGGTCTAATAACTAATACTATGTGCTCTAAGCCAGGAGCAACAGAGAAGGAAAAGTATCCATATTAGCTGATCATCAAATGGATATGAATCACTAGTGTGATGCAGTCATAAAAAAGGCAAACATGATGCTAAGATTCATTGGGTAAATTCCTTCCAGCAGAGATAAAAGAGGATACTAGTAGTACTCATGAGGGATGAGACCTCATTTTGAGTACTGTATACAATTTTGGTTGCCTTCTTCAAAAAAAGATGAACTAGGAGAGGTACTGAGAAGGGCTGCTAGAATGATCAAGGAAAGAGGGAGTGTGATACAAGAGGACACTAGAAGTGCTTGGCTTGTTTAGCCTTGCTAAACAAAGACTGGGAGGAGATATGATCACTGAATAGGAACAAACCAGGAAAGAGAGGGAAGGATTTAAGCAGAAAGACAATGTTGTCACAAAAACAAGTGGCCATGAGTAACTTCACACTGGAAATTAGGAGGAGGCCCATAACCATCTGATAGAACAGAGGTTCCCTGTTCTGTGTGGTACTCGTACTCCTGGGGGTATGCAAGACATCTCTGGGGGGTACTCGGGAGAAATTGTGTAATGGCAGATTTAATTTTCATTAGAATAATTGGAATTTAAGCGGTTAGAATCTAAAAGTACACTGGTAGGGCTATGTGGGCAGCTAGTAAATCTGGAAAGGGGGGTACGCAGTAAGAAAAAGTTTGGGAAACACTGCAACAGAAGGTATGGGAGCAAAAATCCACAACTCTGATGCCTGTGATAACTGGGGACTGGGTTTTACCACCTAAGGGTGCATCCAGATGAGAATGGATGTGCAGACATGCAGGCATTCCCTGTGCTGCTACTTTGCAGCGTGTGGGTGGGGTCTGACCCTGGCAGATCCCAGGGTCAAAAAAATCGCACCGAAAAAAGTGGGGCAGCGCATGTGGCAGCAGCATGCGCTGCCCAAAACCAGAGCCTGGCTGGCCAGAGCCACCTTCTGGCTGCTGGCCAGGGTTCCTGCCTTGGTTGCAGCCCTGGGAGGCCCCCAGGACCCCTGCTAAGGCTTCTAGGATCAGCACGGTTGCTGGCCCCAGCCTCCCCTTCCCCATCTGAGATAAGTGTGGCATGGATGTTCCCTGGGGACAGGTAGCAGGGCACAAGTAGCAGTGCCAGTACAAGTAGCAGGGGCACGAGGAACAAGATGTGCCGCTGCTAGTTGTCCCGGGGGAAACAAATGTCTGCACTCATCTGCATGCACCCTAAGTGTCCCTTGCTCTAGTCTTTTGTTCCTAAGAAGTGGTATTTTCAGGATCATCAAAGTCGTCCTCCACTTCCTTCTGCACTTTCCTCAGGTCTGTCAAGAAATGCCATGACACAACTTGCTCCAGCATGAGTCAGTCAGTCATTGCTGTCTGCTCTAGCCAGGAAATGTTTGTAGCCTCTTATTTCCACCCACTTTTGTTTCTGAGAAAGTCTTTCTGGTGCCTCAAACACTTATCAGCCTAGAGCCACCACAATCCAATCTTGGATCTGCCATACTGCACTGGCAATCAGAAGCCAGATTGACTCTTGAGAGAGTTGCTGCAGGGAGAAAAATATGTCAGACTGAAAATATCAATAGGGCAGAAGAAGTTGAAGTGGCATGTCTGACCAGCTTATTTGGGGCTTTTTTTTAAAGAAGATTCTGTTGCTATGGCAGTCCTCTTTCACTGAGCTCATTTTGTTGTAGCCGGTCCTAGAATGGAAGACTGAAATCAGCTGCTACACAAAGTAGCAATTATTCTCAACAAACAGGGAACTTACGGCCTGGATCTCTGCCACAGTGCCTTTCTCATGAAACTAGCAGGTCAGTTTTTCCAAGACCCTTGACATTCTGTGTTTTGAAGCACAGAAGGATGTTTTTTCTAAATAGTTTTCTTACATACTGTGGTATTTGAAAATACGTAAACATTCACATTCCCTATTTATCTATCCTAATACTGAAAATGTGTCAAGTTCCCAGGCTTCAAACCAGAAATGGTTGTGTTCTTCAAAAAAACAGTTGTGGTACATTAATTCTCCAGTACAAGAATGATGACAGCATCTTACCCATCGCATCCTATGCTTTCTGATCCGGGGTGCTGGTCTAATAACATAACTATTTGCCTAGAGGTTTTGCAAGGACTGTACCAATGCAATGTGTTAAACAAAGGCTCCGGTGTGTAAGGAAAGAGTGTAGTGCCTGTAGAAGAAAACACCATATTTAAATTTAACTTTTTTTTTCAAAATAAAAATAAGTTCTTACTTGGCATTGGTCTGCCACTCATACAACAAAAATGTGTTTGGGGAAAGGGAACAAGTGGGTAAATGTTTCTTTCCAATAACTTGAAAGCAAGAGGGAAAATCTGGACTTCTAGAGAATGTTGGGAGCATTCCACAGAGTGCAAGATCTGGGAAGATCTTTCCAAATGAGTTGTAGGTTTGGCTTCATGTAAATACTAGTATCCAAAAAGAAAGAGCCTGTTTGATCTGTGACTGTTTGTAACTGGCTAGTCTGAGACACTGATACACTATTCTGTGTGTTGCTTACTGGTGACTAAGACCACAACCTAACAAAATGCACGAAAGCATCTTAATTTTAAGCATGAAGGTAGTACGGTTGTGGTCAGTGGCATATTCATGTCTACTACACAGGTACAAAAGGTCTGCATTTGTTTTTACTCTATTTCCTCCTTAGCACAGTTTAAGGTATGGTCATATCAAATTATTATAGCAGCCTTTGCATTCTTTTTACAAGCCAGAACTACATTCACATACATATGTAAAGGTAGATAGAAATTGTGTTTGTAATAAGAAAAGAAAATGGAATGTTAGTCTAGAAGTGCTGTACAATCTCTATATTTTCCTTTCAGCAGAATGTTTTTTCACTCACAAGCAGAGTATTCTAATCCCAAACTAAATGTTGGGGTTTACAAATTCCTTTTGCACAATAATCCCTTGCATACTGCTAGTGCTACCAAGCATACCAAATTTAACTGATGTTTTCTAATACTTCCAGAAAGTATAATAAACCTGCCAGCATTTTGAGAAAAAGACAGCTGTTAATCAGTCTCTGTAGCAAACTACTGCATAACTAACAGTTTCATACATCTTGAATGACGTTTCTCCCATGTGATTACTGAGGCAATAAGTCAAACACTTCATTAAGAAGTTCAATATGTTGAATAGATCATTTTTTAAAAGATGATGGAGCAACCCTAAAGTAGTAGATAATCAGCCTATTCTCCAGTTAGTCTTGGCAAAATTCCACATTCCAAAAGAAAATGAAAACTAATCCTGAAAAAATTCTGTTTCATGGTTATGGATGTAAACGTTCTCAAAAACATGTGGAAGGGCCACATATAAAAATATTCTTAATCATAACTTCTTAGTAGACAAAGCTTAATATAAGTTGCTTTGTTTCATTTAAACAACTTACCGCATGTTTAGCTGGTGTATATATAAAAAGTGTTAAGATGGCACATATCCAGATAAGTTTTCCCGTGCAATTTGTGTGTCATTTTAGTTATTCACTACCAAAGGTTTAAAGTAAGGATCTGCAAAGATTCAAAAGAAACTGGACAGAGAGAGTTTCAGAAATATTGATATTACTCCCTGTTCTCACCCCATTACACCCCATTCTCATTAATAAATTGAATGACTGTGGCATTGATGCCTACACAGTTGGATGGGTCAAAAATTGACTGATGGGGCACACCCAGAGAGTGGTGGTGGATGGGTCATACTCGACCTGGCGGGATGTGAATAGTGGGCTCCCCCAGGGCTCGGTCCTGGGGCCTACACTGTTCAACATCTTCATCAGTGACTTGGATGAGGGGGTGGAAAACACATCCAAGTTTGCCAATGACACCAAGATGTGGGGAGAGGTAGGCGCTCGAAGGGAGGGAGGCTGCAATTAGACTTAGACAGACTACAGAAGTGGGCAGATGGTAATAGGATAGGATTCAATGTAGATAAATGCAGGGTGCTGCACCTGGGGAGAAGGAATCCACAGCATACGTACAAGCTGAGGAGCTCCCCCCTTGTGAGCACAGAGGCGGAAAGGGATCTTGGAGTCATTATTGACTCCAAGGTGAACATGAGCCGCCAATGCCAGACCGCAGCCAGCAAAGCCAACCACACCTTGTCATGCATCCAAAGATGCATCTCAAGCCGGTCCAGAGAGGTGATACTCCCCCTCTACGTGACATTGGTCTGGCCTCAATTGGAGTACTGCGTCCAGCTCTTGGCACCGCACTTTAAGAAAGATGTGGCCTGCCTTGAGAGGGTTCAGAGGAAGGCCACACGCTTGGTTGGAGGGCAACAGAGCAGGCCCTACGAGGAGAGGCTGAGGGACCTGAACCTGTTCAGCTCCAGCAAACAGAGGATGAGGGGGGATTTGGTGGCTGCCTACAAACTCATTAGCTGCTGGAGAATAGGTTCAGGTTAGAGATTAGGAGGCACTATTTCACTGTTAGGGTGGGTAGGATCTGGAACCAACTTCCTAGGGAAGTGGTCCTCGCTCCTACCTTGGGTAAATTCAGAAAGAAGTTGGACAAACACCTGTCTGGGGTCATGTGATCCCAGCGTGTGCTCCTGCCAGTGGTGCGCGGTCAGACTAGATGATCTGTTCAGGTCCCTTCTGACCCCAAACTACTATGAAACTACTCCAGTCCTTATTTCATATAGAAGTTCAGTACATAGAGCAGAAACTAGATGAAAAGTCCATTAGGAATTGGAGGCATAATGATACTTGCTTGAAGTTAAATTGCAAGATTATGAAAGAAACTATTAATTATGTACAATTTGAGGATTTGATAATATAGTTTTAGTCATTTTTACCCCAATCATATTACTTTCTCTTATTTCAGCATGTGTACACAACAACAGCTATAAATGGGACAAATTTTTGTACCTCAGCAAAGGATGTTCTCTTTATTTTAGCAAAGAATTCTACTGCTATGGCATCCATTAACTGCTTTGGAGACTTTATCATTTTCCTAGGGAAGGTAAGAAAACACAATTTACAAAATCCACATATTAAACTCTTAATCATTAACTAAAAGGTCTAGTCTGGTAGTAATGAGCTCAAGTGGTAGGCCTAATTCTCTTTACACGCGTCATGAATGAGTCTGTAGAGCTGCACTATAAAAGGAAAGGAAAATTCATCATTAAGTAATTTAGTTTGTTCCTTTTCATAATTGTTGCATTGGCAACAACAGCAGCAGCATTATTAGTAGCAGCAATAGGATTGTGTTACAATAGTATCCAGAGGCCCCCATCCAGCTCAGACCCCCATTGCATTAGGTCCTGAACCAACACAGTAAGAGATGGTCCCTGGCCTGTAGAATCTACAGGCTAATTTAAGATGGGGCATGACAAGTCACTCATTGTGGTGTCCTGTGACCAGTGGGGTCCCCCAGGGCTCTGTCCTTGGACCCATACTGTTCAACATCTTCATTAATGATGTGGACACTGGAGTCAGAAGCGGACTGGCCAAGTTCGCAGATGACACCAAACTTTGGGGCAAAGCATCCACACCAGAAGACAGGCGAATGATCCAGGCTGACCTGGACAGGCTCAGCAAGTGGGCGGATGAGAATCTGATGGTGTTCAATGCTGATAAATGCAAGGTTCTCCACCTTGGGGAAAAAAAAACCTGCAGCATCCTTATAGGCTCGGCAGTGCTATGTTGGCTAGCACTAAGGAAGAAAGAGACTTGGGGGTCATCATTGACCACAAGATGAACATGAGCCTGCAATGCGATGCTGTGGCTAGTAAAGCGACCAAAACGCTGGCTTGCATCCGTAGATGCTTCTCAGGCAAATCCCGGGACGTCATTCTCCCCCTGTACTCGGCCTTAGTGGGGCCGCAGCTGGAGTACTGCGTCCAGTTTTGGGCTCCACAATTCAAAAAGGATGTGGAGAAGCTTGAGAGAGTCCAGAGAAGAGCCACGCACATGATCAGAGGTCAGGGAAGCAGACCCTGCGATGACAGGCTGAGAGCCCTGGGGCTCTTTAGCCTGGAAAAGCACAGGCTCAGGGGTGATCTGATGGCCACCTACAAGTTTATCAGGGGTGACCACCAGTATCTGGGGGAATGTTTGTTCACCAGAGCGCCCCAAGGGAAGACGAGGTCGAATGGTCACAAACTACTACAAGATCGTTTCAGGCTGGACATAAGGAAGAATTTCTTTACTGTCCGAGCCCCCAAGGTCTGGAACAGCCTGCCACCAGAGGTTGTTCAAGCGCCTTCATTGAACACCTTCAAGATGAAACTGGATGCTTATCTTGCTGGGATCCTATGACCCCAGCTGACTTCCTGCCCTTTGGGCAGGGGGCTGGACTCGATGATCTTCCGAGGTCCCTTCCAGCCCTAATGTCTATGAAAATCTATGAAGTGGGCATAAATAGGAGGAGGACAGGGATGACCATAATAGTAATCACATGATTCTGAGGGGAACACCACCAGTAGATGAAGTTAGGCTGATTCATCTCAGACCTTCCTATCCAATTTTGAAATAAATTAAGCCTTTTGAAGATTAGCCATTGAGGCATTTGCTTGGCTTTTTTTATGTGTATTCCAATAAACATAGATGACTAATTATTTGTTTTGCATTTTCCCCCACATACAGGTGTTTGTTGTATGTTTTACTGTTTTTGCAGGATTAATGGCTTTTAACTACCATCGTGAGTTACACGTGTGGGTAGTTCCACTCTTGCTGGTTTCATTTTTTGCCTACCTAGTATCCCACAACTTTTTATCAGTGTTTGAAGTAGTTGTGGATACGCTATTCCTTTGCTTTGTTATTGATATAGAAACAAACGATGGATCTACAGAGAAGCCATACTTCATGGATCAAGACTTACTGGTAAATTCCCATGACAAATGGACACATACAGCAGGCTGATAAATTCAGTAAAGTATTTTGAATACTGATCAACTGGTGTTCTTGGTGCCTAAAATTTGTTCTCTTCCCTCCCCCACCGAAGTGTCACAAACACTAATTAACAACAAATACACTTTCCTGTCTGATACTTCAAAGTGGGGGGAACAAAAATTATACACTGAAGTTAATGCCTCTCTTTGGATCTCCCTGTAGAATAGTTCTCATCATCTTCAGTCTTTTAGACTCCAGGTAAAGAAGTTTGTGTCCTGTATGTGCAGAGTACATTATTAGTGCATAGCAAATACAAAGGTAATCCAGTGGATAGAGTCCAATCCATATCAAGACCTAAGACTAAATATTTAGATCTCTGGCATCTCAATTTTCAGCATTTCCTCTAGTTGTGCTGGTCTCTGTGGTAAGCCCTGTTAACACTAATTTTGAACATGCTTCATCTGTACCACACAGACTTAAACCAATCTGTCTTGACCACACACAGTAGGAGTCTTATGCCAAAATATGGTCATAGGTTCTTGATTGTAGCTTTCTCCCTCTGTACTGGATTGTTTTGGATTTATACCCTTATAATTAGTGTGCCCTATTCCTGACATTGTGTTGTAAATCATTAGAAGGATTATGAAGACAGCTTCAGTTTTAACATGTGCTCGGTAGTTAATGATGACAAAGGATATTTTTAGTTGCACTGAAATATGTGGAATGTTTAAATGTATGTGTGCCTGCCTTTTCACATGACCAGGAAGGTTAAAGAAGTAGATGTGCTTTCCTTTAACACTTTTTGCCAGTGTTGTCTTTCTCCTGATTTACCATGTGACAAAAAAGTGTTATCGAGCCATGAGAAATAAACTCAGCAGCCAGAATGACTCATATTATGTGGTTGTTCTGGATGGATTTCTTGAGGGACAGTGCTATAATCTCAGATTTTAAAAACCCTTTGTTGTCCCATGTAATGTTTGTAGAATTAAGTTTTAAAAAAGCTGCCTGAATGGGTTTCATCATTTGAGCAATATGCAGGGTTTAAGTCAATACTTAAACACATATTTAAAAATTAGTGCATGCTGCAGTGCTGTCCTGAATAATGGTACCTTCCTGCACTGAAAACTCTGGAGCCTTGCTCTCCAGTCACCTTAGAAAAAGAGACCCTTCCAGCAATCTCCTGCTAATTGCCAAATGCCATAATATGTCTCACCTGAATTTTTCCTGGAGAAGATGGTTTACAGCCTTTCCCTGCCTGTGCTGCACAGCTGTCTTAAGATGCTTCTCTCACTCTTCATAGTAGCTTGTTTTTCACTGTGGTCTTTGCTTCTTGCGCAGCCAGCCATGTCCCAGAAGCTAGCATGAAGGGAAGATTTCTAGTCAGGAATGTAGTAGAATGATTCCTGCCCCTCAGTGTCAGTAATTTCCTTCCTGGTCTTGCAGAGTTCATGCTTGGTATCAGACAGCATCCTCACCCTGGGAACTAGCTGGTTGATCAAAGACTTAAAGTCCTGGATGACCTTATTCTTATTTCCGCTTTGTAGAGCTTTGTGAAGCAGAGCAACAAGCTAAATGAGGAGAAAAAGCACAATAACAGGAAAACCCTCCAGAATAGTGATGATGGGACAGAGCTCCAGCCTATGGTGAGATGGCAACAAAGGCTGTGCAACGTGGACGTCAGATAATCGTTGTCTCCCATCGTGTATTAAAAAAGACTGGGCATAGACTGTAAATATTTATTTCCTGACCCTGGTTTATTTCTCTGTCCTCCTCCCTCATCATCATCATCAGTGCTGACACAAGAACATCAGAGTTAGTTCCTAAAGGGGCTGAATTCTGGTTGTATGTGGCCAGCAGTGAATTTTCTGCTGCTGTAAAATGGACAGAACTGACTTCTGTGCTAGCCATTTTTTCCCCTGACCCAATGTAAGGAGCATATTGGGGAGAAAAGGGATGGAGAGGAGCAGGAAGAGTGAGTGCCAGGGCCCTGGCTCATTCTATTGGGCCTGCATGGACATAAAGACTGATTGGATCTGTATGCCTGTGGTGCAAGTTAGAGCAGCCCAAGGCTTCCCTGGGGCTGGAGTAGATTCCCAGCTTCCCTGCACCAAGCAATGTTCTGATGAAGGGAAAGGCTGCTGGTTCTGAAGTGACCTTCTTATTTGACTTCTGCTGTTGTTTAAAACTGATGAGATGCAAGAAAGGAGAAGCGCTCCAAAGGGCTATTTCAGCCTTGAAGACTATAAGAATAAAGCTTACCGGTTGACCTCAATGGAGCTATGCCAATGTATTCCAGCTGAGGACAGCCCCACTATTTAGAACTGTGTGATTGTCACACACACCCAAGAAGCCAGGAGCAAGAGCTGGCTGATAAAGGTTCTGCAGTAGCAGTTGCTTTTTATCCTGCTAAAGCGCACTAGGGACAAAAATAAAATCTATCTTTTGGTGACTATTTTCTTGATTTATTCTCAAGGTCTCAGTCTCTGGCACTCTCACTTACACTTTATTCCAAGCATTATGTTATAGGGAAATAATAGCCTAAGCCATTGGACTAGAATGCACAATTTTAAGTTTTATTATTGTTCACATTTCCTTCCTCCCTTATTTCAGTCTTTCATTATATTTAGTTAAAAATTCAGAAAAGCACAGAAGTGGACTGTAAAATGCATTTCTTTTTACCCTCACATTTCACCAAGGGCAATCCTGGATTTTCAGATGCATGAATGCTGCTTATTCTCTTTGCAGATTACTTTTAAGAACATTTGGATACAGATAACAAGACCAGTGCTACATGTTATTTGACACACTTCTCTCTGGGTGTAGGCTTGAACTTGAAATAGACCTGAAAGCATGCAGGCTAAACAGTAGCAGCAGCAAAACTCAGACAAAACAAAGTGAAGGACACATACTTTGGGACAAAGTAACGTAGCTCTCTAACTACTGGTTTGTACCTCTTGCACTGAAGAATTAAACACAGTCTCTTAGTCCAGTAGTGGATTTTTCATCATATCTGCCAAGAAGTTAAGCTGTTTCATGAAAGTTATGGTAATAAAGTTCTTCTGTCAGATTGGTGGTGGTGTCTGAAAACAAGGTTGAAGAGCTATCCTTCTGGTATTAAGTTCTCTGAGTATGTCAGTTCAGGTACCCCAGTAGTAATTCTACATGCACCTGTGTAGAAAACATGGCCAATAGTCCTTGGATCCACAGATGCAAAACATTATAGAGAAAATACCCTGAGATCATTTCCACCTGGGTGGTTCAGTAGCTCTCCACAATGGCTGCAACCAATTGAGAAGCAATACTAGTCTCATTGGAAGAAAACTGCAGTCTATTCAGCTAAGAGAATGGCTACAAGGTATTGTGGGGGGAATTGTATACTCTTGTAGGTAAATGTTTTCAACAGTCAAGATTGTGAACAGCCCTTAGTTCTCCTCTGAATCCTCATACTTAAAAATAAAAAATAAATAGCCACTTTGTATGTGACAAAGAAAGGAGGAAAGATGAGCTCAAACTTGGTTATGTTGAGATGAAGCTGTAGGAGGAAATCTTGAAAAGAAGAGGTATAATGGGAAGGGGTTGGGATACCAGGTTGAAGTAGTAGATGTGGGAGCATTTTCCTTGGTATTTGACAGCAGAACCCATAAGGAAAGGTTGAGAAATGGCAAAGAATGGAAATCTGTGGAGCTGTTTAGAATAAAGGAAAAGGAGCTAGAGAAAGCTCTTCAGGAAAGTTATAAATAAAACCCCCAAAATGGGGGGGGGAGGGTTGTTTTGTCATGGAGCTGTAAAATTGGAAGCTATATGTTAATTTTTCATGGTCTCGTTGTTCTGTGATCCCATGAGTAGGGAGACTGTCTTGGGATGCAACTGGAAAGGACTTCAAACGCTCAGTGTTAGAATGAACTTCCTTAATTCATCTAGATTTAGCCATGATGCTATAATTTTATTCAGTAGAACAAAATCCTTTTTTTTCCCCACCCCCCCAGAGCTGCTTGAACCTTTGGGCTGAAGGCAGGGCTGAGTGGAAAATCTGAGGATCTCTTGAAAAAATTCAAAAGTGATACAGGTGGTTTCAATCTAGGATCATTTTTTGCAGGTAAGTGAATATTTTTGTCTTTGTCCAAAGAACAAAGAGAGGATTTCAGAGGGACCAAATTCAGAAGTGAAAGCTGACAAAGCAGGGAAGCTCAGTTAAGAGACAAAGGTAGCTAATCCTCTGCTATGCAGAGCAAGGACAAGACTTTTTTAATCTCTTAGCAGTTGTTAAGAGCTGATTCCTCACCCTGGTGTAGTATTACTGTCTTCTGTGCATGCTGTTGCATCATGACGCACCTTAAAGAGTTTAGGAGCTGCTGAGAGAAAATGGTAATGCTATGGAGGGATGATGAGCAAACAGGGAAGAGGCATTGTCTTTTGTCTCACCTGCCAGACAGAGGGAGGAATGGTGGATGATTCTATAATTTTCCATCTCCTTTTGAATCCAATCAATTTTATAATGTATGTAGACCCTTAAATAGACCCTTATTTATAGAAGTCTTGCGTACATTAAAATAATTACGTTTTTCTAACAAGTCCATTACATTGTGGAAGTTAAGCTTTACTGTGTCTAGTTCCCAAACAACATTAACACTGAATTCCCAGACATTGCTCTAGTGTATTATCTTTTCATACCTTGTTTCTTGGTTGCTTTATTCTGTATAGTAAAGAAAGGTAGTTAGCTGTGTTAGTCTGAAGTCAGGTAGGTGGCAGGGCAGCCTCTAAGGCTATCACCATCCCTGCCTTGTGGCTGTACGGCAAGTGTTGTCCTTTTTGCAGGGCTTTATCTGTTAGTGATGGTTGCAACTCAGTTGCACATTTTAATGCGCTTATGAATTTGCCTTTTATAAGAAAGCAGTTTCCCAAATTGTCTGTTAAACACACATTCTGAGAAATGGAAAACATTTGAACAACGTTCTTGCTTTCAGGTTGAGGCTTTCAGTCTCTTGATCTTGTTTGATTGCTATAGTTACTTTTCAACGTTTGACTTTGGCTCTCAGATAAATGAAACACAAACTGCAATTTCCCACCTCCCTGCCCCCCCCCCCCTTTTTTTTTTTTTTTAAGAGCCCAAGACCCAAAAGTAAAATCCAGGTTTTCTTCTAAGTGTTCATGCACTCTCTTCCCCAGCTCTGCCTCCTTAAGGTGAAGGACCAAACCCATCATATGCTGCTGTGGTGGGGTAAGGCTTTCCTTCCAGAGAAATTTCCAGTAAAGCTACTTCTAAAATAACAGCAGAATTAAGATGAACACATTTATAAAAGGTGATAGAACAAAGGGGGCATTTATTAATCTATTAAAGATAATCGATTTGGGAAGAAGAAAGCCAGGCTTTTTTTTGGGTAGTCTGGAAGTTAGTAGTAATTTTTCTGATTCACCCTCTCCTTTGTTTCCATTCAACACCTACACTGCTGGATAAAATTTGTGTGAATTTGGGCAAGTTTAAGTTTTAACCTAGTAAGCTGGGCTTTTCAGAAAAGGTCAAGGGAAGGAGGTAATTCTGATATATACACTTCCATTTCATAATGGACTAATTACTAACTTCAAAATCATGATGCCATAAGCTACTTTCACAATCAAAAGTGCAAAATGCAAGAAGAAATGCACTGAGGAGAGCAATCGTTTGTCATTATTTTCCAAGGTAATGGATATATAAGGAATTGGATTTAAAGACTGAACCAACATCCCTGAAGGCTAATGGGGGTTACACTTTGACTTCAATGAGAGCAGTGAGTTGAGGATTGTGTTGTTTTTTTTAAAGAAAAGTGCTAAAAATTAATCAAAGCCATCAGTGTGTCATAGCACTGCTTTTAAATGTTTCATTTAACATGTAGGTTTTCAGAAGTCACCTCCATGTATATTTGAATTGACAAACTTGAAGCTATTTTCAGAAAAATAAAGTAAATGCAGTTTGTAGAGGGTAGCTGTGATGGGAAACTTCTTCCCATCTTAGCCAGTTCATCTGCTGGCAGTTCTGTTGACACAGAGCTGCTTGGGATGATGAGTTAAAATATAAATAGATAAGGTATCTCCTATCCTACCTTCCAGCTAAGCTTGAGACAACATGTCATCTCTCATCAAAAATAAGTATCAGGAACTAATTGAACAAGCTACAAGCAATTTTATGTCTCTCTACAAGTCCAGAATGTTTGAGCATAAAAAATGTTTTACTTATGTAAAGGCACATCAAAGGGCCCATCTAAGATGTGAACTATTGGGTTTGCTTCTGCCAGAAGCTGTTTAGGGAAGTGAAGTAGGGAAGCAAGATAAGCATATGCAAAACCTGTAGTTAAACTGCTTGCCCCCTTGTCCTTGTCATAATATACAGGTCCCTAACCATGCATGTAAGCTGTCAGTGACAAGCAGAGGAAACTGCTGTGACCACTGTACTCTGGGTGAGATGTGCAGAGTGATCCAGGGATCTTATATTGAAAGGAATCTCTCAAGCAAAGATACCCAAAACTACTAAATTTGAGCTGTTCTAGGTTAAAATGTTCTTGACTGTCAGGGTAACTTCCAGGGCAGCTCATTTGTTTGTGTAATAAACTAAACAAAATTTTCAGGTACCTTCCAGAAAAAATATTTATTTATAAAAATACAATGGGATCAGTTGAGAAGTGTGGCAATAAATACAGTTCAAGAAAGAAAAAAAGCATTTCTACATGGATACATTATGGCACAATAAAAAGTAAATGCACCAAAACATGGGTTCTTTGTTGGTTCAAGACTCTGTACAAGCTCCCTTTTTAGTAAGACAACTATTTCTAGGAGTTTGGTCAGTTTAGATAATGGAATGAATACACTTAGTCACAAATGCACATTTACTGTATCTAATGTATGACTTTAAACATTACCAAACAATACTGTAGAAACAAAGTAATGATTTTTAGATCACTAATGCTGCATCTTAGATGTAGTTGGCAGAGACCATATTAACTTTAAGCATGGAAGTCCTTTGTCTTTCATGCAGAAACCTGGTAAGCAGTAAATAAGTAAAAAACAAAACAACAAGGCTTTGATGTGGTATGTAAAATGCCTATTCAGTAAGAAGACTGAAAATGCATAGCTCTTAATTAAAAGACTGGCTGTACAAAAGCACTCCCCCTTTCACAGTATTCCTTTTTACTTCATATGCAGTTATTGGTTATGCTGTAGACTACAACTGTTACAGCACTAAAGGCAACTAGAGAGGGAAAGGGCGGAAAAAGGAATGTATGTAAGGCAATATTTCTTTAGGTACATTAAGTATAGTGCGTAGGGAAGATGGGTAACAATTCCACAAGGCTAGTTTCGTTTTTTACTGAATAAAATAATGGACTAATATTGAGCTTTTGATGCAAATCTAGTAATCAATGCCTTGGTCACTGTACTGACCATGGTAATCTCTTTGATAGTCATCTTGGTACTCTCCATGATAGTCATCTGGGTATTCTGCCTGATAATCACTATCGCTGATTTCTGACCCATTAGTTCCTGTTCCTTGGCTTCCATTATGAATTACTGGTTCTGTTGGCGCAGCACAATATTTGGGGTCATACACTTGTCGTCCAAGCCCATACACACTCATCCCCTTCTGGGAAGCCACTTTGTTGGTGCCCATTTGTAGTGAAATAGTAGAGTTGTCCACAGGTTGTAATGTATGCTTTTGATCATAAATGTCTCTTCTGGTCCCTGGTGCCAGCATTCCAGCCTAACACAAAAAAAGTGAATTTTAAGACAGCTTTAACAAAGTAGCATTAGGATAAATCTACCCCAAATCAATTAAATGTTGTAACTTAATTTCAGTAAACTGTGCACACTGAACTAATAGAAAGTGTCTTTACACTGTTGTTAAGAGTCAGTGAGAAAGATGTAACTCCATAACCCACCCCTGGGGACAAGAGAACACCTGGCTGGAGGGGAGGGGGACACACTTTCTGGAAAGAGTGTATTTGACATTCAATTAAAGTACAACCCTGGCAGCAATCTTTTATTTCAGTTTGGTTGTCAGTATGTGAAGTGACATTTTCGGGCTCATCACAACTTAAGGCAGGAGCTGTGAAAGGTCCTCTGTCCTTGCTTGCTCCTTGCTGAAAAGAACTTAAGGGCCATCAGGTCAGCTGCCAACAAGAAATTTGGCTCTTTCAAGTTACGTCAAGATATTAATTAAATCTGCCTTCCTGTGCTCTCACCTGAGGACTCCCCAATGAAGCCACTCCTTCAGTATGCCACTGGCCTGCTCACCAAAATTAGGCAGTTTCATAAGAGCTGATTTCATAATATATTACATGACATGCAGCATTGCTTACCTGACTGGCCCCTTTGTTAGTTCCCATCTGTAGGCTAATTGTTGTCTGGTCAAATGGTTTATCAGTTTGCATTTTTGGATCATAGAGATGTCTTCGAGTCCCATAAGCAGTCATACCTGCCTGGCTGGCACATTTATTGGTTCCCATCTTTATTTAAAAAAAAAAAAATTGAGGAAAGACATGCAATCCATGCAATGAGAACTATTCCAGGCAGACAACGACAAATAATCAGTCACTGACAGTCTATATGTGCACTGAGCATCTTTGAATCAAATATAAAACTGATCTAAATGACCCATTTCAGTGATGGCACGGAACACATATCTAACACTGTATTGATTAGAGCTAGTTTACTAGTTTCACGTGTGCACCAAGTCATTCTTGAACTGTTTGTTTAATGTGAAAGGCTCTTCTATCATGCTACTAAAAGTTTGCTGCAACAGGTTCTGGACTTCTGGTGTAGGAAAACAGAGGGAAGAAAACTTCTGCTATTAATGCAGCACTGCCTCCAACAGGAATTTCTAATTTACTTCTATTTCCTTGGACAAAAGAGTAGATACCTAGAGTAGTAATTAGGAAGCCGAGGTCTCCTCCACCACCTTTACTATATTATGGATTTCATTAGAAGAGAAAATTCCTTTAGCTGTCATTTAATGTAAGAAATCTTATCGACCATTTACAAAAACAAAAAGCCTCATGGTTTGAAAACAGAATGAGAATTTGCTCTAGCTGAGTTTGCATTTTTCATCAATGACACTTCAGGAAACTGATCTATTATATTAAAGTTTGTGGTAAACCAAACTAAGAGAAAGCATCTTCTGATATTTACCTGTAGGCCAATTACACTTTGACCAGCCTTTAGTTTTCCTGCGTCAAAACTCCTTGCTTGCTTTTCTGCATATTTGACGCCAATATCAATTGTAGTATGGAATCCTTTGGTTTTTGCCTAGATAAAGAGAGGGAGAACATTCAGCTTTCAAGTTATATGTTATTAGGGTAATTCCTCAATGGAGTTGCACCCCTATGCAAAGCTGAAGGCAACTATAAGCAAGTGTCTATATAATGCAAAACAGTCCTGTGCTGCCCTAGCTCCCGAAAGGAAAGCAGTAATTTCATGTGTGTAGCACCTTGATTGAGCCAGGAATCTACGCTCCTCCTAGGACACAGCACTTCTAGTCCTTCCAAAATTCAGAAAGGAATAGGAAAAATTGGGACCCTTTGCATCCAGTCACCCTGAGAAATCTATACACACACAGGGAGAGCAAATCTGAAGGCAGTGAAGATTTAGCAGTCAACCTCAGTTTTCAGACTTCATCTTCAGTAACAAATGGGCTTGGCTGCCATGCCCTGTCACAGGGCAAAAACTTAGATATAAGCCACCACTGGATGCAAAAGGAAATACAGGGTTTTGTAACCCTGTACTTTTCCCCAGGACAAAACAGACTGATCAAGAGAGTGTCCTACTATCAAAATCCCACTCCATCCAGCTTTTTTGGGGGTGGATCCATCAGGATTCCAGCAGTTTTCTTCAGAATCTTACCTAGGATTTGTTGGAAGTTCCTCAAAATGGCTTGCATGAACTGTTTTGGGCTCTAAGTAACCAGAATTTTTCAACAAAACTGTCACAGAAGTTTCTAACCAGCTCTGAGTGGCTGCTGTGGTGGAGATTCAGCATGAATTAATGCTACTACATTAACTTTTCCTGGTGCTCATGTGTGTATCCAGGGGCTGAGCAGAGCTCTGTTCTGTTAAAAACTGCAAATTCATAGCTATAGCCCTTTCTACCCACCATCCTCACCTCACACAGAGGATACGCCAAGATCCCCAAAGTAGGGCTTCTTCAGTACCTCTAGGAGAAGCTAGCTCCATCACTCCTTTCTTCCTGATCCATGTTAAGTTTTCTATGCTTACGTGATAAAGGGAACACCTTAGAAAGGTGCATGCACCTGAGCTGTGTATGATATATTTTATATTATGTAAATAAAAGAACTTACCAGACCTGCTAGTGCGACCAGTGTTGTCTGTACTTGAGTCATGTTCCCATTTTCAAAAAGATCATTTGCTTCAAAAATATCATGTGGCTTCATACCATAAACTTGGATGGCCTTTATAAAATTCCCAATATTCTCCAGCTAAACAGAAACAAAACAGTGAGCTGCACACTGAACATTTCATTCTGGAAAATATTTACAACTGCAAAATGTATGGTAGGCCCTTTTTTCAAGGTTAGGATTTTGTCAGAGATTAAATAAAGTAAATACAGGCAGGATAGTTAAAATGACTAGTAATAATCAGGTTGCTTCTACTTGGTTCTGCATTTTGATTTTTTCATTTTGTATACCAAGAATTCATCTA
The DNA here is from genome assembly GCF_030867095.1 of Alligator mississippiensis. Lineage (NCBI taxonomy): Eukaryota > Metazoa > Chordata > Crocodylia > Alligatoridae > Alligator > Alligator mississippiensis. The sequence continues at coordinate 34,535,560 of NC_081828.1, forward strand.
GACTGGGAGCAGTCTCCATCAGTATAAAGTTTATTTCAAATGCCTTTGATAAGAATATATATTTTAATTTTTTTTTTGTTTTTTTATAAAGTTTGTTTGTGGTAAAGTGGAATGCTAACTGGCTTGTAATACTCAGCTAGAACCAGCAACAGATAAGGCAGCCAACTTTGCCCAGACTAACTGCAGTACAGCTTTTACAAGGGACTGCAAACATAATATAAACCTACAGTATGAGACGGACTACTCCTTATAAAGAAATGTATAGTTTAATTCTGATTTCAACTTGCATATCTAGAGAAGATACATAGTCAATCATTTGTAACAAAACCTTTTAAATATGATTACTTCATTCCAAGACTGCCCCCAAAAACCTAAGCGTAATTAAAGAAAAAAAAAAAGACATGTATTCCTTTTCTGCAAGAAGCCACTTCATGCAGTCACCCTGAACATGACTGCTTGCAGGGCAGTGTATTTCATATGACTCCCAAAAGCTTTGGCTGAATGGAAAATTCCAATTAGGGTTTAAATAATACACAAGTTGAAATACTCCTTGCTTTTAAGAAAAGACATCTTGGAATACCGTTCCACTTTTCCACTGAAAATTTGCTAGTACTTCATGTTTTTTCAAACATTTATACTGACATACCACTTGGAAGGCAATCCCACTACATTAGGGATTGTTTATTTATTCATTTTCTTAAAATGTTCACATACAGTTAAGCATACACTGGCAAAATATAAGGAGGAAGATCTCAGTCACAATTTAGAAATAATAAAAGGAAGTGGTGCTTTTTTTTTTTTGTTTGTTTTTTTTACCTGATGCCAATTTAGTTTAGATTGATTGATTTTCTTCACTGATCCTGGCTGCAATTTATTTATAAGTCTGGAGAAAAAAAAAAACATTAAATGCTTAAACAACGAATCTCATTTTAAGACCATTTCTGTAGATGTTATGTAAAAATCTTTATTGTTTATGCTACGCTTGTGCCGACCTGAGGCAGAAGAGTTGAAATTATTTTTAATTAATGTTAAAATGCTGATTTTCAAAGCCAAGTGATTTGGCAAGTTTAATACATAGATCAGGAATGGAATTTAAATAGTGAGTACTAATGATGATTTTCAGAATACTTTTGATGAAATACCAGAGACCCAATTTTCAATTCTGTTTGTTACTTCAGAGAAGAGGACTTGGATATGGAAACCATCTTCCCCTTGGTAGCAACTTTTTTCAGACAAAGGACTGCACTGACCTGTTCAAAGGGAAATCCCCATCTTGTGCTCTCTAGACACAGGAAAGGGCAAAACGATTCAAGAAAAGAATGTTTCTTACTCGCATAGAATTATACCATCCTTTAATCCCAACTGAAAGTTGGCACCAATGCTCAGCCCTGTAACCTCTTCTATCCAGTTGCGTAGATCATCTTCTACTTGTGGGTCATACTTCAGTGCAATCTGTAATATAAATCAGTGAGACACATCAATGTCCTTTGTCCTGAAACATTTTAATTCAGCTCTAATGTTAGTCTGCAGGCCAGGATATTCTGAAACTTTTTGGGCATTTCTTATATTTGTAAATAAAGTTAAAAAAAAAAAAAGTGTCAGATTCAGGTAAACACCATTTAATGCTAGAAATATCTTGAAAATGTATAAAATAGGGTTAGCACCTAGCTAAAGAATATTCGTTTTCATATGCTCGAGTCACAAAAGCATCTTTGGAAACATACAACAGAAGCTCTAAAATTGCAGCAAGGAAAACAGGATTAAATATGAAGAAAAAGCATTCCCCTTGTGAGAAAGTTTTGGATCTTGCTTAGATAACAGATTAGACACACCACAAAGAATTTTCTTTTTAAAAAATGGTCAACACTGGGTAAAAACAGTCCTTTGTTGTTTTAGGACTTACAGTGAATCCTTGTACGGCTTTCTTCTGCCCCTTCCTACTACAGGAAAGTTAGTTGTTATAGGGTTGTATAGGAACACTTGTGGGCTTGCAGTCTGTAGGATCCCAGGGTATACAGCTCTCTCAGGAGAACTCCAATATCTGTTTTTAGCCAGAGGGGACAACAGATCTGTAGTCTGTAGGATCCCAGAACAAAAGACTCTCTCAGGGACATGTTTACACCCTTAAGCGCAGCTCTGCCTTGTCTTCTGCCTGACTTCAGACTAACACAGCTAGTAAGCTATAGCAGCAAAACTTGCCTCATGGAGAAATATCTTTGGCCCACAGAAGGCACCTTTTCCTAGTAGTTTATACCAAGGATGGATAAAATACAGCCCACGAGCCAGATCCAGCCCATTAACTAATTTTATCCAGCCTGCAGTCAGCTGGCGGCTCTGGCTGCTGTGTGATGCTGGGCAGGCAAGGATGTTTCCACTGCACCAGGCAGGCAGGATTGCTTTCACTTAGCACTGATGCAGCGGTGTCAGCTGTAGACCTGGGTAGACACCCCCATCGTCCCCACCTGGAATCTGCTGGCCATGTCCACAGCTGATGCTGGCACCCGCCTGGGGCTGCTTCTGGCACGCTGGGTGGGGTCAGCATAAGCTGTGGACACAAGCGGCACGTTCCAGGTTGGGGTGGGGACCAGGGCATGCTACAGTTCTAGGCAGCACAGGGATCGGGGCAAGACAGAAATGTAGCCCTTGAGAAAATATCAAAACTGATTAAGTGGCCCTCCAGCCCAAATAATTGCCTATCTCTGGTTTATGCCATTAAAGCACCTTACCTAAATGTGGTTAGACTTTTTTGCAACAACTTCCATGAACAAATTTAAATGAGATACTTGACTGTTGGGTTTACCAAAGTGCAGATTATAAACCTAATCCTGCTGACCATGGAAATCTGCCCAGCTGAACTAGAACTGCATTCTGCTTCTTAACAGGCTTGCAAAATGCTATATATTTAAATAGGACTGAAAATTTTGGACTTGCTGTTTACTCTCAGAACAGCACAGAAAAGGCTGTACTTTTAGCATGATGCTGATCAGACTAAATCCGAGTACAAGGTTAAAAATGAACAACTCCATTTGCTTTTTTAACCTCAGCAATCCACAAATGTTAATAGACTAAGAAAAGGAAAAAACCCCAACAAACTAAATTAAAAACATATTCTGATTCCTATCTTACCTTCTGAAAGGGGAGTGGAACATTTCTATGCCCCTGGGTTTGCTTCAGGAATTTTCCAAGTGTTCTACTCATCTTACGGGGTTATTTATATGGCAGCAGTTATCAGGAGTCCTGGTCCCGGTCAAGACCATAACCCCTCATTCTCTTATCTGGCCTTAGAATAATTTGTCAGATGTTACCCATCCTTAAATTTCAGCACAATATAAGGACTATAGTTCCTATTTAAAATATTACGTCATTCTCCTATTTTATAAAAGTGTTCTGTTTCTCTTATTATAAAAAGGCACCCTGAGCCTTCTTGGGGAAGGCAGAATATAAATCAGATAAAAGTACGAGTGAACAGTACTGCAGAAGAGCTGAGAAGTTCTCGTGTTCCACCTACTCTTAGAACAGGACTGTCCAACTTCCGAGTGGCTCGGGGCTGCAGGTCTTTCCACCATTGTGTGCGGGCTGCATGCTATACAACGTTGCTCAGCCCCACCTCCTGTGCCAGAATCCCTCAGTGGGCAGGGCCCCTTGACTGGCATCCTGCCCTCAGAAGCAGTGGGAGCTTGGGGGAGGAAGAGGGAGCCCAGAGACTCCAGTGGCACCAGTTGGACACCAATGGTGGGGGGTGGGGGGAAACAGCACCCAGACAGGAGTCTGGTGGGTGCAGGTTAACCCTTCAGGGGGCCACACATACCCATTGGACAGCCCTGTCTTCCAAACCAAGAGAAAGGGAAATGGGACCAGATAATTTTCCTTCCCTGAACAATGCCACAAGACTGCAAAAGTTACTATTCTACCATTCTTGTTTGATATTATAGATAAGACTACACGACTTGCAGGGTTAGTGAGAGTTCATGGCTCCATAAAGGAAGCAAAACTAGTTTTACATCCTGGAAAAGTCTTGACAAAAAATGGACTGAGTGACAGCTGCTAGGAACTCTGCCAGGGCTACAGCAATCACAGCCAGACATCGTGCCCTTCAGTTCCACCACAGCAAAGAAAAGAGTTTCAAAATTCATTCTTCAATAAAAATTCATGATTGAGGCAGGTAGGATACAGGTTTCATAGGTTAGAAAATTTAAACTGTAATGCTGAAATACAGCAGAGTAAATGCTTTATTTCGGATGTTACTTAAGACATTGGTACAGACCTACCCAAGCAGTCATGTTGTATAGTCTCATTTATCCTTCAGAAGCAACACAGCCACAGTCATTTCCATTTCATGCTCACCAGTGTTTACCATCACTATGCAGTAGGGTCAGCCTCAGCATTTTATAAAGAAAGGCTGTAAAATAATTCTTTGGAATTCACCCCAAATTTTACCAATTTACTTTTTACATAACTTGTATGTGGATTCTGGTGAGCCCCATATCCCACAAACCTTCTGCTTTCAGCTCTACTGCTTAGTCTGCAAAGGCTTTTTCTTAGTTCCTTAACCAGCATAATGGCTAGGTCTCTTAATAAACATATCTCCAACTCTGTATACAAGCTACCTCCAACTTTCTAATATATCAGTCTGGTCTTCAAAGTCAAAGACAACTTTATTATTTAGAACAGCTGCAGACAAAATGCTTTATTTTACAAAGGAAACAGAAGAGAAGCCATGTCTGAATGTGCAACGTTTAAATTACACACTCAAATAAGCACCGAGTCTGGGGTCAGTATTCCACAGAACAAAATATTCAGGTTAATGACTGATGCATGGCCACCATATAAGCCCCCCTTCACTGTCTCCCTTAAAATAACATTTTTTAAAAAGAGATAACACAGTAGCTCACTTGGATGGGAGGGTGACATTGAAGCAACCTTACACTTTTTTCAACTTTAAATCTAAAATCTGCTAAAAGCCTATGCTTTGCCTACCCTTGAGTAGAACTTTAATTAAGGCAACAATATGTGCCTGAGTTTGCATAAAGTCTTAATTGTGTTAAACCAGGAGGATAGTGCTAACACATTTTATCATTTCAGTAATGATCAAGACATCCTAGTACAAAGTAGTATATACTATTCCTTGTGATCAGCAATTCATTTTCGTACTTTAAATACCACTAAAATTCCCCAGCCCAATTTGCTCCCTTTTTAAAAGGATAGGTAGAAACTAGGTTGAAAAATCATGCAAGGAAATACTGAAGATACATATTTATCTCTCAGAAAAAACCACCTTGTGCACACACTATGCAAGTCAGTGAGGAAGGGAATTAAAGACTATAATCTGCATAAAGCAATTTGTTTTCCATTTTTATTTCTAGACCACTTTTTTTTTTTTTAAACCTATTAGAAAAACATTCCTTGTCGAGTAGTAAGTACATTCCAAGTTTGATGCATCAAAATGAAGTAGTAAGCTGAGCATGAAATGCCTTTCCTTCAACCCCATAGTCAGATAACTAAGAAACAGCCAGATGGAATCCTACCAACCTCCCAAAAAACTTATTGACTTTGAGTGGAAGGCACACATGAAAAATGCAGGCCCAAGCTGCAGTTGTTCCAACGGTTTTCAGTTCATGTCCATTAAGACATGTAAAGTGCCTTCCAATCTGTAAGCATAATGTTTATCTATGGACATGCAAAAAGGCAGGGGCGGGTGAAATCACATTTATTGTGAAGAGTCATATCAGCACTGAGTGCCAGAGTTACTGTCAATTCCAGTGATTACATGGTAATACAATATTACCATGATTGCTTCTCTGGGATTACATGACTCACTGATGGCACTCAGCAAAGACTAGGTGAAAAACTAGACTGTATTAGGAGTCCAAGGGAAGAATGGTGGCAATTTCTTTCAAGACTGTTATATACAAAGCATCCAAAAAGCCTGCTAGGAACTGCAAAGAGCTAACTGAAAACAAGCTCTAAATATGTGACAAGCAGTTAAACAATAGGGAGTTTATGTGTTATGCGGGCACAGAGGATCAAGGATACTATACTGTCATACTGAAGGTACAGATCTCTTGGTCTTAGTGACGCAGGATAAAGAGCTCTAATACTAAATTAGGAAATATTTTCAAGTTTTCCACATGCAATCTGCCAGATTTTTTCCAACTTTCTTTTTGATGTTATCTAGGAGGAAAGAACTGGAAGCTTTAATACACCGAAAAATTCTAAGACTCCTTTTTTCCATTATTACTAGCTTGAGAGCCAACATCTGATCCTTTTTAAAGTGCCCTACTTACAACTGAATATGTTCGAAAGTCTTTACAATTACATCTGTGGCAAAAGAAAGCATGTTCCAGTAAAGAAAAAGAAACAGTTAATGAGCTTCATCTACAGTACTAATTATGAAGCTGCTATGAATCTGGTATTTTGGAAATCCTTCTAGAAAATGACTCTGTAAAATGTACATGGAAAACTTAAAGCAAAAGAAGCCTACTGAGCACTACAAATTAATTTCAGCAAGCAAGGTCATAATTAAATGAATGCTATACAATTAAGTATTCAGGTTATTTTTAATTAATTTCCTATCTGCATTATAGCACAGTCCTTAATCATACTATTGCTCAAATAGCTCACTGATTACAACTTTAAAAAAATTTACATGTATACATAAAACTTTTAATTCCTGCATACTTATACCTTCCTTTCCATGATGCAGTGTAACAGACTTTCTAATATTTTCTTCTAAAGTAGACATTAACTACTTTTGTCAGCACTTGCATAATTTATATGCTTAAACCAGAATTTCACTTCTTTCTGAAGACACGTTTCTAAGCATTAACATCTCAAGTTGCAACAAAGGTGTCTAAGAATCGGCAGTTTAAGCGTTTATTACAAGGAAGTGTATGTGATTTTCTTTTTTCGTGTTATCTACTCAAACTTACAACTTCAAATACTGGATGTACTAAGGCACAGTTAATCATTACACAAAACAGTTGGTTCATTAAAAGATACAACCCCCCCAGAAAAGAAAAAAAATCCTTTGATTCTTGCATATTTCCTGGAACATCACAGCTACAACACTCCAACCCTATTTGAGGAAGCAAGAATTTTAAAAGTTTGCCTGTTCACTATTAACTGAAAGAAGTAGTTAGCTGTGTTAGCCTGAAGTTTCGCAGAAGGCAGGGCATGATGGCACCTTCAAGTAACTGATTTCATAGCGTCTGACTACATTTGCTGTCACCTACAAAAACTTCTGCTTTTCTAAATGAAAAGGTATCATCCTTCCCTGCCTTCTGCCTCTATTAACTGGAAGTATTTTCACTGAAAAAGGACAAATTAAGCTATTTTATCACTGTCCAAAAAACTGTGAAAGTGTGCACTACTGTGTTCAATATGTCTTACAGATTCATGTACAAACCCAGGGGTGGGCAGGTAGGCAGCTGCTGCAACTCTGACTCTGGCCCTGAGCCTAGGTCAAGACCTCCTGCCCCTCCTCTGCACTTTTGCCCCCCCCCCATCTACCCCCTTCCACCAGTTCAGGCTCGGTTCCCTCCTGGGGAAGGAATACATGGAAACTTCATCCCCTGCTTGGCCAGTCAGCAGTGTCAACACTGCTGCATTACCTAGCAAGGGCTAAAGCTACCATGTGCTGTGCTCCGGAGGGGGACTTTGGCCTTCTCCTGACTGGTATGAGCTCCCCTGCAAGTTTAATGTTGCATCAACAACAAAAAACAACAAACAAAAAAACAAAACAAACCACCACCACCCCGCAATAAAAGTAAGAACTCTAAGTAATTTTAAGTAATGATTGAACACCTTTTCCTCTGTCATCTTAATGCTATGTAGAAGATGTATGCAACCAAAGGGAGAAATTACCTAACTGATGACAGAGGAAACCATTGTTATATTTAGGGTACTGGAAATTCAACTAAACCCCCTCCAATTTTTCAGTATGGAAATGTCATGTTACTTGTAAACAATATCAACTATAAATTTAAAAAAAAGAAATGAAAATATTTATTTCCTGGAGGTGGTTTAAGGGGAGAATGGATACCGGAACTTAACATCCACTGGACAGTAAGAAAAGGGTGAGATGAGTACATGGACAATTCATCCTTATAATGTATGCTGTCAAATCAAGTCACACAACTTCTAAATCATGCTTAGAATTTCAAAGTTATAGCTGAATGGATGCTAATGTATTTTTTCACTCAGGCTAAACTGATGTCTTTGGGTCACAGTGAAGAATGAAGTACAGTATAGTAACACTTTACATGTATACATTACCCCCCCCACACACTTTTCATTCCAGAGTTCTAGATGTTATACACACTTGTTCATTCTCCTGTAGGTTGATAGGGATCTTATTTTACAGGATGAAAATACAGGATCCTTCCTTTTCCAGCTTGATACATTCTGTTCTGGTCAACTAGAGCACCATTTTCTAAAAGGCTTAACCCACCTTCACCCCCACCCATGTTCCTCACCCTCATACACAAATTTTAATGATAAAAACAACTAATTAGATTCCAGGAAACAGCTCAAGTCATCTTGGCTAATTTGGTCCAGTTCCCATTCCCTGCCCTGCCCCTCCCCCCACCACCCAACAAACATATAAGGGACCAGAGCGGATCAATACCAAAAGACTGTATTCACTCAAATCCAAAATAAACACCCCCAAAGGTGGAAAATACCTCTTTGTCTTAAATTCAAGTACCACCCTGGGGTAGGCAGCTGCTGTGGCTCTGGCCCTGGTGACTGCCCCTGGCTGGAATGGCTTATGCAATGGGGGAAGTACAAGGGAAAATGTGGTACAGCAGGGGTTGTCAGCTGGGAGTACACGCAGGCAGGCAGGAATGGAGTGCCACCACCCTGCACCTCTGCCTCCCAGGAGCAGGGACAGGGCAGGGGAGAGGGGGGTGTGAGGGCAGCAGTGCCAGCTAGGGTGGAGGTGACGGGGAGGGGGAAAGCGTGCACACAGCAGCTGCCGCTGCTTCTCACCGCCTCGCGCTGCCAATGCTCTGGCCGCACGCCACACCCCCCGCCTCCAGCCACCAGGGGGCCACTTACTAAAAAAGGTTGAAAACCCCTGCAGTACAGGAGAGACCATGTGGTCAGAGCCCCTGGGAAGCATGGGGGAGGGGGTGTACAGCAGGGAAAGCACAGGGGAAACTGTGAAGTTTGAGGGGTAACTGCAGGGGAGATCACACAGCATGAGAGGAGCTCCTGCTACTCTGGCTGGGCTGCAGCCAGAGCCACCACACAGGGATGGGGAGAGTGCAGGGGAGGGAGTGGCTGGCAGGGGCAGGGCAACTGGCTGGGGTCTGCACTTGAGATCTCCAATCATTAGATTCTATATATGGAGAATTGTAATACATTTATAATTTTTCATGTATAGAATAATTATAAGGGGGGGGGGGTCCTTTTAAAAATTTAAAGTTGTCTTGGCTTCGGATAAATCTGACAGTAAAGAACACTCAAGGTTAATATCCTAATTTTAAAACATAGCAATACTTCATACTGTCCATGATCACAAATGGACTTTCAATTGTTCTTTATTGTACAGCTTTTCAGAGCATACACTTTAAGGACTACATATGCCAAATTTGAAGTTTAAGAAGTTCAGCTGCCATTATGGGGGGGAGGGGGAGAAGTACCACAACAATTTTAAAGAAATGGAATTTTTAAACTAACACAACCAGAAGAATTTTAGGGGTGCACCAATGAAGATTTTTTGGGCCAATACTGATGGCTGATTATTAACAAGCCATATCAGCTGATACTGATCCAATTATCAATATGCAGCCCGGCAGCTTGGGAGAGCAGTGTCCGGCTGGTAAGTCTCTTGGTGGGGGGAAGGGGCAGATTGAGGCCATTGTGGTGAGGGAGGGTGTGGGGCTGGGGCTGGTTCCAGGACGGAGCCATGAGCAACAAATCCAGGGGGCATGGGGAAGGGGGGGTAACTCCCACCGCTGCACGCACCCCTGGGGGAGCCATGGGGACATGTGCCCCCCCAATCTGTGTGCAGGGTAGGGGCGGTGTGGTGCCAGGCTCTTCCTGGTGGGAGGGCTGGGCTGGGGCTGTGCCGCAGCAGTGACACTGGGAAGTGGGGGCTGCCACTGTCGCCTGCCCCGAGTGCAGCCCCAGCCCAGTCCTCCCACACCGGGAAGAGCCTGGCATCACCCCTGGCCCCAGTGGCAGCCCACTCTCACCCCACACACAGATCTAGGGGGGCACATGTCCCTCATGCCATGGCTCCCCCAGGGATGCATGCAGCAGTGGGAGCTGCCCCCCCCACTCACAGTGCCGTCCCACACACAGCCTCAGCCTCACTCCTTCCCTCACTGCAGGGGCCTCAGTTGTCCCCCCCATTCCTTCCCCACCCCCAACACACTTACCAGCTAGACGCTGCTCTCCAAGCTGTCCGCATGCATGCTGTGGCTAAACATGCACATGGCATTTATTGGCGACATTATCAGCCACATCAGCCAAAAAAAATGCTGACTGCCAATAACATCAATTTTCCTTTTATCAGTGCCAATACGATATGTACCTCTAAAGAATTTTGCTCCAACTTTCAGACAGCCACCAGAAGGTAGGCACAACCCAAAAATATCAGCACCAAGAACAGCGAGAGTGTGGTAAGTGAAAGAAAACAGTATGATGATAGCACTTTTAATCAATCACCTGGGATGCTTCATATCATCTCACCACATTAAAAACTTATGAGTGATTAAGTCTTAAAACTCCCCTTTGAGATGGCTTTAAGGAGCAGTCAGGTTAAAGTAACTTGCCCATGGGAATGCCACAGTAAGCCTGAGCACCAGGATTGCAACTTAAAACTCCTAACCGGTACACTATGATAGTCTTACACAAGAAGGACAATGCAAAGGCAACATCAAAAGCACATCTACAACCTTTTCAGTGTGCTGTAGCCTCTCTTGTATTTGAAGACAGGTTGATATAAATATTGTAATCTTTACCTAAGGAACTTACTCTGTGAGCATGAATTCAAGTCTCCTGATACAGGTATCCAGCAGTTATTTTAAACATTAACAAATTCAAGATACATACAGTTGTATGTATACCCACATCTACATGGTAAATTTACTGTGCTTGGGAGCAGCATACCACACTACTCTGCCTGGGCTGGAAATAATGTAACAGCATCCATGCAAGCACTGAGCACAGGTGAATTAGCATGGGAGGAGAGGGAGCAAAAAGCTAACCGATTGTCACCAGGCAGTAACAATTAGCTTAGCTGGACTGCCAAAGCAATGCAGCTGTATTTCTTTTGGTTTATGAGGCAACTTGCATGAAGGGGCTGAACATGCTTGAGGGCACAGCTCTCAGGCATGGTAAGTTTAAAACTTCCCATGTAGACATGGTCTCTTGTATAAATATGAGTGGAAAAATAGTATGTTGTCATTTCATTGCATCTTCTGTCCTTAAAAAGGAAACCAGCTGCACAACTTAGAGCAGAGACATGGCTAGAGCTTTTCCTCAGTGCAAAAAAAGCTTATGCATAAGCCTCCTTGCATATTTCTGATGAAATATGAAAATTAATACTGTATTTAATTCTTGATTTTATTATGTGAATATCCCTTATTGGGAAAATTTGGCAGGGTGCATACACTTGCTTAAAATGACATTAAAAAAAGGGTGTTTTTTTCCTAAGGGAAAAAAAAGAGAGATTGAAAGGAGAGGTGGAGGATGGTCTGGAATATGGGAGCATATAATTCAATCCAGAATGTATGCTAATATTCTGTTCACACACCACTAGCCTTATGGTACTACATACAAATAAAAATAAAAATCTGTCCAGTTAAGTTTAGGAAGTTGTTTTGTGGACCAAAATTTTTCCTTCATGGAAAACTGGATTTACTTTCTGACTCAGAAATTAAACCAAGCTTGCTTGTTTCTAATGTATATTTGTCTTTAAACTGGAGACTATGCTCAGGACACAGCCTCAGCCTCTACCAGTCAAGCAGGCAGGCATCTGGTTTGCTCTGGTCTCTGCTGGGACCCTCTACCTTCCCTTTCTCCATTGACAACAAAACAAGGGGGAGGAACAAGATCAGGAACTTTCTTGCCTGGTATACAAGGCTGTTAGATATTAAAGCTGTTGACTGCAGCTGCAAAAAGCTCAGTTCCAACTTCTCAGAAAGGGTGGAAATAGTGGAGCTGAGGGGGACAAATGGGTTCACAAAAGCTTCTCTCCGAGAAGTCACAAGCAATGTTATAATAAACAGAAACTAGGAACTACCAGCCCCAAAATACACTTCATAAGAAGATTGAAAAAGGGGTTGCAATGTAGTAAAAACACGACTGTCAATCTGAACAGCAGAATTTGACATTCAGACTCTGATTTCACTTACAGTAGCTCCACCTGCTTTAGTTATCACTTCAACAGAGACCATTTCAGTATGCATCTTCACAGGCCACATGCAAGAGTTTAGCATGTTGCCAGAGTGAAGAAACATGTAGATACTGTCACAGAAACTTAAAAACACCTGTTGTCAAGCAAGTAGCAACTCTTTTCCTAATCCATAATTCATGTCACTGCTTTACTCTTTACTTCTGAGGCGGATTTTCTTGTTTTAAAACATAAATGATTTAAATGTTATAGGATAAAAGTGTGTCTTAAACTGTCAACCTAAAAAAATGGAGAGAAACAAGTAACACTTTCCTGTGTACTGCCTTTTTTTAAGTCAGAAAAGTCTTCAGATACACTGTAGTTACACTGACAGATCACACTGTCTAGAGAGTTTTAGTTTCCACTGTTACAGTTTCCTTCTCAAACCATTAAGATCTGAGTTCATTTTGATCAGGTTGGGGTTGGGAAGGACTGAAAAGATACCCAAAAAAGCTCAATCAGGGGTGGTTTTGTCAGTTTATTTTGGCTTCCAATAAGTAAACTTTCGTCTGGCCTAAAATTCCTATAGGAGAAGCTGTAAATGCAAAATGAAGGGGAGAAAAGAAAATGTAATTTAAAATACCTCCATTTTGACCAAGCAAAAATGGTACTTGAAGAAATAAGAGCAATCATGATGTGAACCACTGTCCGTTTCAAAGAACATTTTGTTGCAGTTACAAGCTATAATGTTCAATGTGCTGGCAGAAAGCATGCTGAATAAGTCTAATGCTAGATTACCCCCTTACATAACAAAATGTTCAAAGATATCATCCACTTCATATGCTTGACATCAGTGGTATGATTTTTATTTGTATAAAAAACAAAACAAGCCAGGTAAGCAGAGCTCATACGGCTGCTTGAAATCTCATCAATTTACAGATCTCATCACTGGAAACTCCCCAGCTGCCCTCCCCTCCCCTCCCCTCCCCTCCCCTCCCCCAAGCTTATGTAAAAGTTAATTTGGGTTGTAACTTCAAAAGAAAGGAGGGGAGGGAAAGGAATGACCAAAACTAATCTGAACCTCCTAAACCTCCAGCATGTTTTGGGGTCAGTTTAAACAAGCCTTGCTGCAAATGTGTTTCACATTATTTCCATAGTTATTATACAACTAGAAGCCCCATAGCCATATACTGGTGAATGGGTAAGGGCCTTCCCAATAAAGTAAGGGAAATTATTCCATTTTTTCCACAGTTGCCTGCTATTTCATTCACAATTCATCCAAAAGCATTTATAAAGAAATAAATCCTTGTCATCACCCATATCTCCTCCATGTTTCTTTTACTCCTGGTCTAACTTGAGTGTTTGCCTTTTACACTGGAAGTGAATGGACTGTCCCTGAAACTTTGCTTCACTTGTATGCCCTGTAAAACTAGAAACATCATTCCAGTCCTGACCTGAAGGCAAGTTCTCTATTCTGCCTCAAGTCATCTATGCTCCAGCTTTTTCTAACGAACAGCTGACAGACATCTTTGCAACAGATGTTGCAAGAAGTTAAAAAAATTAATCTTTTTAAAGGCTTTTGTACTTCATGTTCACTGTCCTTTCCTGGCCAAATTAAAAGATTTCCCCTTTATTTTCAGTCTATGAATAATATTCTAGTTCTTTACAAAAGCCTCTAACAAACTATATATACTAACAAACGATTTTTTTATATATATATATATATATATATATATATATATATATATATATATATATATATATATATAGTTGTGTGTGGGGGTGGGGTGGGGGGGTACACCCCCCCCCCCGGGTCATGCTGCTATGCTGTGGAATAGAGTGAACTTCCCTTGCAGTCAAACACCAGGTTCCCAAGAGCCTGTAGTGTCTAGGTCTCAAGAGAAGTAGTGTGTAGATTAGTAAACTTAGACTCTCACACACTCTCCTCATGTAAAAAGTCACACTTTAGTGCTGCTTCATACACTGCAGAGTTTGGGCTGGCCCCCAAGAATCCAATAGCTGAGGGCTGCCTTCCAAGTGTTCCTCCTTCATGGGTTTACAGTTCTAACTCTCTGACATAGGGGTCTCAGAATTTGGCCCACAGAGCTATTCTATCTGGCCTGCTGGTAGTCCGATGGGCCACCACATGCTGCAGGGCACAGCCAGTCACAGAATTCAGGGTCCCTGGACCCTGGTGAATTTGGCCATAAGTGACAAGGGAGCAAGTGAGGGCTTGCTTGCTCTGCTGCCACCTGATCCCCAACCCAGGTTGCTACTCCTAGAGCCAGAACCACCACAGCTGCTGCCTGATCCATTGATCCAGTCTGAGAGGAGCCCCCATGGTCCTAATTTGGCTAAGGGCCTGGGGTAAGTTTGACACCCCTAAAGGCTATTTGTGTTAATTATCACAGAACATAAAAACATTGCAAAGGAACATCTTAAACATGTTTTACTCAAAGAAAAAGCACAAAATTCAATTAAAGCTGTAAAGCATAACTCCTAGATTCAAGAATGTTTCTTGTTTCCTCATCCCTTGCAAAAGCCCTCTGGGTCACAGACAGTATCCTTCAGTAACAGGACTCTTCTGCACTATATAACCCCTTTTCCTCCTGGCAATGGTCTTTCCTCTTGTTCATTAGCTTCAGCTTTTAGTTGTTCAAAAAGACCTTTGCTGCAACAAGAAATCTGGATTCCCCCTCCTACTCTCTCTTGTCAGTTTAGGAAGTGAGCCACAGCCTTGCCAAAAGTAACCTTTCAAATGCTGAGCCTTTGCCTGGTCCCCTCCAGTAGGTTGACTGGAGTTTATCAAATCCATTCAAAACTTTTCCTAGAAACAGGCATTATTAGCTACCCAGAGAATTTAACCCACTAACAAATAGGACTATAATCAAGCAACCAGTGTTCCAGTATTCCTAAAATACAGGCATCGGACAAGTTCATCATAATACTACTCTGTAACTGGACATCATTTGGGTATTTGTATCAATGCCATTGAAGGTGCCAAAAGCTATGTTTCATAAATATCACACAAAAAGTTCATTTCTATGAATATACTGGTAGCCTGGTATACATTTAGTACCCTGGTATCAAAGAAGCAATTCTCTAAACCCATTTATTCTTTAAAGCGTGGTACCCCCTTTTCTCTCTCATCACCATTTTTTAAACATGTAGCAGATTCAGAAGAATTGCATTTTTGACCTCTTCAGTCCTTCAGATGTACTCAATGCCACATTCATCTCTCTTTTGGTGGAACCACCATATTGCTACTACTACTACGAGCGTGGGTCTCTGAGCTGCAGTCTCTTTCCCCCTTCTTTTTACCAAATGTGATGGCATGACAACTAACTGCATTTGGTACTTGGAAACTCTTTAAATCAACCACTCTTGAGGAAAAGTTGCTCAAAAAGAGCTTCTAAGTTAGGAATGTCAAAGGTCTGGCCTGCAGGCTGGATCCAGCCCACAGAGCCCATTACCTATTCCCCTGGTGCTGGCCTGCAGTAGCCTAGTCTGGGGCCATCCTTCACTCCGCAAGTCAGATCCAGCACCATCCCCCCCCAGTCAACTTATCAGACCCAATGCCCAGTGCCCCTGCTCCAGCCAGTCTGGGATGCATCATTCATGGCATCTGCTCCAGGATGTGGGTGGTGTGCAGCATGGGTCCCAGACCAGTTGGGAGTAGATGCCATGTGCACCACTGTCCAAGACCAGCCAGAATGGATCTACCATGTGAAGGAATGTGGAGGAAGTCTTTGTGTCTGGGGGCCTAATGCAGCCCACAGCCCTGTGCTATTCATCTGGCCTGTGTGGCCACATAGATTGACACCCATGTTCGAAGTTATGTTTATTGTTGGGTAAATAGGCAGCAAGATACAATGTGTAACATGTATATCCCTGGTTCTTAATTACCCTTTATATCTCCCCTGCAATGTTCAGATAAATTCCATTTAGACTAGGTAGGAAAGACTGTACTGTTCTCAAGGTATCTCCAACAGAGATTAACCTACAGATGCCAAGAGCTCCACACCCTCATTCTTAGAAAGCAATCTTTAATGATTTAGCATCTTTTTGATTCTAGGCCAGTTTAAATTTTTTAAGGCTGGATCTATATATCATATTAAGCCAGCACAAAGGGGATCTGTTCCTTTTCTTATGTACACCATCTCAAGTTAAATGATTTAAAATTAAATTGAAAGTAAACAAACTCCAAAAAGGATACATTTTCCATTAATGTTATTAATTGACTAGAAGACTTTTGAGACTGCCTGGAAGATTGATGGATTAACATCTGCTTTATGGGACAAACTTTTTGAACAGCATTACAGCAAGATTGTTGTATTTAAAAATGGTTTTCTATTGCAAAGACTCTCTTCTTTATGTAATTCACAAAGATAGAATTATATGGAGTACTGGGAATTCCACAGCTAACAGAAAAGCTGGTAAAAAGTGTTTTTTAATAAAATTTTAAATTAGACTCTGTATCAAAAATGATTTTTGAAATTAAAAATATTTTATTTTAAATAAATTAAAATGCAAAATTATGAACATGACATTAAGGTCTGAACTTACTATGGTTTACTGAATTCAAAAATACTAAATAGGACACTTGCTGCAGAAATGTTGAAGTCAAACCACTAAACTCACAGCACTCTTAGCTAAGCACCCTGGATTCAAGCTTACTGAAATGTTAAACCAACCTGTGACAGCAGTAAGTTTGCAGGTACAGTAAGAATATTTTAATTTCAGTTAGTTCTATTACCATATTTACTCAAATCCAAAACTAGGTCCCCCTACCCCCCTTCCCACCAATATGGGGGTGAGGGGGCAAGTACCAGCCTGAGGCAAGCAGTGGCTCAGCAATGGCTTTGGCCCCAGGCTTGGAGCAAGCCTGAATGGCTTGTTTGGCAAGGAAGGCACACGTGGCTAGGGAGAGCACAGGGGAAGCCGTGGGGTGGGTGTGGGATAACCAGCAGTCTTCCCTGCTCCTCCGCCAACTGTGTCCCCCTTAACTTCTGCTCTTGCTCTAGTCCCCACCTGGCCCAGCTGGGGCCACTGCTGCTGCTGCCTACCACTAGAGGTGCAGCGGAAGGTAAACTGCAGGGGGGGGCAGGCACAGAAGACAGGCAGTAGTGGTCAGGCACAATCACAGGCATGCAGGGGGGCAGGGGTTTGGCTCCCTGCCCCCCAGCTGCTTCTTTCCCTCACAGAGCAGTGGGGAGGGGACCAATTAAAGCAGCCTTCCACTAATTTGGTTCTTTACTTCAAAGGAAGTACAAGACACTTCAGCTGAATTTAGGTCTTTAAAAATAAAACAAACACACACAAGGCATTGGTAAACACTGCTCAGAATAATGCTTACTTCAGATTAAATGTAAAGACCTTAGGCATTAGCTTCTTAAAGCTACACTAGGGTTAAAAAGAACCCTGGTTTTTTGGTCAAAATCCAAATTGGTTGGTTACACTTAACTTTCCAAATTTTCTCCTTTATCCAAGAAATCAACTCTTTGTTCTTAATGTTCAGTGTTGTTGCATCATTATGTTTGCTGTGTTCCATTAACAAGGAGCTGGATTTCAGTTTTTAGATGAATAATAGTTGCTTGTTACTTATATTCCATACCCTGAGTTGCCCTTTTGCAGAAAGGATTCTACTGAGGCAGTCTGACAAAAAACTTCACACTGACATTTTAGCATCTTCTGTTATTTCCTGGAGATGATCACGGCTTCTTTTCCTTTTATTTTATTTTATTTTTTTTAGTGTAGACTACTACTGCAAGGTTTTAGAGCAAAGTCCCTCCAAAATAGCAGCAAAAAGTTAGACAAGTATGTAACAATGTCTTCTGCATTCACATAAAATGATTATATAGAGCTATGATGGCTGTAGCCACCAGTGGACCAGCTCTGCTTCCTCACTGTCCCGCTTGCTCCAGGCACCACGTAGGGAAGCGGCAGGGGTGGGGAGCTGCAGCCAGGCAGGAGAGTGGAGCACGGGGCTAGTGCTGGTGACACACGAAGCCCATGCCTGGGGGGGTGGCAGGAGCTCGGCTGGGTAGAGCGTGGGTGTGAGGGAAGGTGGGGAAGTGTGGGGACACCCCCCCACACACACACACTTCCCTCCATAGTACTCAGCACCCACAGCAGGCGGGGGTACTAAGGGCCTGCACAGGCACTGCTGCCCAGCAGCATGTGGCTTCAGACAGCACTGCGCATGGGGATGAGGAGCACAGCCAGGTCAGCCTGCCTCTATCATGCGGCACTCCCCACAGCGTATGCGCAGCTCCTGCACTTGTGCACCACTGGGAGAAACCCTGCGTGATGCAGCTGGCTGCCTTCACCGCTGCCCCTGGCCCAGGTCCCAGGACTTTGCTGGAAGTGGAGGGAAGCCCCACCCCCTGCTTCCCTGTAGAGTCCTGGGACCTGAACAGCAGGGGGCAGCAAAGGCAGCTGGCTCCATCCTCCATCCTGCAGGGTTTCCCTCGGTGGCACACGAGGTAGGAGCTGCACGTGTGCCACAGGGAGTGCTACGCAATAGAGCCACGTGGGCCAGCCTGGCAACACTCCTCACCCCCATGTTCAGCACTGGTTGGTGCCATGTGTGCCCCTGCATGCTGTTGCTGCCAGCAGGGGCTGTGTGCCATGTGGAGGAGTATTGGGGAGGAGCGTCGGGGGTTCCCACCGCTCCCCTTCACCCCACACCCTGGCCCCACATATATACACCCCCCCCACCAACATACCCTATTGCCCCCACACACAGCCACACCCCCAACCTCACCCCACTATACAGACACCCCCCAACCACACCCCACACAATATACAAGAACAAGACTTTATTTTTGAGTTATAATGCGATCATTTCTATATATTATGCAAACACAAATCATGACAAAAATACTTTTTGTAATAAAATTAAGATAAGTTATAGCAGTCATTTGACTTCCTTTTTTCTGGTTCCAAGATGGCATCCCTCCCCTCCCAAAAGGAGTATTTCTGAGGGGCAAGGGGGGGACTTCCAGTCCCAAGATGGCAAACTGGGGGTGGAGCATCTGTCGAGGTGCAGGTCTACCCTTGAAGCCCTCAACAGCTTACCAGAACTTCTTAAGCGGCCCTCCAGTCAAAATAATTGCCCATCCCTAGTTTACATGATACCCAAGAGAAACCCGGAAGTTTCAAATCACTATTCACAGTGTTAAAAACATTCTGGCCTTCTGTGGTCTGAGTTGTTTGCAACAAAAGAATTACTCTGTTACTTTTCCATAGTCAAAAAATGAGTAAAAGCCAAGAGTTGGCATTTTTCCAGGGATGTCTTGTGGTAAAGAGGAATGCCTATGGTCTAACAAGGTTGAAAGCCACTGTTCTACATAGACAAAAATTTTGACCTGGGCTCTCCAGGCATGACAGCAGCTGGACCCCTGAGCTTCCAGAGTTTAAACAAGTGCTCTAGGCCCAATATGTGGAACCTAACACAGCCAACTGGTAAAAATCAAAACACGGGGCATTTGACCAGATATGTGACAATGGTACTTTATTCATCCACATAATGGCCTTTTGGAAATTTACTGTCAAGTTCCTTCAGCATGACTAAAACTTGTGTATTAATATCTCACAGACTATTCAATCCAATTTGTGCTACTAGAGATATAAAGGTGATTTTGTATCATATATACACAGGAAGTTTTACCATCGACAGTATTTGCTAGTTAGTAATTTTATGCAGGACGAGTATTGGACCTTTGAGGACACTTCACATTATATACTGCGTTTTAATTTAACTACACGTTATCCGATCATGTATTTAACTTGCTCTCTCACAATGCATCAAAATAAGCCATTCGGAGTTCATATTGCAAAAAAAGTTACGCAAGAGGATTTATATCCCTGAAATTGAGTTAGGTATGGGTAGGTAAATATCTAAATGCATCATGTTTAGTATGAGCTACTTGTAAAAAAGCACTTTTAAACAAAAGGGTTTTGAAGAGAAGGATTTTCACATGATCTCACTTAGAAAAAATCTGTTTCAAATTGCCCTGCGTGTCCTGGCCTCAAGCCTGTTTTATTGAAGGCCTTTCCTGTACAGTTCCATAGGGGATGGGAATCTCTAAGAAGTTTTCCTTAAAAGGATGTGTTAGACGCACACTATATATGGTGCTGTGTAGCTACAGGAGCTAACAGTTCTGAATATGGACAAATATCTATCCTTTATATTCAAAAGCAGACTCAAACACGAAATTAAGAACAATCTTTTGAATAAACATGCTTGCAGAAAAAAGTGAGTTAACAAAGAAAAACCTCATTGAAACCTCATTGTCATTATCTCCTTACAATATTGATCAAAAACATAGTAATTTTTTTTTCTGCAACTTCAAAACCAAAGTCAAACTAAAACCATTTTCAATATAAAAATCAATTGTACATTTTAACAAACAGGATTACTGAAATGCAATAATACGTCTTTAATTTACAGACCCACCACCACACCTTTGTTAAACTCAACTCAAGAAATAGCTTTCCTCACACTCCTCATTCATAGCAGTAGTGTTCTATCTTCAGAAAGTTTATAGTACGTTTAGGCCCTTCAATTAATTACATACCTTCGCTTCCCCAACTTTGGATGTCTACTTCACCAAGCTTCATGGTCTTAGAGAAATCTTAGTTTTTTAGAGAAGTAAAATTCTGGAAAGGTCTTTTGAATGAACTGGGGAGCAGGGAAGCAAGGAGCCTAACTGCTTCAAGAAAGAACTTTACTGCTTATGGAGAAAAGGGCATGATAGGAAATGGGTGTTCTTAGCATAGTAGTCTGAGCACGTCATGTAGATCTGAGTACTTGGTATTTCCAGGAAGTGAAAGAAAATTTGATCCTTTCTATGTAAGGTGTCTGGAAACATGACTTTAAGGTTTTTAATATCAGCTCTAGGGGTCAGGAAGAAGGATTTTTCCCTTCTCCATGGATGCATTTCTGGCTCTTGTGGTTCTTCCTTTCCCCCCTCCTAACCTTCATCTAAAGCAGGGGTTGGCAATGTTTTTTGTCAGAGCGTCAACAACACCTGCAACCTCGACCTGAAAGCCATGTTGGCGTGCCGGGGCAGACGGCAGGGAAGCCACAGGGGGCCCAATCCTTGTTGTGGCAACACAGCCAAACAAAATGCCTTCTCATCACATGCTTTGGCACGTGCCAGGGGGTGTCTATCCCTGCTCTAAAGCAATGTACTTTGGCCGCAACTAGAGAAGGCAGTTTGGTTGTGGTAAATTAAAGAAATGTAGTGCCTTATTCCTTAGGTGCCTGCCTGATCTGCATGCTCAAGGTCAAGCCAAATGCCAAATTTAGAGTCGGGAAGGAATTTTTCTCTAGCCACACTGGCAGACCTTTCTCTGTAACATATACATTGTCTCCTCCCACAAATCACCTAAGCACTTTTATCTAATTTCTTACCACTGTAGTGGCAAAGCTCTGGTTGAGGACCTTAGTCTCCCCTGTCCTTTATCTGTGGCATGTTGTTGATCTTTTTTATGGGACTTTGCAGTTGTGATGTGTGCGCGCCTAAAGTAGCCATTTTGGGAACACTGGGAAAACTGGTTGCAAGTGCAGGGTTTGACTCAAATGACCTACAAGAGGTGAAGAATTTCTACCAAGCCTAATGTCCCTATTTTTAGAATATCATTTTATCAACAACAACAACAAAAAATCTTATGTACCACATGAAATCTCTCGTCAGAGCTTAAGTACTAATTAGCCTTCTACGATAGTGAAGCATTCACTTTATGAGAGAAACTGCAGATTAAGAGAGACTATGTTATGGCATTTCCAGTGGATTTATTTTTCTGAACAATTAAAATAATTTAGAAACTTAATACTAATATACTGTCTGCATCAGTGACAAAGCTTTTAGGGTAGTTATTTTTACTTGTTTAATCCCAGTTCCAATATCTCTCCATTTTAGGAGTTTGGATACAAATATGGATAGAAACCTATGCCAAGAAAATACTGGCACAGTCAGTAGGGTGCCCCAGTACAACTATCACAAATAAGAACTGTCAAATCTTAATGTTACTCAGTTTGTTACAAAGACTTTAGTGCCTTGAGGTATATCCATATGTTAATATTTGAGTATTAAACAGTTTTATTACTGGAGTATCTGAAAGCCCAAATCATACTGTGGGCCCCATTTTGTTAGTCACTGTGAATGCACGTGTACACACCGTGTTCCAGAGAGCTCGCAACTGAAACAGGCAAAAATGGATAATGGGTTGGGGCACAGTAATAAACAGGGATTTGGGCTTTCCACTTCCCATGGAAAAACAGCGTAAACCCTGGATTTTGCCTTTTACCAAGAGGCAAATGCAGATTTCTCATTTTACCAGAGAAACATGCAGATTTTGCCATTTTGCAATAAGCTCCCTGCAGGCTTGCACAGTTCCAGCCTGCAGGGTGCTGGGAAGGAGCAGGAGGAAGGCAGAAAGACAGGGGGCGCCAGGTGCACAGACCCAGGTAGCCTGCAGAGCAGCTCCAGCAGGTAAGTGCAGGGGGAGAGGGGAATTGAGGCCCCTG
This sequence comes from Alligator mississippiensis, assembly GCF_030867095.1. Classification (NCBI taxonomy): domain Eukaryota; kingdom Metazoa; phylum Chordata; order Crocodylia; family Alligatoridae; genus Alligator; species Alligator mississippiensis. The sequence continues at coordinate 34,558,440 of NC_081828.1, forward strand.
TAGGGAGGGAGCTGGGCAAGGCTTGGGGCCCAGGACCACAATGTGCAGCTGCAGGGCCCCAGAGGGGAGCAGGATAGGGCTGTGGATGGCTCATCTGCGGGGAGGGGGAAAGCCAGCTCCCCACTGCCACACACACTCCTGGGGGAACAGGGGAGACCCAAGCCCCCCAGATCTGTACCTGGGGCAGATGCAGGCTGCGGGCTCGAGCTCCCACCCTGCTTCCCTCCCTTGGGGTCTCCTCTGCCTGACAGGCACAACCCAGTGTGGCTGGTGACAGTGGAGCCACGCAGGGATTCCTTGCTGCTGCAAGCTGCCCCCCCTGGGTGATGTGCCTCCAGTGCCTGCTGCTGCTTTGAGGGGCACAACCCTGTGCCATAGCCCTCACTGCAGCCCCACGTGCAGGAAGCGTGTCACCAGGGCAGCAGGGGGGCGAGCAGCAGCAAGGTTTTCTGCGCAGCTCCTCTGCTCCCTGCCATGCCAGGTCAAGGGGAAGGGAAGCAGGGAACATCATGCCACTGTTTATCAGGGAAAACTGGAGTCCCTGGTAATAAACACACCCTAACCACTGTGGCCAGCAAAAAAGGTTTCTATAGTCATCATGGTAGAAGTGATTTTTTAAGGAGTTACCTGAGGAAAAAATGAAGTAGCACCTACTGTGCATGTATACACAAGACGCTTCACTGCAAAGTAGACTAATCTACTGCACAGTAAAGTGTCAACATCTACACGTGTGGCATTTACTGTGTAGTAATCTAGTCTACTGAGCAATTAGCTAGTACCTGTAAATACAGGTACAAGATTAATAGCACAGCAGTAACTACACATTAGCACTTGTGTAAATGCTGACTGGAAGCAAATTTGTTCCCGGTCAGCCACATGGGATCAGGGAGTTCTTTGTTCCTAGTCCTGGCACTGCTCAGCAACCCCCAGGAAGCAATCAGCACTGGGATGGGGGTAATTCTCTGCCTGCCCCCCAGTCCTGCGCAGCTCCCAGCTCTCTACAGGAGCTGGAAACCAAGCAGTGCTGGGACTGGAGAACTCTCAGCTTCCCTGCTCAGCTTGGGACACACCAGCAGCTGTCCCAGGGTAAGCCCCCTGCTGGGTGGGGATTCCCTGCTCAGCAGGGGGCTCAGTGGGACCTGCTCCATTCCTGGAGCAGCTGCCAGCGAGCCCGCAGCTGGGCAGGGGACTCGCCAGCAGCTGCCCTAGAAGCAGGACAGATCCCAGTGAGCCCCCTTTCAGGTAGGGAAGTTCCTGCTAGACATGGGGCTCACTAGTAGTTGTACATCCTGATATACACAGGGCTGGGAGAGCTCTGCCAGCTGCAGCAGCAGCTATCTCCTGGCCCTGTGCACATCAGAACCCCTCCTGATGTGCACGGGGCCAGGAGACAGCTGCTCCTGCAGCTGACAGAACTCTCTTGGCCCTGTATGCATTAGGACCATCCCCCTTTCTTCCCTGCCAGCCCCCTCAAGGCTAGCACCCCTGGGGAGCCTGGAGCTCCCCCTGGCTGCTGCAAGGAGGCAGAGCAAGACAGGAGCCCTATACTGGGCTGCTCCTGTTAGGAGTAGATCTGCTCCCAACAAGGTGCACGTGTAGACACACTCAGGGAAGGCTTACTGTGTAGTAAGCCTATATCACATTCAGCATGTATAGACATGCCCACTATATGCTTTTTCAGGTATTTCTCAGACAGGTAGCAACCAAGGAGAAAGCACAAAAGTGTATGAAAGATGAGGTGGTTGGTATGGAGCGAAGGCTGGAAATATTGCTGGAGAGCAGGCAAGGTTTTAATTCTTCTCAGCTGTGGTGGGTGCTACAGTATTAGCAGCCCTGAAAATGAATAGGTACCATCTATCTCAATGATGCTTTTAGAGGCAAGGCTGCTCCAATAACAATGTAACAAGTCTTAAGGGGATGTGAACAGATGAGGAAGTTGCTCCATATACATGGTTTGAAGCAATGTATTCAATAAAGACTAATGCCCTTTTCACAATTGTAATGGCTCTCCAGTCTACTTGTGCATCTCTTAAGTGGCTTTTCGTAGATTATAGAGTCAGAAGGGACCCAATGGATCATTGTGTCCAAAATCCTGCCCCAGGCAGGAAAGAGGACCGAGGTCAGACAACCCCAGCCAGGTGACTGTCAACCCTCCTCTTGAAGACCTCCTACTTAGGTGATAGTACCATCTCTCTTGGAAGTCCATTCCAGACTCTGGCCACCCTTACTGTAAAAAAATTCTTCCTAATGTCTAACCTAAATCTACCCTCCACCTAAGTTTGCACCCATTATTCCTAGATTGTAAGTTTCTAACTCCCATCATGCTGACCAGTGCCTTGTTTCCTTATACTAAGCCCCTCTATCCACTGTAGCTTGCTTCTTCGTAACCTGAATTCTGTGCTCTTTGGTTCAGAGATGGTCTTGTTCTCTGTTCATACAGTGCCTAGCACAATGGGTTTATGATTTGGGAAGATTTATATTAGGAAAATACAAATTAATAACATGATGCTACAATAACTTAGTAAGGTGGGGCTTCATTGTGCTTTAAAGGAAGGACAAGGGTGATATCTTTTAAGTCTTCAAAATACCCAGTTGAGTTTAAACATATTCAGTTACTACTACTGCAGTTCAGGAAGCCAGTGTGTTCTGCAAGATATGTGGCTTTCTGCACAGATTTCTAGGTCCAGCCAATAAGTGAGGTTTTGGGATTGCATCAAAACAATTTACTAAAACAACTAAATCTCCTTATATGCTTAAAAAAATAAAAAATAAAACTGCATCTAGGCATTAAGGGTTGAAAGGGACTAGCCAGAATATTTTAGGTATGCTATACTTAAACAGTCCATTTTCCTACTGACAATAACTGACATGCTAAAAATAAATCTGAACTTCACTCTAAGAATACATAGAAAGTTTCAACGTTTGTATTAACAATGTTGAATTCAAGCACATAACTAAGCCCATATATTTCTCAGCTAGTAGAATATGGACACACTTATCTGGAGCCATTCCAAAGGGTACTGTTTCAAACAGGCAGCAGTTGTTACAGTCTAATTATTAGGTGTGGACAAAGTAGGAATGATACAAATATAGCAAAAGCCTTACAGCTTCAACACTGAACAAATCAGTATTAGCAGTAACCACATGCTAGAAATGCAACAAGCAATTTCAATTTGCTACATTTGTTTCATTCTCTACTTGTCCACACCTAGTTATTAGAATGCAACAGCTACTATTTGAAACATCTGATGTTTTAAAGGCAACAAATGTGCCTATATCCATACCCTTTGCTATAGTCACTACTTAAAATCTTCATAATACTTACATCTTGAAAGTTGAGTCTTGTTTAGCTACTGTTTTGCAAAAATATTCTTGTAACTATGCACTGAACTCGCCTATGTTGTATACTTCTTAAATGCCAGTAAATTGGCAAACAACAGAACTCTGCCTAATATTCAATTATCCTCATATTATAATTAGTGCACAGGAAGTTTAAGATCAACTTAAAAAAAAAGACAGGCATTTGTAGTTGAGTATACATGGGTTAGATTTTGAAAAGACATCCAATACAGGAAAAAATGTCTGCTTTTACTAAAGCCTGGAGTTTAAGCATGTTAATGCCCTTCACACGTGGATCCAGCTTGAGTTTCAGTTTCTCAGAACAGGAAAACTACAGAATTGAGACTTATGGAGAAATTCATAATAAAACCAATATTTAGCTAGCAAAAGACTGACTAATTAAGAATGTTACATTATAGTTTTCAGTCAGACTTCAGAGTGTTTTCATTTGACAATACTAATTCCACACTGCTCCTTCCCTTGTAAAACCAACATTTCAGAAAATATTGCACTTAATTTGCAATATGCTCTTTTCCTAAAGAGTTCTATTGGATGTCAAATATATTCTCCATACAAAAATAGAAAGATTGCAGCTGATTCCATCCTATACAGTTGAGCTTAAAACTGATTTAGTCCAAAATATGTTTTAAAGCATATTTTACATATTTGTTTGCGCACATCTACAGAATTGGATGAGACGGGCACACTCCTACATTTTCTGATTCCCTTTGTAAAAAAATCTTCACCTGTGCCCTTGAACACCAATGCATTTAAAGACAGAAGCAGAGGAAAGCAGAACCCAGACTCTTCACTTTCATTGGTTCTCCACTACATGATGCTTCTGGAGATGTGCTGTCAGCAGCACATATGCAAATTCCCTGTTACTCTCAGTTCTTAGAGAAAGTTGCCTAGAGAGTCAACATGGCTACTGAAACAGTGAACATTAAAGTAGCAGATGGGAGAAGGGAGGGAGGGAACAGTTTATGTTTGAAGAGAATGGAGAAGTTTGGAAAGAGGGACTACCAAGTCAATTACAAGGAGCCAAGATTTGAGATTTCTATCATGTTGCTAGCACTAAAGTTGTAAGAGTAAATTAAGTTAGGTAAAAATCAAAAATGACTATTTAAAGTATTCAAAAGAAGGGCATTCGTGGACAAATAATTTAATTTAGGATTTTGTGTTTGTTCTGAAGCAGAGGTTCTCAAACTGTGGTCCACGACCTCCATTCAGGTAATCTGCAGAAAGGTTGCGGAACAATCAAGAATATCTGTACTTGTAAGGTACTACTACTGATATTAAAATATGAGTTGTACGCTTTGATTTGTAGAACAAAAAAAAAAAAAAAAAAAAAGCTTCAGTGGTCCACCAAGACCCCCAGCAATTTTCAAGTGGTCTGCAAAAAAATAAAAAATAAAAAAAGGTTTGAGAACCACTGTTTTAAAGAATTTAGAACTCAACTCAGAAATTCTCTCACATCAGCACTTACAGGACAAATACAAGGTTGACCCCAGGACTTATTGGCATCATCAAGTTCAGAACTGCAGAAAGAAGATAACTAAAGCTTAGTGATCTTCACATGGGTCAGAAATAGTTAAGTATAATACTGACTCTTCTTTTCAGTTTCCTCCTGGACTTGAGGGTTTGTCAAGCACAGCACAGATGGGGAAGGTAAGATACAGAACAGCCAGAATACTATGTCTAGTTTAAATCAATGTGTACTACAATCTCACTTTTTGTGCGTCTATCCTTCATTTCCTGTATATGGAGGAAACAGGATGGAGCTAACAAGTCAGCCTCCAGCAGGAGGACACAACAGGTAATAACAGAATGATATATCCCAGGACCTGGTAACACATCCAGAAAAATATCACTAAGTGTCACCACACCCAGAGGAAGCATGACTTGTTAACACTAAAGGTGGGGGGATGGGAAGGGTGATTTAGGAAAGATGAGTGAATGGGAATCCTGGTCCAGCAAGCAAATAATCCACTCTCCCTCTCTCTACACTGTCTTCCCCTCTTCTGCGCCACACTTCATGTTCTAAATGTAGCGGAAGCATAGACTCCTACCAACTGCAAACCATTTTACTTGTAATACTACTGGGAGGAAAGCATAAGAAGTCAGAAAAAGTCTGTATCTGGAAAGAGGACAGATTTACTTAGCTCTTTGTTAACTGTTCACATTCCCACACAAAAACTGTCCCATCTTCTGGGGGTCAGTTGTCTACCCCGAGGTCCAGGAAAGTCATACCAATAAGTAATTCAGTTCAGAAATGTATTTGGAGTAGGAACTGCCCCCCTTTGTGCACACACTCATTTTGGCTGGAGTCCCCTCTATCAATTTAACTTCAGTCAGCAAGGAATCAACTTATGCTAAGTTGGTAGGGGCACTGCTAAACTGAAATAAACATTTATGCAAGAGGACTGTACCAATTTAATTCAGTACAACTCCTCCATACAGACAGGGTCTTTAATTGGTAGTACCAGTTTTTCGATTAGAAGGCACCTGTTTGTAGAGGGGGAAATTATTTTCTATAAACAGAGGCACTGCACCTTACTAACTGTAAGAGGATAAGAAGGAGAAAGAGAGGCTCCTCAGAAAAAGGTCAACCTAGCTAGAGCGTAGCAGTGCAAAGCCTGTTGCCATTTCTGAAACACCAGATTATCTGTAAAAATGAAACTGCTTTTGGAGCATAAGAACCACTTTTTCTATTCAAGGAACATAACAATAGCAACCTAATGCTAATATGTTGTTGAACAAGAAGAAACTAGAATGAGACTAGACTTTTCTTCCTGATGCTGTGAGGGCATGTGGGCAGCATGTCTAGCAACATAATCAATAGAGAAAAAATGTTTAATACTGGGTATTTTGATTGGCTGAAGACTACTTGTTAGGAAGCTCTTTTCTCAAAGAGTTCCTAGCCTTCAAGCCAACAGGCAACCCAAAGCATCAAAATGAAACAAGTACCAAACTTAAACAATTAAGGACGTACTTGGGACACATGTACACACTTTAATTAGGGCATTATCTTTAATCGCATTTTCTTAACAACACACTGTTTTACTAGAACTCTGAAGGAAGCATTTTCCACTTATTTAGACTGTTTTTAGAAGAGCTTTTTATTGTTTTTTTGGTTTTTTTTAATCATGAAGGAAACTGCAACTCTGACTGCAGCAGAATGGTCTCATATTTGATCCTTAAATTAAGGGGCAAAACTAAACAAACCCTGGTCCTGGTGTTTAATTAATTCTACAAAAATAAACACAAGGCAAATAGCATTTAAAATATTTTATGAGAATGTTTTTGTTGACAGGCGATAGTCCCTGCTGAGACCAAAAGTCTCAATACAAACGGAAGGTTACGTGCAGAAGGAGTCTTTTGGAAAAACAATCTGCTAGAGGAAAGGAGAGAAACCAGTTGATAAGTCCATAACACTGAAGTGCTAAATATAACCTTTAGAATCTATTTACTTAGGAGAAGGGGTTTTCAACCTTTTTTGTTGGTGTACCCCCGATGTCCAATCAACAAATGGGGAAGGGGGGTGTCCCCCCCCCCAGCCGATCAATAAGCGTACCCCTGGTTGACAACCCCTGATTTAGAGCAACAAAATGCTTTACCTTGCTGGCCACTTTTATGTAACTGCTGTCAGGCACACTCATGAGGGCCAGTAACTTAAGGAACTTTTCTCCCACTTGCAATAAGAATGTGGAAGAAACAAAGTTTTCACCCTTTCTTCTGAACAGGTTGGAAGTTTTGATTAGTTTTTAGAAGTTGTAAGAGTTAACAACCGAGGCATAAAGTAATGTCCTTCTGCCTGGGAAATAATTATGCACCAATATAGACAAATACTTTTATTGTACACTTATTAAATCACTAACTCCACAAGGTTAAAAAGAACACCTGTATTTAGCCAGGGTCCTCAGCATTTGTCGCAGCAGCTTACAAAGGAAAAAGAGTACATTTTGCAAAACGTTGAAGGTTTTCCTCTTCTGCCATAAGATTTTTTCCAAGGGAACGTAAGTCTATTAAATAATAAGCCAACAGCAAACCGTGTATTGGGAGGCTTAAGGTCTGAAACTGGCTTCTGGATCTTGGTAAGGGTTCTCTTAGAACCACCCCCTAGTTTAAGCAGGAATGTGTGGGCAGAGCCAGCAGCTTCTTTACTGCTCTTAGTCCCCGAGGTTAGCCCTGGCTGGAAGGGGGCGCCAGCAGAAGCATCTTTCCTCCACTCTGGTCAGGAAAGTGAGAAAGCGCCGCAGCAAGCGGTTCAAACGCCAAGCTCGTGCGTGGAAGCAGCAGGCGGACAGAGTCACGTCCAGCCCCAAGGAGGACAGGGCTGCACGACGTGCCCCAGCCGCGCTTCCACCGGCCGGCGGCGGCGATCCCCAGGCGGAGGGGAGGGGGCGCGGCCCGCCACCTCCCTCGTGCCCCCCCCAGTCCCAGCGGGGCAGCGCGGAGACAATGAGCATTCTGTGCGCGGCGCCCGCGCCCATTGGCTGCGCTCGGCCCGGTCCCTTATGATGTCATGCGGCTGGAATGCGCCGGGCGCGGGGCTGGGGGCGCGCTCCTCGGCGGGGGGGGGGCGCCGGCGGGAGCCCGCCCCTGGTCCCCGGCCCCGCAGAGCCGCCGCGGGGGGCAGGGGGCGGCGGCGGCGAGGCACGGACCCAGCGCGGCCCCCGGGTCCCCTCCCGGCCCAAGCGGGCAGCTCGCAGCAGGGACCGGCCTCCTGCTCAGGCTATGTCGGCCGCAGCATCCCACCGCCGCGGGCCGGGCCGTGCAGCCCGCTCCCCCTTCCCCTTCCCCAGGGCGCTGGCTGGCTGGGGCCGAGCCCCGCGGCGGCGGGCGCAGACAAAGCCGGGCGGGCCCCGGTCGCTGCCCCGCTCCGCCCTACCTTGTTCTTGACCTCGGCGGACAGCCCGTACGAGGGGCCCTTGTTGAAGTGGGTCATGTCGGCGGTGCGTGCGCGCGCGGCTGGGGCTGGGGCTGGGGCAGAGCGGCGAGTCCGGCCCGGGCGAAAGTTCTAGTCCCGCCCCCGGCCCGGCCCTGCCGCGGCCCCCAGCGCCGCCGCCATTGGAGCAGCCCGCGGGCCAATCCGGACGGGCAGCGACCCCTCCCCGCGAGCAGGGGGAGGATGGGGCGAGGGGCTGCGCGGATGTGGCACCGCTGAGTTGGGGGGGGCGAGGCCCCTCTGCCAAAGCGTCAGCAGTCAGGAGCCCGCTGCCTTCCTCACGCAGCCCTGGGAAAACCACCGACTTGCCCGGGACGGCGCTAGAAGTGGCCCTTCATGTCTAACACATGCTGTAGTTAGTGCCCTGCCCTCGCCAACCACATAGGAAGCTGCCAGCTGGGACTTCGTGGGTCCTTCCAGGAAGGAGCAATGGTAGCTCGGCTTGGAACCGAGCTCCTCGGCTTGGGGTACCTCCTCGATGGCAGGCCGGGATGCTGCCCAGTCTGGCCCACGTCTCTGCTCTCCAAGTTGGCTCAAGTCTCCATTTCATATCCTGAGGTGTCATGACCGCTGCAGGCCAGCTCCTGGGCTCCATTAGCCCGGTTCTGCTGAGGCAGGGTATTGGTGTCAGCATGCCAGCCTCAGGCCAGAGGATTCGGTGTCTGGAAAAAGGACCTGGGTGACCCCAGTTCAACGTTGCTGTGTTCAGGGATTTGCAAAGCACATGTGAAATGCTTGGGATTGGCGAGGATTGCAAGGCTCCAACCAGGCCCTCATCTCAGGCGGAAAATCCCACTTTCTGAGTTGCCAGGCTGACTGTAACCTTTCCAGTAAATGACTTCGCCTTTCCATCTGCTGAACAATATTACCCCTCCTAACACCTTGAATACTTTGGAAAGCCCTGACACAAACAGTGCAAAATGTCAAGTCACAAAAGACTATGGAAAAGTTGAGAAGCCAAGAAGGTTGATGACATTTTTTAGTTTGGATACTAGGCTTTGCATAAGCCTTTATTGAAATTTGAATTTACAGTGCAGCTCTGCTCTGCCAGTGCAGGAGGCTTCTGAAGATCTGACATGCCATTCACAACAGGAGAGCAGAATGAAACATTAAATGGATATAAGCCCTTACCTTGTCTCTGCTAAAAGAATGTCAATTGCCCAAAAGCAAAATCTCTTACGCTATAGCGCAAGAGTATAAAAAATACAGCCCCTGGAGCTATAGCATCCAACTGATGGGGCTCCTGAAAAGGTGGGATGAGTCCTGGCAGGGCCCACCACCAAACTCTAGCATTTGGAGCCCCTTTGGGGACATGTGTTAACATGGAGGGGTAAGTGACAGGTGCATTAACCCCACAGCCTTTTATGCTGCCACTGTTCACCCTGCTGCTCAATGCAAGTTTAGGTCCAGCCTGGGGAGGAGGGGCAAGGGAGTTAGAGCAGTAACTACAGCATTGAGTGAGTTCAAAATCAAGTGAACTTATGAAGAGAGTGAAAGATCAGGGAAGAAGAAGAAGAAGGAAAAGCATACAGACAACTACAATAAGATGAAAGAGTAGTAAACATTTGGGTACTTTCATAGGTGATCATGATCGTGCCCCCAAACTGAGTGCTGTATGTATGAAACTGTAGAATAGAGAGTGCTTAGCCTTCCCTGATGTCATCCCCTGTTAATACATATTGGTCACTTGGCTGAATTCATCCTATTGTGCAGAATATTTACTGTTATTATTATTATTATTCCCATTTCCTTCATATCTTTTGTAACTTACAGTGTAAATAAATAGCAAGTTAAACACAGTCAACATTTAACAATTTAAAGCTGTGGTTCTCAACCTTTTTAGATTCCAAACATCTGTTGTTGGCCTCAAGAATCCCTGATTAAGACTCGAGACCCCTCTTAGCTTTTACTTGTTTCTTGACTAGAGCAAGTCTTCTGTTGCAAAAGAAGTCAGAATGACCATGACAGTTCAGAATGTTTTTGATATTACTTGAACACTCTGGATTTATCTTGTGAATCATGAAGGTGTTTGCACAGATAGTGACAATATTGCACTGAACCCTTTGGCACACTTAAACAGAGCTCACAGCACTCAGGGTGCTATAGCATTCTTTTGGAGAATCAATGATTTAGAGAAAAAATGTCATTCAAAAGTTGAACTCTTGATGGGTTAGACCTAGAACAGTAGCCCAAACTAGTCCTTTTCCTGTTTTATTTCAGATAATACAGACTGGTTTGTTTTGTTATAAATACCACACTAAAACTACTCAGGAACAAAGACCTGAGTGATCTCCTATTGAAGTTGGTGGCCACATCAGACCATACCAGTCTTGAATGAATCAAGGGGCAGCCAAAAAATATTTTATGTGTAGTATCCTGAATTGGCTAAACCTAACCCACTCCACTACTCTACACAGCCTCTGAGGAAAACAGGTAGTGCTGTTCTTAATTAAAGGAAACAAACTGTCTGAGCTATCCATAGGGAAAATCAAAACTATTGTACCGGAGAAGAGAAACACTGAAGAATAGGGTGAGGGAAATGATGGCTCAAATAAAATGATATAGCTCAGTTAACTTTTGGGCATTAATTTTGGAATAATTAATCTTTCATGGATCGTAGAGAACAAATGAGTTAGGGCTAACTCAACACCCATGTTAGTACAAAGACATGTTTCCATTGGCTTCAAAAGAAGTTGAATAAGAGACATTTAATCATGTACTCAGCCATTCTTCCTAGCATAAACAGTTGTTTGGGGACTCTATGCTCCTTAAAACCTGTTCACTTTTCTCTTCAGTTGTTAAATAAATCATGCATTTCACCAATTTTGAAGCAAGATATTCCTGTCAAGTAGAAGACAAAAATGGGGCAATATTTTCTTGCTAGACAATTCTATTGTAGATTCAAATTATTTTTGAACAAGTAATTTCAAATTTAAATTTTTCACATGTACCAATTTAGACACAGATATTTTCCATATATTTATTCTCCTGATATTCTATGCCTAATTAGAAATTTACAACCCTTTGGTTTGGTGGCTCTGTTACTAGCTTTGTGATCACTAAAATGCTTATTAGTAACCCTCTATTAAGAGATATTCGAGCCAGATTCAACAATACTCTTTGACTGCTTTGCACTCTAAATACAACTCAGAGCAATAATAAAACCAGTCAGATTAGCAGACACATACCAAGGAATTTAATTCATTATGTCTCCCCCCTCACCCCTTTTTTCTGGACTCTTTATTATTAAGGCTATTTGTACAGAAAGATTTGTATCAAAGTTATTCTCCCCTGAAATCATAATCTTCTTTGTGACATCCCAATTATTTTTTCAGAAGCCATTTGAAATGTCATAAAACCAAATTATTTCAGTTGAGAATGTGGGGGCCGAGGGGGATCCGGGAAAGGGTCGACTGGGTTGTGGCCACAAACCCAGCACGTACAGATGGGTACTTTCGACCGCTGGAGTAGAATTAGGCACAAACGCGTACTGGTTCAAACAAAGATGGCTTTACTTACACTGTCGAGATGTACAGCGTAGGAAGAAAGTTAACTTCAAACTTCAGTTTCAGTTTAACCGAGGAGCTCTGATAAGACGAGATATCTTTCTAACGGGTCTGAACACGAGCATGCAGGACACGGGGGTACATCGGGATGGTCGGCGACGGGGAGTCATCAGCAGTTGATCAGTCCGCCACGTTCACTCCGAGATGGGCGTGGAGTTCTCCAACTTGGGTGGAAACTGCTCCAACCTTTTATACGGCTAGCGAGCCAGTTGCTAGTTGCCACGTAGGGATAATTTAGAACCGGCCAATAGTAGTGTGTGAATTTGCGTATGAGTGGCGGGAACCTTTCCACGCCGGGGTTTTCCACCGTGCCGAGAAATTCCCTTGTACAAAATCTCACCGTGCCTTGTGCTAGAAAGTTCCACTGTGCCGAGGCACTCAACCACTAGGCCCTGACAGAGAGCAAAAAAAAAAAGGTTTGTTAGGAGACGAAATCCTGTTGTCATACCAGGATAAACACCAGCCTCACAAATATATGTATTTGGATAATCCCTCTCTGGGCCTAATACATCGTCAGCATAATTCCATTTGAAATCAATGGAGTTCCAATAGGAATTGATGTGATGCAATGGGAATAGTCAGGGACAAAAAGTTACTCATGTGTAAGTATTGTAGGACTGTAGCCATATTTAGTAGTGATGGATGAATGCATATCACAGGCTGGTTGGCACTGTAAATGCTGTGAGGTTCAGCTTTGTTTGTGATGGATCAGCTACTTTTCCTCCCTGCCCAGCTGATCCTGATCTACTGAGCACTAGATGACTTTGATCAGTTATCTTACCCAGCTGAGGATGAGGTAGGTAATTTCCCCATAGAAATGGGAGAACTTAGCTGTGGGAGGTGAACAGAAGGAAATTTAGCAGAGTTTTACATGAGCCAGGAGCCCAACAGCTGGTAAAATGGAGTAAAAATCTGCTTAATCCTGTGCATAGCTCTAAAGGAGGAATAGAGTTGTGAATTTAGGGACCAGAATAGGAGGTATTAAAGTAAAGACTACAAAGATTCTGAGGGTTGCATTTGAGTAGTGAACTTAAATATACCTGGAAATAAAGACTTATCCCCTCTACTAATAGGAAGGGCTACACATCCCAGAATAAGAGAGTTAAAGTAGGCAATGAAGAAAAAAAATGAGGTGGGAGTGTTCACAAAGGTGGCGTCACTAAGGGAAAAACATCTACAGCATCTGCTGTTGTGGGTTTGAAAAGAGTTTTCTGGCTCTGAGGTAAATGAAAGTGGGGTAGAGAAGTTGAGAACTTGAGACTGCAGTGAGGGAAAGATGGGGCCTGAAAGGCCAAAAAAGGTTAATATATTGGACCCCAGAAAAAGGAATGCTGTCTTAAATTCTCCGAACTGCAAACAGTTTATTCTATGAGAATCAAGAGAAGAAATTGATGACTGTGAGTGGCACTTCGGTGGGGCACAAGAGGAGAGTGCAAAGAATGATTCCATCACAACATGACTGAGCTAAAAGGAGAAGAACTTTATGGTTACTTCCAGGAGGAAACTTCTGGGAATTTTGGGCAATCCCAGTGGTTGAAGATGTTCTTTCCTAGAGTTTTAAGACTGGTTTTAGGTCTTAATCCTGCAACAGTTTGGGCACATGCTTAAATCTTTGGAGGGATTATTACTATGTGTATCAGTAGTCTGAATGAGCTCACGGCAAGACTGGACCATTAAAGAATTTTACAATTAACAAGATTGTGATTTTGTGCTCAGTGAAATGTGAGGTTACATCAGTAGAGCCCTCTTAAGAATACATCTTAGTACAATATACAGTAATATAACAAACATAAAACTTTGATTAAAAATCAAGCACATACCACATCTTCTTGTGTTACTTAGAATATCTATGTTTATGCACATAACTTAGTTTGATAATTCTCAGAAAACTTCTTGGATGTATAGTGTTCTGCAGCAACTGCTCTGTTTTCTGTAATTAAACATGTCCTACTGTGTGTACACTATCTTGTTTTATATCTGCCAACTATTTTGACAGATTTCTCTCTTTTTTCCCTTCAGAGTTTGTCTGCTCTTATAGAATGATTCATAATGCTGAAAGGTGTTGTTAGTTCACCTGTCTTCCCTTTCTAGCAAATCCATAAAAGATGATTTTTCTTGGAAATCATTAATGTCAGCTAAAAGGCACATACTGTCACATAATAATGTTTCATTGGACTATGAGGGAAGAGGGGAGGGAGGGACTGGATGTAACCTCAGGAGGTCAATTAGTCCAACCCCTTGCTGAAGGCAGGATTGTCTCTGTCTAAACCATCCCAGAAAAATGCACTTAAACTCCCAAGGATCGCAAATCCACAGGAGCTGTGGAAATAAGGTTCCAATACTTAATTATTCTCATAGTTAGAAAGTTCCTCCTAATATCCAATCTAAATTTCTTTTAGTGCAATTTATAATATTATCTGTAGATGCAGGGGATAGTCTGCAAGAACAAAGCATTTTTACATATGCTCTGGGAGGTGGAGAGATGCTTTAATTATCAAGCCATGCTAATTTAAAGTGCCTGAACATCACATGTATCAGTGTCCACCATGCTGAAAGATGGTGGTAGGGTGCTTTGAACTGAAGCTCATCGAATGAGCTTTAGTTCAAAGTGCACCAGCACCATTTTTCAGCACAGGAATACTGATACACGTGACACAGGAGGCTGTTGATGCATGGTAATTTCCATGCTTCAGCAGACACTATTAATTGAGTCTGCTTCAATGCACTGGAAATCCAGTGCATCGGAGCTGGCTTCCTGCACATCTATAGGAGCCCAAATAGTCTGGAGGGGTTACAGGAAGAAATAGCCTTATCTCCATCCTCTTTGGGGCTATCCTTCATGATTTTGAAGACCTATCAAATTCACCATTAGCTCTTTCTTCTCCAGACTAAATAGTCCCAGTTCTTCAACATTTTTCTCTGATGTCATGTTTCCTAGGCTTCTAATGATTTTTGTTGCTCCCTGCTGGACTCTTCCTACTTTATCTATATCTTTCTTGAAGTAGTAGCAAATTGCCCATCAAGAATGATGGGGGTGGGGGGGTGGGGACGGAGCTCCGTGTCCAACCTTGTGCCTCCCCTTCCCCCCACCCCTCCGCCACTCCTCATCTGGCCCTGCTCCTCGCTCAGCTGCTCCAGGTCCAGCCCCATTCTACCCTCACCCTCCTGCCACTCCTCATCCAGCCCCGCTCTACACCCCTCCCCGCCTGCCGCTTCAGGTCTGGTCCCGCTCCCTCCCCCTTGCCCTCGCCCTCCCCTCCATCACTTAGGGTCCAACCCCGCTCCCCCCATGTCCCCTGCTGTTTTGGGTCTGCCTGGCCTGCCTCGGCCTGCCTCCCCACTCTCCTCCCTCCCTCCCTCCCTGCCGGCCACTTTCCCTTCCCTTCCAGCTGTTCTGGGGGTGGCAGAGAGGTGCTGCTACCGTAATCCCCCCTTTGCCCTCAGGTCAGGAGACAGAAGGGAAGCCCTGCTGCTTGGGTGGCCGGGGCGTGTTCCCTGCCACCAAAATTGCCCAGCAGCAGCAAAAACCTGGGCCTGTGCAGCCTAGGCTGCCCAGCCAATCGCTGCTTACCTTCTTGGTGGCACGTGCACAGTTGGCCAGAAGCATTATAGGCAGACAGACTAAGCCTTTTATTATATTAGAATGGTATCTAAAACTAGACACAGTACTCCAGGTGAGGCCTTGCCAGTGCTGAATAGACTGGAAGAATCATTTCTCTTGACTTGCATGTGATGTTCCTGTCTTTTTTGTGTTATTTAATTTCAGTCTGCAGTTTGTAACTTCCAAGTCCTTTTTCTGTAGCACTGCATCCTAGGTCATATTTGTGTATTTGATTGCTCAGTGCAAGAATTTGCACTTGTCTCTTGGATTTCATTTGACTAATTTCAGACCATTTCTCCAGTTGCTAAAACCTATCCTCCAAGGCAGGGCTGACCCTAGGGGTGTGTGGGGGCTGGGGCATATCAGCCTGTGCAGGGCCGGAGCATGGAGTGGGGGGTGGTGGTGGTAAGCGGCTGGAGCACAGAGCGAGGGGGCGGGGAGAGGAGGGAGAGGCAAGCGGCCAGAGTGGGGAGCCAGTGGCGCACGGCAGCCATGTGGAGTGGTGGTACCCTTGGCATTGTCTGTGAGACCATCAAAGCATAGCACCTGGGGCAGTCGCCCCCATTGCCTCCCCACCCCCCAAGAGACAGCTCTGCTCCAAGGTACCTGCTATATTATGAACCTTGCTGCCAGTTAACTAAGTGTGCACCCAATTCCATCTTTCAAGCCACTAATCAGGCTGCATACACACATTCAAATAATCTGGGAGAATTCTCTCTGGATTTGTTCTGTTGGTAGAAAAACTTATCCAGAGCCACGTGTACAGACATTCATTTGTATACTGAGGCCCTGAAGAGTGGAGATCTTGCAGTGCTGACACTGTATAGCTGAGGGGAGGAGAAGGGAGGGGCCTGTGCACACATTTCAGTGCTCTTCAGTCTCCCTTTGTCTGCCTGGCAGCAGATGGTAGCAGTGCATAGGGTAGCCCTGGTCGGCTAACCCAGACTGCCCATGGTTAGCCTGTGGCATTAGCATGTACAGACATTTATTCTCCCTGGAGAAACTCTCCTGGAAGTGATTTAACTATGTTTGTTCCTAGGTTATTTTTCTCCTGGAGTGGCCAATTTTACTCCAAGAGAAAAAGTGGAAAGAAAACTTCTTAAAGTCAATACAGGCTGCTGTTTTGCCTTCCCCACCCTTCCCCACATGGAGGACACAAGAAGCACGAAAAGGAACATCTGACATGGGTAGAATAGAATGTGAAAACACTGCACCTCATAAATTATACTAACTATATCAAATTACTAGTTATTGGTTTGTTTGTGCTGCAAAAAAGAACAGAGCCAGCTCAAATGTAAGAAAAGTCTGTAAAGAGGGGAATGAAAGCAGTTTAAAAATATTGATTTAAGTACCATGAACTGATATAATTTGGATGAATTACCTATCAGAAAACACCTGACCCAGGTCATTTTTAGCTATTATAAAATGTTTTTTATTTTTGGGGTTTTTTTATTTTAAAAGTACAGAAGAAACACAGAGATTCCTATAACTACGTAGTTTCTATTTGCCCAACAGAATATTACTCAATGCTATTACTTGCCTACTGAGTATATTACTCAATGGGTAAGCAATATTTCATTCCTTAAATTCCACTAGGTTTATAATTCCAAAGTGACTATTCAAGCTTTAGTAGATGTGCTGTACAAAAGGACTCACCCCTAATTAGAGGTAAGACCTGAGTCTACACCCATAGAAATTTGGATTTCAGAGGCTACAGGAGTAGGTTTAATTGTCCTCAGTTGATCCTACCTCAGTTAGCTAAAGTAAAACCAAACAAACAAATAAACTTATTATTAAAATTATTTTTTTCCAAACGTATTCATCAGGGATTATTGCTACTAAGGAATGATCTTATTCTTGAAATGGAAATAACTGTAGTGTCAAGCAGAAATATCATGTGGTCCTAGTGTGAGGCCAAGGACCCAGGTCCAATCCCTGTATGGGACATAAGACCTTTCTTGACTCAGGCAGGGATTTGGACTACATGTCTTCTTGAGGTCCCTTCCAGTCCTACTTATCTATGATTATTATGAGTGTAGCGAGTATTCACTTTCATATTTGGCCTTTTCACAAGTAGTTTCTAAAGTAGAGGTAAAAGTATACGTGTTCAAGATCTCTGAATTTACAAGGTATTCTATTTTTTTCCTTTTACTATTAAAGATAATTAGTTATCTTTCAAAGTTTGAGTTACATTGCTAGAATCAAAAACAGGATGTTTTCTGAACCTATATAAAGTGAAGGCTTTTAAAATTTATTTAAATGTTGCATGTTTCTGGCATAAAAAATAATGTATCTGCAAGCAGCAATGAAATGTGCTTTTAATAAATTCTGATGTGAACATACTAAACTACAAAGTTCTCAATATCTCCTGCTTATCCACAGATAGCTTGTTTTCTCACACAGTCCCATTTTGGAGGGACCACTCTAAGGGTGGAGTGTTTACAGTTCAATAGTTTCTTCAGTAATTGGCTTCCAGCCTCTGCTAGGATTACAAAAAAGGGTGTCATCTTCTCTCGCATATAGTATTTTTCTCTAGTCAAGAGTTGGACATTTGAGGTGGCTCAGTTCTATTTTACTCATCATATACACAAGCCAATATAAAATCCCATCTCCGCAATATAGTAATGATTATTTATGAGGTGCAATATTTCTAGAAACTGTTCTGCCCATATCCAGTAGAATATGGCCTGAGGCTATTATGATCTGCCACTGGGTAGTAACAACTTTTGATTACCACCAACTTGAACAGATGACTTAGGCTCAATTCAGGAAAATTTCTCATTTCAGAAAACGTTTATGCATGTGCTGAAACCACAATGTCCATGTTTAAAAGATTTCTTGAAGCAGGATATAATTGGGGCATGCATATCTCTTCACAAATCCCTCAAGCAGTACAGCTACCAAGCACTTCCCCTCCATTACTAAGTAATGTAATATCAAGTTTAAATTTAAACAATGGATGTTTTGAGAATGGTTGAAAACCATTCAGATTATATCAAAATCATTCATATTATTATGTCATGGTTCATAGTTCAGTTCTCTCATTTAATCTGGTTATCAAGTGTGGAAAAATTCTATATGGAAATATATAGCTGCCACGTATAATCAGCAAAGCAATTCCTGATGGTCTAAATGATGCATCTAAACTTCCTTCACACCTGCTTCCTGAAAATACCCTATTTTCAGGGTAAAAAAGATACTTAATAAAATGGTATTTAGTTGAATGGCACTGCATGTTGCATTAAAGAATAAAATGCTAATGGAAAGAATGAAAACTACTCCTGTTCAGTAATTCAAATCTGAATGCGTCAAAAAGGAGTAGGAAACAAACCATGTCCTACATCCACTAAAGTTGGTATTCCAAACAGTTTAAGAACATTTTTTCCAAAAGATTTTGAACAGTTTTCTGTGAACTCCCATCTTTGAGCTGTGAACTTCTGTGTTTGGGAGGTGAAGGTGACTTAAAGTAAAAAGAACTGAATATACAAGGGATAACATTCACAGTATTTTGTGGGGTTTCGTGAGGCTAAAATGCTGCATTAGATAAATGGATGGACTCCATTAACTATGAGTCAATAGCTAAGGTAAAATGGTAGCATTTACCTCAGGCTTGCCACCGTCCTGCTTGAAATCAGGTGCCACCGAGCCCCAATTGTCAAAATGGCAAGAGGTTTTAAAAAATATATATTTTTTAGATAAATAAGATTTCACATAATTGAGGAGATTTATAATATACTTAATGGATGTTGGAAGAAATGATTGAGATTTCTCAGGCCATATTCTACTGGATATGGGCAGAACAGATTCTAGAAATATTGCACCTCATAAATAATCATTACTATATTGCGGAGATGGGATTTTATATTGGCTTGTGTATATGATGAGTAAAATAGAACTGAGCCACCTCAAATGTCCAACTCTTGACTAGAGAAAAATACTATATGCGAGAGAAGATGACACCCTTTTTTGTAATCCTAGCAGATTACAATAGGTTAGTACCTTGCATCAGAGTGCAGGAAACGTTCCCAGCTGCAGGTTGGAACAATCCCCTCTGGGTCAGAGATGGATGGCCAGGAAGGCACTAAGACACTGTGGCTGCTGCTGGTCTCTGAAGCAGGATTAAAAGAGTGCCCACAGCTGAAGCCCCTTGTTGCTTGAATGCTGCTGAAGCCCCATGTTCATGGGCTGGATCCAATAGCTCTGTGAGCTGCATCTGGCCTGTGGGCTGGAGGTTGCCAACCCCTTCCTTAGACAGCACCATGATGCAGAATCCTGAGGTGGGTAGCTACTCTGTCTCACTTCATATTGTAAATGTGGTGCTTAAATCAGTCCTGAGCTAACTGAAAAGTATGCATAAGGGATTATGACCACACTGACCTTTTACTTGCTTGAGCAGCTTTTTACTTGTGTATAGGCACCTAAACATATAGAGAAACACTTCTGAAAATTTCACTTGGCACCCGTTTCTGGTATGAGTGTCCTGGTATGATCTGGCCCCATGTGCCTTGTCTCAGCTGGCTCTTTTATGGCTTTGTCAGAAGTAAATAAGTCAAATGATCAATTATGCAGTTGGTATATAGAGATTTCCTCACCACTTAATCTTGCTTGTAAAATTCTATGTAAGGGAACATATTAACTAAGTCCTTCAGTTCTGCTAATACTTCATGTGCTTAACTTATTTTATTAAACAAAAAAAATATGTAACAGCTTTAACAGATGAGCATCAGTAATTCCATTGACTTCAATGAGACTGCCCATATGAATAAATACAAACAGTAAGATTTTGATCCCGATTATGTGGAGTAATTCTTGGACTGACTTCTGGACATCCTTTCCCCTTAGCAGCAAACATCACACGAGGAGATTAAATGCTTAATACTACAGTTCAAAGCAATGGGTCACATCTCTACATTGTGTAATACCATTCAAATTAGTGTTTAAGCAGGGATGATTTGTTTTTCCAAAATTTGTAAATCCTGAAATGTGCCACTCTTTCTCTCAAATGTATTTGTTGGTGAATAAGTTTTCTTTGGTTTCCCCCCAGCCCCTCCCTCCCAGGGTAATTTTGCAGCCTCCAGTGAAATAGAGGTTAAGTTGTATTATCAGTATCCAAAGCTAGGTCACAAATTCAAGGCAACAGGCTACTTGGACAGTATAACAATAGATCAGGAAATATTAATCACTAAGCCACTGTCAAAAGAAATGAGAGTTAACAATAGTACTCACAAAGCCTGTTTGTAACAATGCATCAAACAAGCAAAGACACAGTCCCTTTTTTCTTTTTAATATGAATATATGTAGGTGGAGATGAGCCTATAGTTGCAGAGGACAGGACTAGGAACAATGACCTCAAGTTACAGCAAGGGAGACTGAGGTTGGAGATTAGCAGGAACTTTCTGATTCTGAGGCTGGTCAAGCATTGGAACAGAGAAATTCCATCCTTGGAAATTTTCAAGAGCAGATTAGACAGACACTTGTCTGGAATGGTTTCAACAGGGATGATCCTACTTTGACTTGGGGCTGAACTTGATGATCTTGGAAGGTCCCTTTCAGCTATAGCTTCCTGTGATTCTAGATTCAAATCATGTGGAACAAATATGGACATATCCTATATTTTAAATCCATCACCCAATGAACATGGGTAATTTTCCTTATACGTTAACTTTCAGTAAATGTGAGACAGTACATGTAGATCTGAGAGTGATCAAACAGTAGCTCACTATTCATATTTTTCTATATTGACTCTTATGAAGTGATTCTTTCAGAAGTCTCCTTTTAGACTCTCAGTTTCAGCCTATGGGTGAAAATATATTTTTTTATCACTGAATCATAGAAAAGTAGGGCTGGAAAGGACCTCAAGAAGTCTAATCCAACCCCTTGTTCAAGGTAGGAACATTCCTATGGATCCCGTTTCTCTCTGAGTTGGGGACTATAAAAGTATTAATAACCCTAAGTGATGCCATCCTTAATACTTTTATACCTTTTGCACAACACAAACAAAACTATTTTATATCTCTGCATTTAAGCAATTTTTATACACAAGCCTGTCATACAATAGAAGAAATGTCTTTATAAGACAAAATTTCACAAATATCTGATTTCTAAATTTGACATGATCTTTAGAAATGTTATGAAAGAAACAAATCTACAGAGATTCTTCTTCTCATGTCTCTATACCACATTTGATCATTTTGTTACACATTTGTGCTCGTCGTTACGTTTTGCAAGGTCTTTCATTGTACACATGCCTTCAAGCAGCAGGCATTACAGCAGGTGTTGCATAGTCTGAGGCTTTGTGCTGCAGTCACAGTGGTTAAACCAATGGTATAGCCCCACTTCTTCATTAGTTCCTGACTCTGGTACGTAAGTGCTTGAGACACTGCCAATTTTACCATGGTTTGCCAGCCCCTGGTGGTAAGGACTTGGCTGCTGAAGTGTATATTTTTCTGCTGTCAGGTATTTTCTTCAGCCTCTCGTTCCACATCTGCAGGTGTCTCCTTCGTTGTGGCATCAAGAGGGTGCGTGCTGGTAAGGAAGCTCCTGAATGACTTCAGACGTTTGTGTGCTGCGGGATGGTTGTACAGCGGGTGTCTCATACCATTAGTTTGTCTCGATCATTCTATCCTGCTGGCCACTGCTCTTCTGATGTCAAGTGGAGTGATGCCAGTCAGCAGGTACACAGTGTTTAGGATGTTAGGCTTTGGACATCCCGTGGTGCACCAACAGCTGTCGTTGAGTATAGGATCAAGGCGCTTGGCTTTTATGAATCTTTCCCATACAGGGCTCACATACTCAGCAGAGGAGAAGCAGAGAGCCAGAGCAGTGATTTGGGTGGTTGAGGAGTTAGCTCCCCATTTCAAGTTGGTGAGCTTATGTAGAATTTTGATCCAAGTGCATACCTTTGCTTTTGTTCTCATGATGTATTCTTTGTATGAGAGGATTCGATCAAGGGTTACTCCAAGGTATATTGGATTTGGACAGTGGGATAGTGGGGTCCTGTACCATGTAGTTGAGCTGGAGGTTGGCCTCATGGTTTTTCAGATGGAAGGCACATACTTTTGTTTTCACTGGGTTGGCATGTAATTGTTTTTCAGTGTAGTATGAGGTTAGGCCAACTAGTTCCTTGCTTAGGGATTTTTCAACATGGTCAGTGTTTTGGGTTGTTATGGGCAGGTCATCTGCATAGATAAAACATTTTGTTTCCAAATTGATTAGTTGGTCATTCGTATAGATGTTGTATAACAGCAATGCAAGTACTGTACTCCAAACCATGATCCACAGAGATGGACATATCGGAAGCTATCTATAGTTTGTGCTATCATTCTTGAAATGTCATATCAATAATTTATTTGAATACTTAATACAATCCCTATGTGTAAATAATATTATTTTCCTTCAACCACAAACAATATCCTAAACTACTATCTAAAATATATTTACTTAAAAGAACCCTATTTGTCTGTCAGAATAGCTCATTGTCTATCACTTCTGACTCTGACATTCCAAATGTTTTATAGAATAATCCGTATCTCAAGATCTTGAATTCATCTGTTTCTTGGTTATGAGTAAAGAAGATAAGAGGTAGGTATAAATGTGATATAGCATCAAATTTTCATTTGATAACCCAATTGTTGTCTTAAATTTGTAGATAGATGAAGTCTATCTTCAGTTCTATTAAAACAATTAGAAATTACCAAAAACATAAAGATGAATTTTTAAAGGGAGTATGTGTGTGCATAAATATCTATATGTATACTAATAAAGAGTGTTTTAAAATAGAACAAAAGAAACCTTAAATCATATTTGCACAAATGGGAACATTATGTACAATTTTTAAAAACTGTTTAATTGGAAAAGGCTTTTCTTCTGCTGAAAAGTATTGTGAATACTTCTGGCATTTCAACTCTTCTTGCGTCTCTGACATCTCACTGCAACATGGTGTGCTAGAAATGAAAAATACTATTAACTATATCCATAACATTATTGTAATAAACATTATGGTTTGGTTCAGAAGAGACTGGCTGTTGCACACTATTACAGTATACTTTAGGAAGATGAATTCTGCTTTAGAAACCCAAGCACTAACAGTGACAGTGAGCTTAATCCTGCTGGTAACAGGACTGTCCTTATACTCAAGAGAAGGAAAGCTACATGATTAGGAACAAAACTGAGAATGTGGAACACTGATCTGGATCTTGGTTCAAATCCTGATTATTTTTTTTAATATTATTTATTTATTTTTGACAATTAATGGAAGTGATTTTGAATTTGCCTTAACTGATCTTTATCCAATTCACAAGATCACCAGACTCTTATCAATACAGTAGGCAGCCCCTGCCCAAGACAGAATTGCAAGTATCAAAGCTGCAATTAAAAAACAAAAAACCCCAAAACAAATGGAACAGGGTTTTTTGTTTTGTTTTGTTTTTGACTAACTCATCAGTGCATTGCTTCACTAGTGTATTTACTATCTGTCCCTGATATGAGTAATTCTTCATTATTCTTTCTGAAATTTAATGTAAAAACTACATCTCCTTAGAATGAATGTTTTAAAGTACTAATAGCAATAATCCAGACTCTGTGAATTGAAGCAATCTTTATCACAGTTTAAAATGACCAACATTTAAATGAACTGAGCTTAAAAGCACACCTCTTCAAACAAATGAATAATTTAATAGGCTACTTTTTATTGGATACCTACAACACATAATAGAAGCCACACAAAAAAGATAACTTTGACCCAAGACTTCTGAAATGTGTGGCCTGATTTTAATGTCCCTTCCAGATATTTACAAAGTGAACCACTGCACATTAGAAGAAGCTAAGTGCAAATTGGATGAGGTTGAGTGAAAGTTCCTTCACTGGTAGTATTGTTGGATGTCATCTTAATTTCCTTCTGGGGTGCCGTCATTTTAACCTTTTAGCCTTCCTCAGTATAGAAATATAGGCACCTGGAAAAAAAATTAAATAAATGTGGAATAATCTCTGGAATATATGAGTCAAGTGTTTTTACTTTCTTTAGTCTTTCAGAGATATGCTTAGCAACGCCAGAAACAGAACTGTAATTTGAAACACTGAGTTTCTTAAAGGAACCACTTCCCTGCTAATGTTGTGCCAACAAATTTATTTTATTTTTTAAATTACACACATATGCAGATAACATATCAATACCTGAAGGTCAAACTGAGGGCCTGGACCTGAGGTCATTTACTTCACCAAAATTCCTACTGGTTTTCATAAGAATTTTGTCTAAGACTGCAATTCCAGGCTTTCAGTTCGAGTAAACCTCTAACTCCTCAGTTCCTTTTCTTATTAGTAACTTTGCCTGAGTAAGGACTGGAGGATCAAGCCTTTAGATGAAATTCTATGAATTAAAGGGACTTGACCTAGGAGTGAAATGATGTCAAGCTTTGATTAAGAGCATGGTTGTTCCCAGTTGAGCTATAAATCCTTTTAAATGCCATTTATGGTGGAAAAGTGAAACCACTTTAACAAATATACCAGGATCACTTTTGGAATTCTTGTCCATGAGCATACTGTAAGTATAACAGAGATCTCAAAGAGGCTTTTCCAATTTGGTAAAATATTTTTGCTATAATTTCAATTTTATTTCTTTATTTTTTCTTTGTTTCTTCTTTTTAAATAACTTGTTTCATGCCAAACACTTGATATTCAAATCACTGCTTGATTTATTTACGTACGAGCTTTAGCCAGTAAAGCATGTCATCACCCTCACTTAATTTATAACAGAACGTAAATTGTGCTGCGTCTGCTTCTCTGTAATCCATTAGCTAAAATAGGATCTAGTAATTTATTGTTCCCTGCCATCCACAAGAGAAGATGAAGAAAACTAGGCTTACAGGGATGGCTACTAAGCAGTGAATAAGCAAGTATTAAAGCGAGTTAAAAAGAAGGCCGTTAAGACTGCTTTATAAGAAAAACAGTCTCTTTCTTTTCAGTGAAACAAAGTGCAAGATTAGTTTTTTTTTCTCAATTACATTGACTCAACCCCAGTGAAGTTGTGAGCGGTGCTGGTATAACTGGGAATAGAATATTACCCAGCTCTTTATCTTTGTTCAAGTAAAGAGAAGTTAGTGTGACATGGAGACAAATGGGCAATGTAGGGATGCTCTAGGGAAATGCTGCTGCTTGAAATTGTGTGCCTTCACACAGTTTGCATCATTTCAAGGACAGTAGGCTATCTGAGGCTCTCACACAAACTATACTACCCCATGTCCCTAATTAATCCCCCCATGTGTGCAAATAGTATTAATTAATATTTTGTTTAGAAAGCTGCTTTTTTTTTTTTTTTACTACAACAAAAATATGTCTGGGAAAGAACCAACCATCCAACTCTACTTTCTGCAGGAGTAATTAAAACAAAAATCCTTTCACTGGAATGGGAGATTCACCCTGGTAGAAAGCACTGCAGAGAATAAACTCCTCAAACTAAACCAGTTAATTAACTAAATCAAGCAGCCATTATGATGGCTTCAACATGTTCCAAAAACTGATATTGCTACATAAACTATTAGCTGGTTGGAAGGGCAGATGGAGGTAAGATAACAAAATAAAACAAAACTGGCATTGGTCTTTTACACCACCACCAGGGACCCAAGTGTCAGAAATGAAGGCATTCTCTTTCGATTTGGCCTCTGGACTCCAAGTCACATTTTGGTGTTTTATAGGTGACAACCTTAATAACTGCATATCAATAATTGTATCTTGTTAATGCAAACAGATAGACACAAACTTTAACCTCTTCATTGTGGAGACGTTACATTTTTATGGCCCATTACACTATTTTGTCTAGTATTTGCTACTCTATATACCAGGGCAGGCAATTATTTCAGGCAGAGGGTCGCTTACTGAGTTTCAGCAAGCCATTGAGGGCCACATGACAGGCAGCTAGGGGCAGATATATAATAATTTTCTAGATTTTTTTAGGGGCTCCGCAGGCCAGATAGAATGGCCTGGCAGGCTGCGTTCAGCCCCCAGGTCGCATTTTGCTCACCCCTGCTATATACCCTGTGTCTGTTATAGTTATGTTTGTTTACTTGTGGAATAGGATTTGCAACCATATCATGCTATCAATAAAGACTGTACCAGGTTAGAATATTCTCACTAATAACTCTGGGGCTAAAATGTTTTCAACTCATATCAGCGCATGGTTGGTGTTCACTGCTTTATGAACAAATGATCAATATTACATAATTTTACTATTTGTTATATATAAAAAATATCTGCAAAGGGCTGAAGATTGTCAGTGCTGCTCTGTAGATAATGGTGTGATGGATTATTAATATTGGCTTTATCTACTGTTGTTTCCCATAAGATGTTATCACTCAAAACATATGGCATCAGGGTTGAAAAGGCACTCTTAGGTGCTGTCAACTTTCCTGTCTCTGACCTCATATCAGGCACTATAATTTAGTCTTGCTGGGGCACTGGAAGCTTTAATTAGGACCTGTCATCCCCATGGTTGTGGGTTGGTGCAGTCCAGTACTTTTTAATCACAAGGTAGAAGGCAGGAACGATGCAAGACTTCCTAGTCTTCTGTGAAACTTCTCTTCCACCCAGTTAAGGGAACAGAGGTGCACAATATTCTTAGTTTCTCAAAATATTCCTGTAAGACAAACTATTTTTATTGAAATGGGTTTATTTGAAAACTTTAGTTGTATATAAAGTTTTTTGCCTGAATAATTACTGTAATATTCGACAGTCTCCTCTGATATGCTGCATAAGAATACCATCTGAAATGAGATAAAGCATTAGATACACAAAAGTATGGCTAAATTCACTGCTGGCATCATTTCACTAGTGGAGTTGCACTAACAAAGGAATGGTCCTAGAGTTTCCACTGGCTTTAATGTAAGCAAATATTTGGGTATAAGAAATAATCTGCCTTTGACTGATACTCATTCACTCACTCACTCGCTCAAGCAATCCAAGTCAATGTGCAATAGCATTATGACTAGCATCCCTTCCAGACATGCAGTATCATGGCTGTAAGGCATGGGTCAGAAGATAAGCACAAAACAGGAAAAAAAACCCAGCAAAAAAACACGACTTGGATGGCATTGGAGCATGACCTTGCTTTCTGAATCGGCTTCTCAAAAACTCTTCTGGAAAAAGGAATTTCAGCTTTGGTACAGCAGAAGAGGTAGAGAATCATTGGTTCAAAATGTTTTTAGGCATTTTGAATTATCTTTTTTGTCAAAGGCTCTTGAGTGTGATGATAAATGTTTCTGCATTTGTGAAATCTATTTTAGAGAGAGACAAAGGCAGGACAAGTTAATCTGTTCATGTCTGCTACATTACTATAATTTTCTTTTTCTGCCCAAAAAGCTGACTAGCAATGTCACATCCTGTTAATATGTGGGGGCACATAGCAAACAAGAAAACAAAAAGGGAAACTCAAGAACTATGGAGGCAACTGTAAAGGCATTTAGCAAGTTGCCGTTGAAACACTTCATCCTTCTGGTGAACAAGGATGAAAAACAGTTTCTAAGTGGACAACTATGGTAAAAACAAACCTTTAAGCCTCTTTTCAAAACACTGAAAGGTAGAGGGCAAAATATATTTGACAAGACTGTACTTTTATGCACAGCCACAGGTAAAGTATCATGCACAGGTTGCACTCCCCCATGGTTTGGGTGCCTTGGACTTCCTACTGACAAAAATATTTCCTCCCTTCTCTTCCTTGCTCCAGAAGGTTAGTATTTGTCACTGGTTCATGCCACCACCAATTTATGGCACCCCATCTGTTGACTCAAGTGCACTGACTAGTTCATTTGAAGGAAAAAAGAGGGAGATAGACCTGCTCCAGTAGGATTTAGCAGGTCTATGGGTTCACTATGGGTCCCCATACACAGGTAGAAGGGTTACTTATTCTCTACTGCAGGCATAACCTAGCTCAGGGCTGTTCAACTTCTAAGGGGGGGCGCTAGAGAGGGGGTATGAGCCTCTGGAACTGCATACTGCAGGCCCCCCTGATGCTGTAATGTATGCCCAAGTGCCCGCCTCCCCCCCCTCCCCTCCCCCACACTTCACTGCACCTTGCATCCTCTCTGGTACATGCTGGGCATGCCCCTCCTGAACTGAACTGTGTGCCCCTCTCACTCTACCTGCTGCACCCTGCACTGCTTCTCAGGCACCCTAGAAGAATCCCCCAGCACTGTGCCATGCTTCACTACCCTACTCCTAGGGTGGGAGGAGGAAGCTGGGAGAGCAAACCTGAAGAGTGGCTGCCAAGTGGGCACCTGGTGGGGGAGGTAGGGGGGGGTGTAGGTTAACCCCTAATGGGCATGTGGCAGGGCACTGTTGGTGCCTGCCACTTTAAGGACTGAGCCAAGCAGCCAGCAGGTGCTTGATTGCCGTGGCCATTTTAGATCCCTGGCAGCCTATATAAACAGAGCAGTTCACTGCTGGCAGACCAGGCAGTAACACTGGCTGGCTGCAAGGCTGCATGCAACATCCTGGAGGTAAGGGCTGGAGCTGTAGGGGATGGTTTGGAGGCTCCTGGTCCTGGGCATGACCTAAAACTGTACCCTGCTGGGAGTGGGTGGCCTAGTGGGGCTCCCAGTGGCACAGAAGCCTCTAGGAAATACCAGGCCAGTTACCACCCTGGTGAAAGGTGGGTCAGGGCACCTTAATAACCCCAGCTCCCACAACTGGGTGGGTTAACCCATAGTTGGGCTAAGAAGGCGGACCCAAGTTAGAGAGGGGGCTAGAGGCTCATAGACCTGACTTGAAAACACTTGAATGGTCAATGCTGGGGCCATGACTGAAAGGGTCAAAAGGGCCAGACACCTACCACGTGGGATGCCTAGAGCTGAGGGTCTGAGGTTTCTGACTGGCTTTGGAGGTGAGGCCAGGGCCTGTATGGCCAAAGGTCCTGGAGGGACCAAACCTGAGAGGGAGAACAGCTCAGGGATCTCGGCAGCCCAGAATGAGGGCAGAGTAGGCCACCTGATTGGAGGGAATCTAGTTGGGGGTCTGTATTGAAGGATTCTGGGGCCCAGCATGGGGCTGGTGATGATAAGAACTGTGGATGCCATCTGTGAGGCTTGGGCTGTGGTGTAGGGGAGGAGCAGTCAGATGGGTCACCAGTTGGCTGGAGGGCCATACCCAGAGAGTGGTGGTGGACAGGTCATTTTCGAACTGGAGGGATGTGGGCAGTGGGGTCCCCCAGGACTTGTTCCTCGGACCTGCGCTGTTCAACATATTCATCAGTGACTTGGATGAAGGAGTGAAAAGCACCTTGTTCAAATTAATGGATGACACTGAGATGTGGGGAGAAGTGGGCACGCTAGAAGGGAGGGACAGCTGCAATTGGAACTGGACAGGATACAGGGGTGGGTGGATGAGAATAAGATGGGATTCAATACTGACAAGTGCAGGGTACTGCACCTAGGGAGAAAGAACCAGCAGCACACCTACAGGCTGGGAAACTCCCCTCTCGTAAGCACAGAGGCAGAAAAGGATCTTGGAGTCATTATAGACTCCAAGATGAACATGGGCCGCCAATGTGGGGACGCAGTCAGGAAGGCTAACCGCACGTTGTCATGCATCCACAGATGCATCTCAAGCAGGTCCAAGGAGGTGATCCTCCCCCTCTACGTGACACTGGTCAGGCTGCAGTTGGAGTACTGCATCCAGTTCTAGGCACCGCACTTCAGGAGGGATGTGGACAATATCGGGAGGGTCCAGAGGAGGCCCACCTGCATGATCAGGGGGCAGCAGGGCAGGCCTATGAGGAGAGGCTACGAGACCTGAACCTGTTCAGCCTCCACAAGAGAAGGCTGAGAGGGGATCTGGTGGCCATCCATAAACTGGCCAAGGGAGACCAGCAGGCAATGGGAGAGTCCTTGTTCCCCCTGAGCACTACTGGGAGTAACAAGGAATAACGGCCATAAGTTGACTGAGAGTAGATTCAGGCTAGACATCAGGAGGCACTACTTCAGAGTCAGGGCGGCTAGGATCTGGAATCAACTTCCAAGGGAAGTGGTGCTTGCTCCTACCCTGGGGGCTTTCAAAAGGAGGCTAGATAGACACCTTGCCGGGATTATTTGACCCCAGCATTCTTTCCTGTCCATGGCAGGGGGTCGGACTTGATGATCTGCTCAGGTCCCTTCCGACCCTACCTACTATGAAACAGAGCTGCAGATACTGCCCCCTGGCATAGGGGCAAGAAATGAGCAGCCTCCCACCTAATTAACACCCTAATTAGATGTCATCAAGACATGGGAGATGAGAAGGCGGGTGGTTGGCCCAGAAACAAGTTGGCGGGCCAATGGCAGATCAGCCCCGAGAAGGCCCCGTTACAGGGTCACGTGCAGCTTGTGGGCAGCTAGTTTTACAGCCCAGACCTAGCTTTTCAGATCAGTTTGCAAATGTGTTCTGTAAAATTCAGCCTGCTACATTGCATTCACGTTTGTTTGCAGGCATTTAACCCCTACATTCATGCATACTAATTAAGTAGTTATATATCCAACTCCCTAGCTGCACCCAGGATTACAGGACTTTTGAGCACAAGTGCACAAACACCTCCATGAATACAATTTTAGAGGTAACTTTCACAATTTGGACTTGTTGGGCAAACTCCTATTTCCTATTAGGAGCCTACGTGTAATTTTTTTCTTTTACTTCACTCTGCTACAGTCCCTGAACAATGTTACTGTATTTACTTTTGTAACACCCCTTTATCTTACCTTTAAGACTAAGACACAGGAAGTGGCAAGGAAACCCGCCCACCTCCCTATGCTTTTTGTGTTAACAGTTTTTCAAGGACTCTAACAGTATGAAATAGGATTGCGGTTATTGTAAGAGGATCTTGCCTGTTATGTCTCCAAAAATCATTAATAGCTTACAAAATGGAACATTCACTGAAAAAATGCAGCTAGTTCATTTCACTGGCTGAAAGCAAAAAAAAGATGCTTTTTTGGGGGCATACATCAGAAATAATCTTTATAGCATCTTTCCAACCTCTCTTTATATTAGTATTGTTTTATTATGTGCTAAAGGGCATTTTATTTTGTGGAAGAAGGGGTCAGAGGAAAAACGAGATGAGACTTTCCATATATACAAAACAAGAATGTTGAGACCATTCATTGCATTTTGGAGTGAGGGGCATTCACACTGCTCCTGTTCATATGCTCACTCCTGCGAGACAACAACCAGGTGAAAACAGATAGTTTAAAAAATCTGGTACATTAGTAGTCTTATAAATCTCTAGGTAAACCAACTTGAAAACTAAGACTCCTTTTAAATTTGGCTCCCAAGCTAGAACTTGAAAGGAAGGGCTTTTTGGATGTTTTTCATTCCTTTCTGAATCTTTGCCAATTTAGGAGATGATATTTCCATAAAATCATATTTATTTTCTTTGAAGAATGTTCTTCTCCCCCTATTTTGTTTCAAAACCATATGATCTTATGCTCTCACTTCTGGAGAGGGAAAGGAGAAACATCCCTCAAGCCAAAGCTCCCTAGCTTCACCCCACTGCTTTATTGGTGGTTTCCCTATGTTCTGCTCTCCACCACAAGTTACTTGCAGGTACAGGAAGGGCACTGTGGTCAAATTTGCAAATTTTTGGGACCTAAGCTGGGAAGAAGAGTAGGGTGAAGATCAAAGCATTATGTTTATTTTTACAAAGTACTGACATTTTTCTTTACTCTCTCCCTTTATATTTGGAATCAGGTAACAGCTATTAATTCATACTCTGCTTAATGACAACTTCTGTTTTTCTAGATTTTTATCATGATCAGTCATGTATATAACACAAAGTTGTCTTAATGTCAAGCTTTATAGAAGGGAAAGAATGAGAAAAGAATCCAGCAAAATCCCTGGAATGCAGGCTTAATTTAAGTTCTTGGAGTGGAATATTAGAACACAGCTTTTCCGTTTTCCCCCTGAAAGCAGAAGGAATGCAGTTTGCTTTTAAAACAATGATAGTTTGGTTGTAGCCAACTACTATAAACAAAAGATAAGAGCTACTCAATAACAGAATGCTAATTTATGCCAGGCTTTTTTGAGAGAACTAGCACAGTCATTTAAGATAATCTTTTCAAGGAAAAGCCAATCTAATTGATAACAAAACTTCCTATAACTGAGTTTGAGCCGGGAGCTCTCTACTGCGCTCTGCCTGGCATAGGTGGAGGATGGGAGGGGCAAACAGGGCTCAGCCCCCGCAGGTGGAGGGCAGCAGCAGGCATAGTCTTAGGGCAGCCTGGCTGTGGGCTGCTACAGTGGGCGGGGGGAGGAGCACAGTCAGATACCCTGCACACTTGCAGCCACTCTAGCTGCACGCAGGCAAGTTTCTTTTAATCTTTCTTTATCACCCTGGGTTTGGTGGGGAGTGGGGGCAGATCGAGACCCCCACAGTGCAGGAGAGAGTGGGGTAGGGGCAGGGTGAATGCTTGCCCCATGCTGCTCCTTGCTGCAGTGTGGGGATTGTCCCATGACCCGGCCCAGGTGTTGCCCCATTAACCATGAATGGAGCCCCAGCCAGGTGGGGTCATGGGAGAATCGGAGCGCACTGTGGGCAGCCAAGGTGGGGTGCAGTTCCCCACCTTGCCCCTGGACGAGCTGCCAGGCTCTGATTGCCCAACGACCCATCCCAGCCACGACTCTGTTCACGGGACAATCGGAACCTGGCATCTCCTCCAGATGTGTGATGCCGGGCAGCCAAGGAGGGGTGGGGAGCACATTGCCACCCAATCTTTGCACGGGGGGAAAGGTGGGCTACAGCTGCAAATTGCATTCTACTCCCTGCCTCCGTGCCTTGCTGCCGCTCTTTTGAAAACGGTGCAGTTTGGTGCCATATGCCTCACTGCCCGGCCTACCCAGTGGTGGGACACACATGGCAGCTCCCGGCGCTTTTGAGGCTACTGGAGCAGGGAGGCATGGAAGCATGGAGCCCTGTGGCCTGGTGGTGTAGCTGAGGCTGGCCTCACTCCAGCCCCTGGTTGTGGGCCCCCCTGGCCCGTGCACAGCTGGGGCTAGGACGGGGAGGTAGCTGGGGCCAAGGCACTCAGGGCTGGGGCTGGTGCAGCCGGATGCTGGGGCTGCTGGGACCAGGAGGCAGCTGAGGCTGGTACAATGCTGGGCAACACTGCTTCCCCCACCCCGTGGCCCTTTCCCCTCCCCCTGCAGATTTTCCCATGGGGGATGTGTGTGTGCGCATGTGTGTACACAATTCCCCCCCCCCCCCCCCAATTTTTTTCTTTCTCTGCCTGGGCTGTCTGGCATAATTAATAAAACAGTCTTTGTTGCAAGCTTTTGTCAAAAGTTAGGTTGGGTTCTTTCCCCTCCTGGCTGTGTTCACTCCATGCCATTCCAGCTGCTTTAATCTTACAAGCTTCTGGGTCATTCCTCACACTGTGCAGCAGATTCCCACTAATAAGATGAGGCTTAACCTGAAGGGAATTGGAGGGGGTGGGGGAATGGGGGCAGTGTAATGTTAACTTAGGTTGACTAATAAGAGTTGGCTAACTCAAATTAAAATGGTAGAAAACACAAGGGTTTTAGATCAATTTTTTTAAGTGAGTTCAATCCTTGGCATCCCTACGTACCCAAGCTGCTAAACTAGGTGCAACCAGTTACCTTGTCTTTACTGCTATTTTGATCAGGGTTGTGCGCGCCGGGCCCCGATCCCGCCAAGTGCGAGTCGGGAGGGGCGATCCGCGGCCCGTCTTTGCGCATGTGGGTTGTGGCCAGCAGCCCGGGCACACAGGGTCGGAGAAAACCGGTGGCGAGCTAGAATTAGTCACAAACGTGTAGTGGTTGATTGAAAAGATTATTTACTTACACCCAAAGATGGTAGTGGTGTAGGCTGGACAGCTTTCCAGGTGCAGCTCCGCTTAAATCCTCGTTGGAGGACTATGACAAATTCTTTCCCACGGAGTTGTTTAGGCTCCGCGGGTTTGGTTCGGTTCCCTGGTCCCCCAGAGTTGTTAAGGCTCCGTGGGTTCGAAAATTGGGTTTACAGGAAAGGGATACGTCTTGGATTGCGTTCGGCGACGGGGAGAGGCTAGAGGTTCGTTCTTTTGTTCTCCCTCTGGAATAGCTAAAGCTCCGTGGGTTCGATTGTTAAGCCTCTATTGCCTGCTTGAAAAAAGCGTTGGGTCCGTAAGGATCCGCAGCGCTTAGAGATCTTCACACTGGGTGAAGTCTCCTCCTCCTGGTGTTCGTGGAGTCCTCCAACTTGGGCAGAAACCACTCAAGCCTTTTGTATGGCTAGCAAGCCAATAGCTAGCCGCCACGTGTGCCTACATTTAGAACCGGCCAATAATGTGGCGCGAATCTAAATACAAATGGCGGGAACTCCTTTGCACTGTACATCTCTGAGATGCAAAAGAAATGCACCACGCAAAGAAGCTGCAAATTGGCGGGAAATCCCCCATTGCACCAGAGTTCTCTCCCGCAGCAGAGAACTCTACTGTGCAAAGAAAGCTACAATTTGGGCGGCAACAATAATTTAGCGGTGCCGAAGCACACACAAACAAAAACCACAACTTTGGGTTGTGACAAGGGTTACTTAGCTCAGGTTACCCAAACTGAAATAAGAACATGGGAATTTTTTTGCTGTGCAGACATACCTTTAGCTTTTTTGAAGGCCGAGTAGTTGAATTGCAAAGGAGGAATCATCTCAATCAGCTGCAGAACTGAATATTTCTCTGAAGGACTGAAGTAGTTCATTTTTCATGAGAAGCTTTCTATGAGTTAAACTGCTATACTCCAGAGCATTTAAAAGGGACTTTACAAGTCCAAATATGTTAATGATTTTCTTTAAGATCAAGAATTCCCAGGCAGAGTACAGATGGAACACCTCTGTTTGAAACTCTACAGGCTCACCCAGTTTATCCATACATAGCTTGAAAACACCTATGCAAAGCAAAATTCTGCCCTGGGCAATACTGCTGGTAATAAACCCACCAATCCAGAAATTTTACAGGAAGAACATGATGACATGAGGTGAAGCAAGATACATGGTGGGATACAATTCACTTCAGCTCTAAATAGGAAGAGAGAAGTATGTGTATGTACTTGTCAGCCTGGGAGTAGGACACATCACACTGGTCTGTCATGAGCAGAAATCAGGGTTTTCCATTTCCCAAGGTAAAACACGGTAAAACCCACATTTTTTTTTAATTTTAAGGAGAAAAATCTGGATTTCTTTTTTCCATTAAAGGAGAAAAAACATGGGAAACACTGGGTTTCCCCTTGCAGGCTGGCAGAGTTCCAGTCTGCAAGGGGCTGGGGAGAGTGGGAGAAGTGTGGTCAGGCAGGGATGCCATGTACATGTGCACATGTACACATGTGTATGGCCACCAGGAAGCAGAGCAGCTGCCTGCAGATAAGTCTTGGGGGGAGGGGGACAATTAAAGCCACCATATTGAGGGAGAGAGGGAGTTGGGTAGGGCTAGGACTAGGGCTAGAGCTGGGGCTGCTGGTAGCGAGTGGGGCTTGGGGCCCAGGCTGGAAGTGTGGCTGCAGGGCCTGGGCAGGGAGCAGGACAGGACTGCAGGTGGCTCCTTCCAAGGCAGGGTGGGGTGGGGCAGTTCCCTGACACTGCATGCATTCCTGGGAGGACATGGGGGGCGCGTGCCCTCCAGATTTGTGCCTGGGGTGGATGCAGGCAACCTGCCCCCTGGGGCCTCTGTGGCCCAGTGGGCAGGACCCAATGCATCAGGGCAGAGTGAAACAGGGAAGCTCAGTGGCATTGCCATGACCCCTGTGCTGCCATGGCAAGGTGGCCCCTGCCTGCCCAGTAGCAGTGGGGGTGGTGGTGCAGAGTTGTGCCCCTCGCTGCTGCCAGGGTCCTGCGAGGGTGTTGTCAGGTAGGCAGGGGGTGCTTTGCTATGGAAGCACAGGGCTCCCAGCAGCGACAGCACCAAACTTCCCTGCCCGGCCTCGCTCTGCTGGATTACATCTGTTGGGCCATGGAGGCCCGGGGGAGAGGGCAGCAGGGCAGGGAGCTCTGAGCCTGCAGTCTTCAGCCTGCATCTGTCTCCAGATGGGCTCCGCTCCAGCCATGCCACCCATGGGGGAGGGGGAGCTGGGATCTGCATTCTACTCCACTGTAGCAGCTGCTGTCTCCCACGTGTGGAGCTGGGACTTGGGCGCTGCTGCAGGGGGAAGGGGGCTGCGGACCCAGTCCCTGGCCCTGTAGTCCTGGCAGCTGGGGCCCCGTCCAGCTGGGCTGTGTACATGGGGGGGGGCTGTGGGCGGGAAGTGAGGGGCACCATCAGGGCTGGGGGTTGGGAGTAAGGGGCAATGGCATGGGCAGGGCACAGGCATATCACAGCTGCTCAGTGCCACAAAGGAGTGAGGTGGGGGGGGGACGACAACAACCACAGCTGCAGGGAGAACTCTTATTTTTCCGTGATAAGAAAGCCAAAATGAAACAGCAAAATGTAAAGGTATTTAGAATTGATTTTATTATATGGGAGTGGTAGAGGCACTGGTGGGCTTCCAAATTGCTTTAAAATTGTAAATATATCAATAAAATATTGTGTTCAACTGATCTCTCTCTCTCTCTCTCTATGTATGTATATAGGTGTTCAATTGGTACACACGTGTGCACACACACATATATTAGTGGCGTTTCATTTTAATTCTGGAAAAACTTGGATTTGGGGGGTTTTAATCAGAATTTCTGATTTTTAAACAGAGAAAACCAGGATCCTGGGTCATGAGGATGGGGTTCATGAGTGGGAATATTCATAGACTCTTTCTCTTGCACTGTATTAAGCTCTAAGGAGAGATCCTGAACCATTTCTTGCACAGGGAGTAGTGGAGGGGGTGATCTTCCCTGGTGCTTTCCCTTTTAGTCTAGTGCAGCAGAGGGCAGGATCTAGTGCAAAGAATACATTAGGTAACACTTATCTAAAGTCAAAGTTGCTTTAGCCATAATAAAGCATAGTGTCTCCCTTACTTACCAAACAGTCGGCTGCTGTGCAGAAAGTCCTGATAAGATGGTCTTCATTCCAGCTAGTTTAGGGGGGAAAAACCCTAAACACATTGACATAACTTGCATCAGGTCATTTTCAAGGACCTATGTGCCAGTCTATACAGGCACTACAAAATCCCACAAACCTGTAATGCACTAGGATCCCTTTAGTGCTAGCTGTTGTCCCAACTGTTAGATCTATTCCTAGATACATTTGCAATCAAAATTAATAGATACTTTCCAGTTGTGCCCTTCCCTCATGTAAGGATTATTGAACTGGTCAGATAAGTTGCAACACTTCGTTCCAACATACGAACCCTATTACTGAAGAACACACTGGGTGCATCCTGACGAGCACACATGTGCAGTTTGCAGTGCCTCAAAGCTGTTTGAAGTGCTGCAAGCCACGTGTGGCGCATGTGCATCCATGCGCCGTGCTGCTAATTTGTAGCGGGACTGTTGTTTTTGACACCAGGAGATCCATACTGGTGTTAAAGCTGTGTGGTACGTGCATGCAGCAGCAGCATGCAAAACCAGAAATGAAGCCTGGCTCCCCAGAGCCATGCTCTGGCTGCTGGCCAGGCTCCAAGTGGCTGTACTGGTGTCGCTACTTCCCCAGGAGGCCCCCAGGACCCCAGGTAAGGCTGTTGGGGCCAAGACAGGTACTGGTTCCAGCCTCCCCTACCTCACTTGGGTCAATTTGCTGCATGCCAGAGTGCGTGTGCAGGACCATGCCCTGGGACAAAAAGCAGTGGCACAAATATGTGCTGCTGTTATATGTCCTGAGGGAAACGTGGGCCCCTGAATGTGCACGCTTATTTGGATGCATGTACTGTTTCCTCAGACCCTTATTTGCAACTATTTCTTACCAGAATAACCTCTGCAATTTTTGATCTGCAAAACAGATCTGGGAAAACAACTTTATCCACATGTGGTTTTATGATGAGCTGTTGCTTGGCTTGTACTTAATCAGCTTGTGCATTCTATAAAATGCTTTTCTATGAGTTTTTTTGTGTGTGTGGGTACAGATGATAGATATGTTTACATTGTATTACACATGGAACGATGTATGTGATTACGTTTTGTCAGATGAACTTTTGGACTTAAGTAGACTTACATGTACTTAAATCTTAAACTTAAGAACATGCATTTTAATTGTGTTGATATGTTATTTTCCATGGAGGGAGCTCTCCTTCATTAGTAAATGTATGCTGTACTATAGAAATGAAAAGTTTTGTTTAAAAAAAAACAAAACAAAAAAACAAACCCCAAATAAAATATTCAAAAAGTTAAAGTACACCAACCAAGTAAGCCTTCCCTGTTCTTGCCACTGCTTTTGCTAGCACCAGTAATGCTAATGCTTACTTTAAACTTTACGCATGTGGCAGCAAATTAGGCCAAAACAGTTCAGTGCCTGATAGCAACAGTTTGGTCTCTGTGCTAATAAGAAGTTTTAAGGATATTTTGAAATATGCATTTTCTGAATGTATACATGCTGCATCCTTATCAGGACATTTGTCACTTTTTAATTTACTTTAACAGTTAAACGAGGGGTCTTATAAGGTGCTCTTTGAATTACAGGAACATTTTTGACAAGCCAAAAGGAAAAATGATACTGGTTTAATGCTTTGGGGTTTTGGAAGGCTGTAGAGTGCAAACTGTCCTGAAGCCAACTTCCTATAACCGTTTCCTTTATGCTACAAAGATTCACTAGGGACTTCACTCCTTGCATAAAGGAAAATAAAGCCTGTTGTATCAGAACAAGACTGTGTTTCTTTCAATTTAGACTATTACAGAAGGTTTCCTTAAATAGAATGTTAGAATTAATACAAATTCCCAGAGAGTTATTTCTATTTATATCACAGGAAACTGAATAGAATCAAGACTATTCCCTTACAATTGGAAGATGGAACTGATGAATAAATTCATATAATACAATAAATATGCATGTAGAAATAAGTGTATGCATTTCTTTTACTATTTTATTCCAGTCCACTTTCTATTACTGGCTCAGTTTCTTAATTGTACACTTGGCTTGCAATAACCAGTACATTTCAAATCAAATCAAGAGTTTCTAAAAATAAATTCCTTACTTAAAAACACATTTCTTTCCTTAAATATTAAGGAAGATCTGCTTACAGAAATATGAATTACTTATAAATAAAGCTTGTCTTTTGTTGTCATACTATTCGACCGAGATATTTAGATTTGGGATATTTTTCCTTCAGAGCAGGCCACTGAACAATGAAGTAATCCGAAAAGTAGTAAAGAATCTTTCCAGTCAGGGATAAGGTTTCTACTCGGCAGATGCTCTCCACATACACAATGATGACTTTCTTCAGTCCCAGTATCCAAAGAAGCAGGGCAGATATACAGACAGGAACACATGTTCCTGGTCCATTGCACAATATCTAGAAGAAATTAAATGTTTTGGAACAAAAGTTAAACATCAGATTTTTCTAATACTGTACAGAGTAGAAAGTCTCCACAAACTATTAAAGACAAAAATTAATATACTTATTAAAAATAAAAGAAAATGAGACTATACAGGCAATCCAGCAGCATGATTTAAATTAACAGCCTGATGATTATGATTATTTTTAAAAGAGCTGTTAAAAAGATCACATTCTGAACTTTAAATGTTGCAGGGAGGAGGGAAGATTATTCCTTTTTTTAAAGGGTACATATACCTTACAGTACAGGAAGGTTTTGGAATCCAATGAATCTTAGGAGCATTGCTAGTGGAACAGACAAACAAATATTGGCCTTTAGGCTAGGGACACAAATTATACACAAACCAGTTTAAATGATCAGAAACTGTTTTCAACCTGTAACAGAGCATAAGTTCAGTGCACATAAACCAGTTTAAAAATGGCTGAAACTGGTTTGAGATGAACCTGGTTGAATACAGAGTCAGAGCAGAGTGGAATGGGGTGGTCAAAGATGCCACAGACTGCACAGGGTGGGTGGCAGCACCAGGGCTTGGAGGGTGGCCATAGCCCCCCTAAGCCCTCCCATAGTGCCCTTGCCATGTGCTCCACATAGTCTGAGGCAGCTCTAACTGCCCCCCCTCCTCTCCCACCCCTGCCCACAGTGCAGACCCCCCACTGGGAACAGGCTTGAGCTCCCAGGACACCATGAGAGTGGCTGCTGCCCCCGTCAGGGTCACTGCCCCCTCGCTGCTCTAGTGGTAGGATCAGGGCTGCAGCCAGAGGCCAGCCAGCATAGCCCCCTTACGCACCGGGGCAGGAACGGGATTTATTTCCCCTCTCCCTCTGGTGTCTGGGGGAGGGGGCAAGAAAGGAGCTTCTTTTGCTGCTTGCCCTGTGCAGGGAGTGAGTGATGGCAGTGGTTGAGGTGGGCAGACCCCAGATGTGGTCCCCTGGGGGCAGAGGGGGCAGAGTGGGGAATAAATTTCATTCCTGCCCCCTCTGACTCAGGGGGCTATGCTGGCTGCCGTCTGGCCACACCTCTGCTGCTGTGGCAGCGAGGGGAGAGCACCAGGCAGACCCTGGCTCAGGTCCCTGCCGATGGGATGGGGAGAGGAAAATTAAACCCCTGCCCTGAACTCACTTGAGGTTACTGCTAGTGCTGGCCACACCCTGCCCCCCAGCACAGCTTTCCTGCAGCCAAGGGGGTGCTCAAATGACCCCCAGCTTCTGGCATGAACCACTGCAGGCATGTGCCTGCATTTCCTGAATGTCTCTTCACTTGCAAACGAAACTGGTTCAATCTAGGCAGGTTAGACTAACCTGCAAAGACTGAATCAATTCAGGCTCCAGCTTAAGTTATACACTTAACATTCTGAGTTCACAATTTTCTAGTTCCTAAAGATTTTACTGCTGTTTATTTTTGGTAGAAAGTTGAATACAGTACATTTTGACAGATTCCTCATAGGACCTCTCCTGATTGCCATGAGTTTTCCAAGATGATGGCCAGCAGCTCTGCAATCACATTGGCCAACTTCCTCAGCACCCTTGGGTGCATCCTGTCCACCCCATGGACTGTACACATCCAGTTTTTCTAAATAGTTCCTAACCTGTTCTTTTGCCATTGTTGGCTGCTCACCTGTTCCCCAAACTGTGCTGTCAGGTGCAGTAATCTGGGAGCTGACATTGCCTGGGAAGGCTGAGGTGAAAAAGGCATTGAGCACTTCAGCCTTTCCTGCAATGTCTCTCACTAGGTTGCCTCCTTTGTTCAGTAATGGACCCACGCTTTCCCTAATCTTCCTCTTGGTGCTGACATACTTGTAGAATGTTATCCCATTGCAACGCCTGTGTCATCTTCCCTTTTTCTTCATCACACACATTCCTGTGGCTTTTACTTGGAGAGGATAACTCTAAATTCCAGGTGTGGCTCCATGAATATTGCCCACAGGATGTGCTACTTGCCTCTAAAAGCTCACTTTCTGGCATTAAAAACCTGCATCTTAGGTTTGTCAGGCACAAGTCAGTGGCATTCAAGGAGTTAATCCACCGATACCACTGAATATCACATATGTTTTTTAACATTTTATAAAATAGTCTTGCTGACAGTGGAAGATTCATGTTCTGTGCATGCCTGAAATTGCAAGAGCAACATCCCACCTAGAAATCACTGATGTAATGAAATGGGAATTCCTCTGAAAAAATCTTGTTCAACCTGTCTTACTCTATCTCAAGTGTCACCAGATAAGACACCTATGAGACAAGATAATCGATTTCCCATTGCCTGGAATTTAGAACAATCAACGGACATACGGGAAAATTTTGAGAAAACTAGTAGGGTATGAAACAGACACATAGATAAATTTAAGACCAATACACTTAAGGAAAACTGTTGAAAACCCAGTATGCAATACTCTCCACCCAATGCAGGAGTACTGAGGGTTGGAAGCATCTACAGATATCCTAAAGCTTAGAAAGAAGTTTGAGAAAAGATGGGCTTTTCTAGAAAATAGAAAAGATTCCTAGTTAGTACATTTCAAAGGAACATGAACAATTTAAAAGTAGAGCTCAAAGAAAGAGATAGTCCATTCTGAGAGAAAAGAACGTTCTCAAACTGATACTGAATACAAGTATCTCCCAGTAGGAATGACTGTCATCCTGTGAGACAGAACTGAATCCCTGTCAGGTAACAGAGGAGCACGGAATCTAGAAGGGCAATTCAGGATTAGTATTTCAGGGTCTTTTATCAACTATTTTATTTGTTCTAACTCAAGGGCTGGCTCGCAGAATCTGTGCATAGCACTAAATAGATTGTCTTCTTTGAAGATCTAGTGCCATATTTTCTGGTCTGGCTAAACTCCAGCAAGTGCATTATCAAAAATATGTGTGGGTGTAAGGGGGTAGTATTTATTTGTGGTTCTTTCACTCTGGGGCTAGTTGGGGACTGGTGTAAATTACACCTGTCTGACTATGGGACACAAGGGATTGTTCCAGTAGCTAAAATACCTACAACTACATTAGCTTTATATCAGGGATGTCAAACTCACCAGGCCCTGTGGGTCTGATAAATGGCACAG
The DNA here is from genome assembly GCF_030867095.1 of Alligator mississippiensis. Lineage (NCBI taxonomy): Eukaryota > Metazoa > Chordata > Crocodylia > Alligatoridae > Alligator > Alligator mississippiensis. The sequence continues at coordinate 34,601,349 of NC_081828.1, forward strand.
GCAGGTTTGTGGCCTGGATCAGGCCTGCAGACCATCTCTGCATGCTGGATCCAGCATGTGGGTCCAGTCTGGTGTGGACACTGCAGTGCTCATCCTAGACTGGCACAACACACATCCTGGACCAACGCTGCATGCAGCAAGATCTCCAAGATCTATGGGCAGCACTGCAGGCTGAATGATACCCATGGGCTGTATCTTGGACATTCCTACTTTAGGTTATTCAGTTAATTGATTGTCTCTGTTAAACTCCAGCTGTTTTGGTTTGGTTTGTTTTCATATATGGACCTATATACAGTAAGAAGCTCTCTAACATCAAGTTTGAGTAATTTTATAAAACACTGTACAGTGAATGAAACAATGGAATAATATAATTTTAAAACTAAATGTGAGGTGTAAAATGTTTATTATATAACACCAAACTCCTCCCTGCACCTTTCCTCTCTCTTGTACTGCTTCTGGAAGTACACCACAAAGTGTGTGGAACTAGTACTTTTTCTAGGTAATGAATTCTCTTGCAATTATATGTCTAATGCTGCAAGGCACTAACAGTGCCATTAAATGGTTAGTGTCCTTCACTTCCATGGTCTGATGAATGCATAAGTTCTTAATAACTCCCATATTGAAACTCTAGTAATTTCTGTCATCTTGCTTTAGACATTTTTTGCTGCTGCTGAAAAGGCATCAAATGAGGCCTGTAGTCTTTTTTCCCCCAGTTTAGTACACAGTGAACTCCGACACATGGTATCCACTGCAGATGAAAGCTGCTTCAGTGTAAATGAATGCAACAATGCATCAGAATGACATTTATTAGCTAATATACTGAAACCAGAGCTCACAGCTGTACCAGGATTAAATGTCAGGCAAATGGCTTTAAAAAAAGGGCAGAAAACTTGCAAGATGAATTACATTTCTTTAGACAAACAAACTCATTTATAACTGTAACTAAATACGGCAGCACTTCTGATGATTCTAAGATATAGCTGTCAGAAAAGAGTACAGCAAAGTCCGTTCAAACTTAGTGGACATTTAGAAAATTAACACTAGACTATTTTACATATGGAAACTGTCAACATTTCCTGCCCTCTTATCTTAGTTAGGGGAATTCCACAGAGACTGATCATTGTGAGCTTGACAACACGATAGAAACTCATTGCTTTCTGTACTCTGGGATAGATTCTGGATCGTGACAGGAGGAACATTTGGCATAGCTTGGCAGTAGCGTGCAAAGATTTTTTGAAGACTTGTGTTCTGTTCATTTAATCCTGACATTGTCCAGCTGTAGGGCCAGTTCCTTACAAATTTATGGAAGCCCTCAGGTTTCTCCAGTTTCCGCTGACTACTAATGCCCTCCCCAGTCACCTCTTAAGCATGTGTAGGATGATTTAGGAACAGTGCACCCTACATCTGTACAAGGTTGGACCCATGTCATCCTTTCCAACCCTCTGATTCCATGATTAACCAGGATGGGGGTAGGAGGTGGACACTACAGAATTGTTAACGTGTCTCAATGCCGCCCAAAGATTCCAGGCAGCTTTGTGCCAAGCTTGTGACCCACATTAGAAACTCCTCTTAACCAGAGCATGATCTTAGTATACTCATTTATGTAAAAAATAAGTAACTATGAAGGAAAAGGAACTTCAGTATCTAACACACTTTAAAAAAATAGAACCTAGCAAAACACCTCCTTATGAAAAAGTACTGATTTTTTGTTGCATCCTGTCCTTCCTTCTTTTATAGATGGTCTGCTGTCTGCAGATTGCTTGGGACTTGCACTTTCAGTATACTTTTCAGAAATGTTTAAATTATTTAGGGGCGTAAACCCTATTTTCAGAACTGACAGACACTGATAGACAGCATTTTAAAGGCATCCAGACATCTAAAGAGGCAGATAGAAACCTACTGAATTTTTCAAAACCATCTAGGCTAGCAGTCAGCAACATTTTCTGGCTGCAGGCCAGAATGACCCAGCTTGGGTTAGAGATGGACGGGCACTAGGCCTCCACCTCCGCTTCTTTCTATATAGTACAGAAAGAAGACCTCCTACAACCACTGTTTCTTCCAGCAGGAGCAGGGGAAGAGGACCACTGCCAACTCCCTCTCCCCGCTCTGCTGCCAAAACCCCATGTCTGTCGGCTGTATCTGGCCCACAGGCCAGGTTGATTATGAGTGATCTAGGTATTTAACACTCCGGGAGTTAGACATCAAGATGCTTTTAAAAATCCCTAGCTTACCTGAATTTTGGGGTAATTGAATGCTTAAAAAAAAATCTATCTTTAAGAGCCTACTTCACTAGAAGTTGGTTATATTTATGAACAAGTCCTTTTTTAAATGTTACCCTGTGCCTTCAAATGTGTCTAAAATGTAATACAGTTTAAATGTCATGACTGCTGTAAGCAGGGCATAAGCCACAGAGAAGATGTTCAGTCTTAATGGAGTATACCTCCACTGCTTGGGCCTGTAGGGGGGCTGTCAGGAAAGCTAAGGTGGACATAGAGCTAGGACTAGCGTCCAAGATCAAAGATAATAAAAAGACCTTTTTCAAATATATAGGGAGGATGAAGAAGGCACCCGGAAACGTGGGGCCCCTGAAAGATACGCTGGGCAATCTGGTGGTTGCGCCAGAGGAGAAGGCAGACCTCTTTAACAAATTCTTCACCTCTGTTTTCTTGTGCAGGGACCGGGACTCCCCCACCGTGATTCAAGACGGACTTGAGGGGAACGCCTCCAGACCTAAGGTTGAGGAGGACCGGGTTCTGGAGGGGCTGGACGTGTTCAAAACAGCAGGTCCAGATGCTCTCCACCCCAGGGTGTTGAGGGAGCTAGCAGGGGTTATTGCAGGGCCCTTGGGACGGCTTTATGAGCGCTCATGGTGCTCGGGCCAGGTGCCAGATGATTGGAAGATAGCCAATGTGGTCCCCATCTTTAAAAAAGGGAGGAAGGACCCAGGCAACTATAGGCCTATCAGTCTTACCTCAATCCTGGGGAAACTCTTTGAGATCATCAAGGAGCACATCTGTGATGGGCCGACATCGGGGATGATGCTCAAGGGCAACCAGCATGGTTTCATTAGGGGCAGGTCATGTCAGACCAACCTGATTGCCTTTTACGATCAGGTCACAAAAGCATTGGATGCAGGTGTTGCCGTGGATGTAGTCTTTCTGGACTTCAGCAAGGCCTTTGACACTGTCAACCACCCCATCCTCATTAAAAAACTAGGCAACTGTGGCATTGATACCTACACAGTCAGATGGATTGCAAATTGGCTGAAGGGTTGTACTCAGAGGGTGGTGGTGGATGGGTCATATTTGACCTGGGGGGAAGTGGGCAGCAGAGTCCCCCAGGGCTCGATCGTTGGGCCTGCACTGTTCAATTTCTTTATCAGCGATTTGGATGATGGGGTGAAAAGCAACCTGTTCAAATTTGCTGATGATACCAAAATTTGGGGTGAGGTGGGCACGCTAGTAGGGAGGGAGAGACTGCAGCAAGACCTGGATAGGTTGCAGGGGTAGGCTAACAAAAACAGGATGTGTTTCAATACTGACAAGTGTAGGGTGCTGCACTTGGGCAGTAGTAACTGGCAGCACACTTATAAGATGGGAAACTCCCTTCTTGAGAGCATGGAGGCAGAAAGGGATCTTGGAGTCGTTACTGACTCCAAGATGAACATGGGCTGACAATGAGAGGTCACGGTCAGCAGGGCCGACCAGACCCTATCATGCATTGACAGGTGCATCTCAAGTAGGGCCAAGGAGGTGATCCTCCCCATCTACGCAACACTGGTCAGGCCACAGCTGGAGTACTGTGTCCAGTTCTGGGCACCCCACTTCAAGAGGGATGTGGACAACATTGAGAGGGTACAGAGGAGGGCCACCCGCATGATCCGGCGACAGCAGGGCAGACCCTACAATGAGAGGCTACGGGACCTGAACCTGTTCAGCCTTCACAAGAGAAGGCTGAGGGGGACCTGGTGACCATCTATAAACTCACTAGGGGGGACCACAAGGGTTTGGGGGAGACCTTGTTTCCCCTAGTGCCCCTTGGGATAACAAGGAATAACGGCCACAAGTTGTTGGAGACTAGGTTTAGATTAGACATCCGTAAGAACTACTTCACAGTCAGGGCGGCTAGGATCTGGAACCAACTTCCAAGGGAAGTGGTGCTGGCTCTTACCTTGGGGGTCTTGAAGAAGAGGCTTGATGCCTATCTGGCTGGGGTCATTTGAGCCCAGTTTTCTTCCTGCTCAGGCAGGGGGTCAGACTTGAAGATCTGCAAGGTCCCTTCCGACCCTACTTCTATGAGTCTATGATATGATTCTTAATGACAAGTCAAATATTCTCTTCTGTGAATGCCATATTTTATCACTGCTTGTAAATATTGTAAAATAGATGACTATTACAATATGTTAGATTGGGGTAGGCAAAATATATTCTGCAGGCCAGATCTGGCCCACCAACAGATCCAATCACGCCCATGGATGGACAGCTGCAAAATAACTGGATCTGGCCTATGGGTGGGCAGTGGCTCTGGCTGCTATGTGGTGCCAGGCAGGCAGGCAGCACTGCTTCTACCCAGCAGCATTGGGTATCACCTGTGGACCTGGGTGGGCCTTCTACCATACCAGGCAGGAGGCAGCATCAGCTGTGGACCCTGCTGGTAGGTTCAGAAGCCTGGACACAGAACCTGCCAGTGGCACCCACAGCTGACGCCCCCTCCCTCTGGCACAGTGGAAGCTCCTGCCCAGAGCCCCTACCCAGAACCTGCCGGTGGTATCAGTTGTGGACTCATGCAGGAGCTGCTGCTGTGCCAGGCAGGCACCAGTGTCAGCTGTGGAACCTGCTGGCTGTGCCTGCAGCTGATGCCACCACCTGCCTGGCGCGGCAGCAGCTCCTGCCTCGGTCCACAGTTGATGCTGCTGGCAAGTTTTGGGTCGGGGCTGTGGGTGGGAACTTCCATTGTACCAGGAGGGTGTCAGCGGCATCAATATGGACACTGGTGGCAGGTTCTGTATCTGGGCTCCCGAACCTACCAATAGAATCCACAGCTGCTGCTGCTGCCTTCCCACTGTGGCAGACTACAGCACTGGTGGGTTCTGGAAGGAGAGGGAGAGAGAGAAAAGAGAGAAGTGAATACTCCTCCTTGGTAGCTACCCTGTTTCCACAGCCTGTATACCTCTTTCCTTGTCCTCAGGCTTTCCTGGACTTCCCTGTTCAGCCAAGAGGGCTTCTTGGCTCCTTTGCCTCCTTTTATGCACAATGGAATTGTCTCCTTCTGCGCCCGTAGGATTGATTCCTTGAGGAATGACCACTCTTCCTGGACCCCCATTTCACCAATGCTCTTGAGATTTAACGCCTCACTAACTAATCTCCTGAGCACACTGGTCAGCCTTTCTGAAGCCTAGCACTTCAGCCCTGTTGGTTAGTTTACCCACCCTTCACCGGATAGTGAATTCAATCAATTGATTGTCACTATTCCCTAAGCTACCTTGTACCTGCAGATTCCATAGTTTCATAGTTGGTAGGATTGGAAGGAGCCTGAGCAGATCATCAAGTCTGACCCCCTGCCATGGGCAGAAAAGAATGCTGGGGTCAAACGACCCCGGCAAAGTGTCTATCTAGCCTCCTTCTGAAGACCCCCAGGGTAGGAGCGAGCACCACTTCCCTTGGAAGTTGGTTCCCCATCAGGTCATCCCTTGTAGCTAACACCAAGCCCAGCAAGGCATTTCCCCTAGTGGGATCGTATACCTCCTGCGTTAGTTGGAGGTGCTGTATGCAGGTTAAGAACCTGCGTGAGTGGTTAGAGTTGGCTGACTGCTCCTCCCAGCAGATGTCAGGGTAGTTTAGGTCACCCATGACAACCATATCTTTTGATTGTATGGCTCCTGAGAGCTGTCTGGAGAATTCCAGGTCTAGCTCATCCTCCTGGTGTGGCGGTTTATAGTGGACCCCCCACTACCCAGTCCCTTTCCCCCCTTGTATCCTGACCCACAGTACCTCAGTTTGGCAGTTCTCTTTTTAGGGAGAAAAAGGTAGTCTATGAGGGAGAAAAAGAATTTATGATGCAGATATATGTACCTTGCAAACGATGCAAAATACAGCTATTTTTTTCACTGGTATATGTTTTTCTGTAAGGTATCTATTTTAATATTCTTTTACTGATCTATAAAGGTATTTAGTGACCATGGTCTAGCTTGTTTTATCATTTTCTATTCTTAGGTTTTTTCCCTTGGATTTCTGAATCAGCTGACTCCTGAGCATGCTCTAATTACTGTCCTGCGACTCTGGAAACCAGAGCTTTCCAGCCTTAGCTGTGCAACCAGCTCTCTTGATATTTGGACAGTCATTCTCTTGCAGTCTGTAAAATTCAAATCAAGAATAATTTGTTCACTGATGCTTTCAACTGATTTTTATACTTAATACATTTATAGCAAAGGGGAAAGAGGTAGGTGCTTGTTATCCAGATGTAGGTCCTGGGACTCAGAAAACCAGGGTTCCATTTTTTTCTGCTATTGCCTCACCATGGGATCCTCAGCAAATCATTTAACCTATTGACATGAGTTTCTTCAGCCCTAACATAAGCAGAGAGAGGTAGTTGGCCATGTTCATCTGAAGTCAGGCAAAAGGCAGGGCAGGGTGGTACCTTAATGACTAACTGGTATAGAGAGGCATAAGCTTCCATAGGTGACAGCCTAAAAATGTTTGGGATAGACTATATCTTTTTTAAAGATTTAGTACCCTAACTCTTGATGTCATCTACAAGAGTTTAAACAAACATTTCTGAGTTCTGCATTCCAAAGCCAGCTAAGAATAGATTTGACAATTCTTACATTTTCTAAAGTAAAAAATCCAAACAGTATAGGTTGTTGCTTTTGTTGGGGAAAGGGAGATGGCAGGAAGGTTTTCAAGCCTTCTCTAGACACCAAAAAGACCACTGAAGTAAGTACCAATTTTTTGTGCCATTTGGAGATGTTATCAACAGCTTTTCCCCTGACCAGATTATAAAACTAGTTCAAATGTTGTGTCCTGTTGCTGTCAGTAGGTAACAATCTGAAATCCTATAACACAAATCAAGATGAAAAGAATGAGATAAATTTACCCCAGCGTACAATTTGCTGGTTTCAGTGATGTTATACCAGTGATATAGCCCCAGGTCTTTAAACCACTTGAATTAACAATAACAAGCCCCTGACCTTCTATCAACTGAAGTTATCTTTATTTCATACAAACACTACTGATCTAACTGGGATGCCTTTCTGATCCATGTTGTTTAAAAGAGCTGAACGTATTCCTCACTACTTTTTCTTGTGCTGCATATGCAGAAAAATCTAGGTCCCTAGCATGGCCTGCTCCTTTGGACTCTGGGCCTGGCCCTTCCCTTTCCCTTCTCCAAGTTGCTTGCCATTCTTTTTTTAGATACAAGAATTCCCAATTGCAATATCAAAGATAAAGCATCAAAGGTACCATAGTATAATTGCAATCTTGCCAGTCAGTGATCAGGAGCTGTTGAAGTGGCCAATCCAGTGATCCATGGATTCCATATGATCTGCTTGAAGGATCCAGTTGCCAGGATTTGGGACATGGCTCTTAGTCATCCTTAGTCATACTCTCTAAGTCATCTTTTAGCACACCCCAGAGTTCTAAGTAGCATCCTGACTGAGCCTGTATCTGAATGGTCTCCTAATCAAAAAGCCCTAGGAAATTTCTTGGCTTGTAGATGCTATTTAAGATAAAGGCATGTCTTTTTTCATCCTTATCACAAAATGGAGACTACTGTTGTGGACTGTTCACTCCAAAGAGGAAGACAAAAATAAAACCTAAAAATTATTAAATATAAAGCATACATTGGCAATAACTCTAAACCACTGTTGTCAATGCAATTTTCATTATACATGTAAAAGCATCCACTACATTAACATTTTGGATCATTTGGATGGTAAAATGTAACTAATTATTATATGTATAACAATATATTCCTAAATTTGCCACTTAGATAGACAGTGTTTTCTCATACAACACAAGCCTATTCTTAATGGTGGTTGGTATTTCCTTTCAATGCAAAAGCTGGTGTTATTGAAGTATCTGCAGCAGGATGCTAAGGGCAAGGAATAGATATCACAACTAGACTGCAATGAATTCAATTATTGGCTCATTTTTATTTGTTTTGAAAGATGGTAACTTATGTGCTGTGTATGTAAATTATACAATGAAAAAAATAGGAAACTATTTTCAGTTCAGAGGCTAATTGTAAATGGGAGCCTCGATTTCAGTGTGATCTTAACACTAACACTGACTCTCTATGGGGATTTAGGGAAATCATTTAACTTCACTTACTCATTTTACCAATGCAGTATAACACTGCTTGCTTACTTACCTATCAAGGATAACTGAACATTCATGAAGCACTTCATAGATGAAAACTGACTACAGCATCCTATACAGACTTACAAATTAACTTTAAAGTAGCTCACTTGGGGTACTTCAGCCATGGCAGCACAGAGCTCAGCATGAGCTAATTAACCAAGCTATGGAGTACTTCTGGAACTGAAATGTAGGCATACTGTATGTAAGAAATACTAAAGAAAAAGAAGACTCCAATGTGTTCATTAATCCTGGTTGAATACTTAATTTTAATTTTGTGTGGTTTAACTTCACTTTTTTTTAATACTATGCAACTTACAGAGCTTATCTTTTTCTTTTCCTACTGTGGTTTCTCTTCTACATGTTGAATGTTTTGATCCAAAAAGAACAATACAAGATGAGACATAATATGAAAACAGTCCAGTACTAGACAAATTATGGAAAAAGTGCACAAAAGATCTTACCAGATTATTCTTAATACTAGCATCACAAAAAGTTCACTTACTCAAAAGTGAATAGGGAACTGAGGGCACCACCCAGATCTTGTGGCTTACCACAAAGATCTAATGAGAATTGTGCTATAAGGAACAATAACTTATTATCCATTGTGACAATCTGCTAAAATGCTATGAATTTAAGACATTTTGAGCATGGTACACAGAATGGAAAATCTTAGCTAAGTGAAATAAAGGTCTCCATTCATATAGTTTCACTGTGTGAGCATTTCTGTACAAAATATCCAAGTTTGCTACAGAGCCTTTAACCAGCTTAAGAACTGGCCATGTGCACTGATGTGTACAAATCCTGCTAGTTAAGAAAGAGTAATAGGTTGCTGGACATCTAATCAGCCCTACCCTGCCACACCTGAAGCAGGTATCAGATTGCAGAGAGAGCTCTCTCAGCTGATAGCTGGCTAGGAAAGAGAAAGCAAACCTTTCAGGGTTTGCAGGAATGAAAACTTCACTTTTACTAGACTCTCCCTGTGGAAAGATAAACCTACAGGAGACAACTGGTTTGTTAATTGCAAAAGACTGACTTCAGCTTACCAAAACTCTGGTGAGAGGGATGTATTGCTTGCTTAGTTCTCTACCTAGGCTATGTTCAGTGTGTACTAGGAATTTAGCTTCAATAGGGTGGGAGAGTTTGTCCAAGTGTTTATTTTGAACTTCGCCTACCTTAGAAGGGTTTGGGATATTCGTGCGCCCTTGCCAGCAAGCTAGGTCACCTCAGTCTGGAATGTGGTAGAGGCTGATGGATCTGATCAAAGACAAGTAGGAAACTAAAGCAGAAGTGCAATCAGACCATGCCATGCCACCAGATGCCCATGATGGATGTGGCCCACAGCACATTATGCTGCTTATTTCTGACATATTGTACCTATCTATAAGAACAGAGGCCAAGATTTGCAGAAGTGATTACTGACTTTTTTGGGTGCCCAACCTGACACTGAGGACGGTCTAGCTTTCAGCTACTAATGAGCACTTTAATTATGAAAATGTAAAGCGTCTCAAGTTGAACAGTTAAATCTTTTCTCATTCTTTAAGATCCTAGTCATACAACTTTTCTGAAAAAAAAACTGAACTTCAAATATGATTTTTAGCATGAGCCCTGACTCTGCAATTGCTCAGCACTCTCAGGGCTTACTGCCTTCAGGATGCAATGGATGCCACACTGCGCCCCCTCACACAAAGCACAAGTAGAAAAAACTTTGCCTGGAGATCAGTGAAAGATATAAAAGGGAAAGTAGTCCTCCCCCAACCCAGAGGCAAATCATGCAAACCCTGTGCTGCAGTCTGCTACTTCCCCCTTACTGGCCCTTGAGCATACTAGGTATGCCAATCTAAGTCAATGCATCCCCAACAATGTTGACCTTTTTATGCTGCAGAGGCAACCTTTTCCAGGACTTCTCTTCAGCTCTATTCACTGAACGGTGAAACATCAGATCTGCTGCACTTGGGGCCTTCTGATCCCCAGTCAAAACAATTTCAGTTAAAGGCCTCACCTTATATTCTTCAACATTTCTAGCAGGACCAAAAGGAATCTCTGGTGCACAAAGATTTGCAGGATCAGTCACTCCTATATGTAAATGACTGAAAAGAATGCTAAATTTGTACTTTTCCTCAACAAAAATATATAGCAGAAAAATATTTGCCTGGACTGATAAAAGCTAGAGTCCCCACAGGTTTTAGTGTTACAAATGTTTTGGGCTCCACAATTGAAAAAGGATGTGGAGAAGCTTGAGAGAGTCCAGAGAAGAGCCACGCGCATGATCAGAGGTCAGGGAAGCAGACCCTACGATGATAGGCTGAGAGCCATGGGGCTCTTTAGCCTGAAAAAGCGCAGGCTCAGGGGTGATCTGATGGCCACCTATAAGTTTATCAGGGGTGACCACCAGTATCTGGAGGAACGTTTGTTCACCAGAGCGCCCCAAGGGAAGACGAGGTCAAATGGTCACAAACTACTACAAGATCATTTCAGGCTGGACATAAGGAAGAATTTCTTTACTGTCCGAGCCCCCAAGGTCTGGAACAGCCTGCCACTGGAGGTGGTTCAAGCGCCTACATTGAACACCTTCAAGATGAAACTGGATGCTTCTCTTGCTGGGATCCTATGACCCCAGCTGACTTCCTGCCCTTTGGGCAGGGGGCTGGACTCGATGATCTTCCGAGGTCCCTTCCAGCCCTAATGTCTATGAAATCTATGAAATCTATGAAATATGTAGCTTTTGGCTTGACCAGATACTGTGCATGGTGTTTAGAAACTTAGGACATCTTTACATATGCTCTGGGGATGGTGGTGGGGGAGGCACTTTAATTAGAGCAGCTCTGAGAGCCGCTCTAATTAAAGCACCCACAGCATCTCATGTATTCAGTGTCCCAAGCTTCAAAATGGTAGCAGAGGCGCTTTAACTAAAGCACCCCACCACCATTTTGAAGCACAGGGATGCTGAATACTTGAGACGGGGAGGCTGCTGGAGTACGCTAATTAGCATGGTCCAGCAGACTTGATTAATCCAGTCTGCTCTGACACGCTGTAATTACAGCGCATCAGAGTAGCATCCCCACATGTCTACAGGCACCCTTAATTCTTAGGTGCTAGCTTGCATGTCAGAAGTTATAGACCAATGCTCTCAATGCAATTCTAACATTTGTTCCACCCCTTCCAAGTCTTGTAAACTACTGAACGTGATATTCTGCCAAGAATGTGGGGAGCTGTGGATCACTGAGCACACTTTCACCCACAGACAGTTAAATATAAGCAGTTATTTCACATGCTACATATCTAAAAACTTTTTATTGCCGATAAAACCTATTTTAGTTTAATTCTGTTTTCACCTTGATAAGAGTTCCATAATCTTTACAAGTTCTCTGGCTTATTCTTCTTATACTGTAAATAATAATTGATTGATGCCGTTTAAAAATGCCCTTAAACATTAAGTCAACATGCACTGAATGTACTCATGGAGCCTGCCAGAGACATGCTGCTTCTTTAAACTGTTGATTTTACAAAGACAAACTCTTTTTATCCTATCAGAAGCATTACCTGCATGCTAAATTATCAGTAGATAGCGACTTTAATACTGGTTCTAACAAATCTACAAACAAATGCCATAGCCATTTTAAGTCCTTCTAATAAACAAAGAATCAATTGAATTACATAGCTATTAGTTCATAGTGCTCTTCTCATATGATGTGCCATGTCAGCTCTTTGGTAACATATTTTGGTAACAAGCTGCATAGTTAGATTTTCCAGTCAATTTCATTCATAATGAGAACTTGATAAAATTGGTATCCATTAAATAAAACCTCTACTGTAGCAAGATGATTTCCTAATGCACTCATTATTCTTATTTCATATAGGCTGTTTCCTTAATTTGGATAAAAGGTACGTTTATCTTTTCTCTAATGAAAAAAGAAAATTGGCATGGAAAAAAATTGCAGGGGGTTTCACAATGACCTTGCCTTGATTTTTTGTTTTCTGTTTTTAGAGGTTTGAAAAATAAGAAGTGGCTTTAGTAGTTGTTAATATTGTAGAATGAACCTTCCCATGGAAACTCCTCGCAAGAAGTGCAGTGTTTGCTCTGATAGGAACTACTGAAGCCAGTGAGATCAGGGTCATGTCCATAAACAATTCAAAATAGCTTCTATAAACGTATATTAGAATACTATTTGCAATGTAATGCTACTTAGAATTACTAAAACAAACTGTAGGAAAGCCTAAAGGATATCTCATGACTATCAGCCTGTATCGTATATACTCCTAAAGCCAGGCTAATTATTAAAAAATCTTGATTTTCTAATTATATGGGTTAGCAGACTTGTTTAACAGGTCTTATTGAAATCTTTCAAGAAAATACAATGAATGGAAGTGGTGGTTAGTTGAAATTATATGTATTTAAAAAGTTAAGTTTTTGAACTTTATGATATATTTAAAATGTATGAACATTAGAAAAAGGAAAAATGTTTACCAAAATGTAGCTAAATATTAAAGATGGGCCAAAATCTGAGACCAAACTCTGAGAATTGAACATGCTAACTCTGGAGTTTGGCTCCAATTCAAAACTCTGTAGATCGGGCTGGTTTCTACTAACTATAGCCATGAATGCAGTAATTTGGAAACATGAGATGTTAACTTATTCAGATGACTATGTAAAAGAAACATGCTGGCTTTAATTAGCATGGGCTTACTATTTGAGGACAGTCTGCTCTTTAATAGTGACATATCTGCTTAGAAAGAGAGGATAGTCTGGGAATAAGCCAAATAATTTCAATAGCTCCATGATGAAATGAATGCACACGTAGTTGAAAAGCCCATGTAAATTATACAAGTGTGGACACACTGACATATGACAGCAATGATGGCTTGTGCCAAGTGGACATATTCACAAGGACAAGGCAGTGCTAAAATACAATCAGACCCCTAATGAGAAGCACTAATTCAATGCAACTTCCTGGTGGCCTGAATCTGCCTTTCCCAGGCCAGACACACCTGGGAGCTGGGCTGGCCTTAGAGAAGTACAGAAATTGCAGGCAGCCTGTGCTCCTGCATGCCAGTTCCTTGAAGAGATAACATCATCAAGGACCAGCAATCTGGATTGTACTAGGTTCTACCTGTCTAAAAGAAGGGATGAAATCTGCCTTAGTACCAGCTGAAAACATGCAAGGGTAAACTAGTTTTTGCTAGCCTAAGTTGCTACTGGCACAACCCTGTCTCTGTTTTCTCTCATAAGCTATGGCTGCCAAGGGATTCTAATTTACATAAATATATTTTTAGGTGTTTGGTAAACTAAGCAATTCATAATAGCAAAAAGGAGTGAATGTGCAAGATATATTGCTGTGAAATGTCCTTAATTGGGACAGCTTTTTAATTAGTAGTCTTGTTTTTATAAGGAAGTGCCAACTCTAAAGTTTTTACTTTAAAATGCATAAAACTGCACTGACTTTGTTGATTAAACTTGGAAAATGTCATAAAAATATTCTCTCTATCACACGTAAATTCAGTAGAAATTTGGTCAGATGTTCTACAGGCCCTCAGCCATAGAGTCAAACTGTAGATTTTCCAGGTAAAATGTAATACTTATCTTTTGGCAGCTATCAGTACAACCTGAAGGATGTACTTTCCTGATTCTGAGACATCAGATCATCAAATGAGGCAAATAGGATCCTTAAAACAGACTGAGGTGGGTCTCTGCTAAACAAGGCTTGGGCATTACTTGGGTAGTCTGATCTTTCTTCCTTGACATAAGTCTAGGATTCTCTGTCTTCTCTGTGGTTGATATTATAGGCAGGTTGAACAACACAAGGTACAAGCACTGCAAAAGCATTTTGTCTTTTAAGAATTTACCTGCCAGCTCTTAACTGGAAACAGTTTGGACTGGTAAGAAGAGGGCTAAATTTTGGTTATACTATATCTGGCGGGAAATTATTATAGTCTGATCTCATAATCCTTTCTTTAATGGGAGTTTTGTCTGGGTAAGGCTTGCAAGCATAAATTTATACACACTGCATAGTCTACTTTGTGGGTACCCTAAGCCCTTCTTTTGCAACAAAAAGCACTTCTCCTGAAACAAAGTTTATATTACATACCAAATCTGGCTTCAGTTTAACAGTCAAAGGAAGGGAATAACACATGGAGTACAGGGTTGTTGCCACTGACGAGATCCAAGACTGCCGGACCTCCCGACTTCTGGGAATACGATTAAGGGTAAACTGCAAGACAACAGGATAAAATGAATTAAGTTATTACATCCCTCCTGCAGAGTACATTATGGCATATATAACAATTCTGCTATAAAATGCCATTTGCTATTCACTTGTAAGCTTCTTAAGTTCCTTTGTGTTATTTTTTTCAAACTTGGGTTTTGGTTTCTTCAGGGACAAATACCTTCTGCTATAAAATGCTTAGCATGCTACAGGTGCTGCATTTGTCAAATACACTGATAAACAACAGAACTCTGCCTTTTATTCTGTCCAATAATACTTTGAAACCTTTTTTTTTAACTCAATACGCCAGTTAGCTGGAGCAACCTCATCAGTGGTATGTTAATTTAGTGCCCCACCTAGTGGACAATAAGAGACATTACATAATTTTATGTTTAATCAGTGGATCAGATTCATCTCTGCTTCTTGTCTGCATAAACTGAATGGAGATATAGTAGTGTAGAAACTAATTTAATCAAACCTCAAACAATTATTATTTTCTTTAAATGAGTGCCTAAGCAAAGGAATTAATTTCTTTATGAATTAAGAATCTATAATTGGGAAGAAGAGCTATCAAAACCAGGAAATTGGAAACTTTGCCTCCTTTTTAAACAGGAAAGAGAAAAGATTAGTTTTGTATAAAGAATACCAGGCTGACACAACCTAAGATTTTCCACTTTCCTCAAAACAGATGGCACAGGGCTAACAGGAGACTTGTCTTTTTTTTTGACATCTATGCTGCCTTCCCCAAAAAGGCTCAGGGTGGCTTACAATCATAAAAAGGTAAAATCACAAAAACAGATAAAATAACAAAAATATAAAACAATTCCCAAAGAATACCCAAGCTTCACCCCACCTGCTAAAAGAGTGCCTAAATAGAAGGCCTTATACATAGTCCCTACATCCTTGCCAGTGAATCTGTACCTTGACTTGAAGGAACCATTTTTGGAAATGTGAGGATGGGTCAAAAGGCAGTTTGTCTGCCTAGAAAGGTCAGGATTTCACTGGGAACTTGTGATTCTAACCATGTATTCAGAGTAGAGTGTGGCAGAGCACCTTTGGTGCCTGCCACTTTAAGGCCTGAGAGTAGGCAGCAAGGCAGCCAGCAGGTGTGGGCCAGCCCTGATGAGGCAGTCACATGACTGCAGGAGGGCATCGTGATAGGAGGAGGGGGTTGAGCAGCTTTGATTTCAGATCAGGCCCTCAGGGGAGCCAGCAGTTTGTTGGCTGCAGCTGTGGGGAGAACACTGCCTGGCTGAAGCCGACTAGCAACATTTTGGAGGTAAGGGCAGGAGCTATGGGGATGGCAGGAAGCTCCTGGTACTGGGTATGACTGAAAACTACACCCTGCTGGGGAAGGATGGTTTGGTGGGACTAGCTGTGGCGGGGCAGTTCCCCAGAAATGCCAGGCCAGTTGCCTCCCCAGTGAAAGGCGGGGGCACCTTATAACCCAGGCCCACATCCTGGTGGGATACTTAGAGCTAGGGCCAGGCAAAGGGGCCAGGACACCTGAGCCCCATAGGGTGTAAGACCCTGGAGGCCCTGGTGACGGGGCAGAGAAGTATAGCAGCTTCAGTGAGAGGGCAGAAGTATGTGTGGTGGCCCACAGAGAGTAGGGTGCATCGTTGTGGCCTGAAAGACTGTGTACTGGGGTGTAGAGTAGGGTTCCAAGGGTGCCCTGAACGGCTGCACTGGGGGTGTGCTGAGTAGGGCTGTAGATGTGGCCTGAAGGGCAGCACAGGAGCCAACCCCACAAGCATAATAAAATAAGTGAAGTCCCTAGTGAGAGGGCATAAGTGGAAGCCCAGGAAAGGGACAGTTAGGCCAAGGTAAGTCTATGGACGCATGAGGCGTCAGTTGGACCTCAGGCTGAGAACCCGATAAGTCCTCAGACCTGGTGAGATCGAGTTTTGGGTTGGAGGGAGACCCCGGTAAGTCCTCAAACAGGGCAAGGCCAAGGTTGAGTCAAAGGTTAAGAACTTGTGTTGGATGCTATCTGCGAGGCATGGGATGTGGTGTAGTGGTGGTATGGAGCTTTGTGTAACCCGCTTGGCAGCCTCCCGCATTTTACACCAATTATTTATTCAACAAGTCATGGCAGATGAGACAGGGCAGACTGCCCCATGACAGGTGGGCAGGCCGATGCTGAGACCCAGCCCTGAGCTGGCGCCCTGTCACACAGAGATTTCTCTTATATTTAGTTGGAAAGAATAACTGAAGATCAGGAAAAGATAACATACAACAATACTAATTT
Organism: Alligator mississippiensis; assembly: GCF_030867095.1. Taxonomy (NCBI): domain Eukaryota; kingdom Metazoa; phylum Chordata; order Crocodylia; family Alligatoridae; genus Alligator; species Alligator mississippiensis. The sequence goes on from NC_081828.1 coordinate 34,618,157, forward strand.
TCTAATGTGGCCCCTCAGTTAAAAAAAAAAAACTTGCTTTAATGTAGGCCAAACCTTTTTTCTCTTAAATGCTATTACTCTTTGTCATCTTCATTGGGTAGTTTTGTGAAAATGGTCTTGCAACTGTGTAAGATACTACATTTCCCCCCTGAACTAGAATTCCATGGACAGAAGGCTTATCCTGAAAGCCTAGCGTACACACCAGGGGCTCCTTACACTCCCCTCCATTCAACCCCACATGTACCCGCTGAGATACCTTACCACTCCCCCTCTATTTCAGGGACACCCACCAACTCCTGCTCCCACTCCCTCTCCTCATAGGAAAAGATCATAGGAAAGTAGGGCTGGAAGAGACCACATGGGGTCATCTAGTGCAGATGACCTCATGTTCCTCCTCCTTCCATACTAGGGTCCTCCTTCCTAAATTCCCTCATGGCTCTGTGCAGGAACTTGACCCAGTATTTATTTAGGTTTGGGTTCAGATGCACTAAATTAGTTTGGGTTCCATTCCGGTTCAAACCACTAAAAAATAAATAGTGGTTCAGTTCTGGTTTGACTCCCTTGCTCTATGCATACCACAATCCCTATGAACCCTTTCCTTCAAGTGTTGTTTGTTTGGAAAAAGTCATTAATGGTAGCAATATGTTAAATTCTTATCAGTCAGAAGAGCAGAAATGAAACAAGAATGGGTTATGCTGGAAGCGTTGAAGTGATGTAGTTGTTATGCTCAAAGGTAGTAATAGGTGCTGTCAACCAGGTGCTTGATTTGTTAACAACTGCAGAAAGTATATGAAGCTGTGCCTTCGCTAAACTGATTGCAGGCGCTTTGTGTATCCTTCAGTTGCCTCCTCTGTCTTCGGATTTTCCTTAAAATTGATCTGATACTGATCACTAATGGTTAGAACACAGATTGAGACTTTGGAATTCATCAGATACAGCAGTGAAAGGTTCTTGTGTTACATACAGGCAAACAGAAGTGCCATGGTGTGGACTGTGGGTCTTGCACATCCTGCCAGTAAATGGGGTCACTGAAGTGCATGGAGTGCTTTCAAGAAATGGCATTCCTTCTGTAAAACCTTAGGCAGCCTCACAGAGTAGACTAAGAAATTTTAAACCTGTTTTCCCAGAGCTAGATTTTTTTTCTATAAAAAATAAATTATTGCAGTTTCATAAATTCTAACTTCACAAATTTAGGCAAGAGAAAAGACATTGAATGTTTTGCCAACAGTGAACCTGAATATTTTGTTTTGATATAGGCAAGTTTTAAACACTACAAAATCAAGAGAATTTTCCCAAGTAAAAGCAATTATCAACATTAACTTGTTTTTGATCATTTAATTACGCTCTCTTTTGTAAGCAACACCCTATGATGCACAGTCCTGAAAAAAATTAGGTGCAGAAGTAACTTTATATGGATGAAGACTCAGTCATACAAGTCAAGTGCATACATGTCTACAGAACTGGGGCAAGCTTTGCTAGAAGACTAAATATAGATTTCTTCACCATGGCAAAAAACCCAAACCCCTTGCCCCACGCCAAAACTGGTTTTGATGATTTCAGCAGCATCTGGAGCCTTTTCCAGATGTTCACAAGTGGCATTGAAGAAAGAATTTGTCTTGTATTGTAAATTTCAAATTATGGCCAAACCAATTTTGTTTTCATTTTCCAAGAACATGCTCTTAGCCTGAGATGTTGCCTACCAGTGTCCTAGCCTGAAGCCAGTTTCTTGGTCCAGCTATCAACTCCAGAAAACTGTGCCCTCCAGACCTTTCATTGGTGAGTCTTTTCTCTCTCCGCTTATTGCAAAGTAGAAAAAAAACAGCTAAGCCTCCCTCATATCTTTTATTGGAAGATTGCATTATCATATCTGTATATCAAAAAGTGCACAAGCTAGTCTTTCTATTCCTAATGTGGTCCCATATGTCGGCGTTTATTTTAATTGTTTTTCCAGTATGTTATCGGGGACATGTACTGGGAGGGAAACAGCAGTACATAAGCAGTCCAGCAAATTCTGGGAGTGTGTTGGGAATAATTTCTTGATGGAGATGGTAGACAGGCCACCTAGGGGGGAAACTCTTCTCAACCTGCAGCTCACAAATAGGGAGGAATTGGTTAAGAATATGAAGGTGGAAGGTAACTTGGGTGACAGTGACCATTAAATGATAGTGTTCAAGAGCCTAAGGGAAGAAAGAAAGGAGACCAGCAGAATAAAGACACTGGACTTCAGAAAAGCAGACTTTAACAAATGCAGGGAACTGGTGGGCAGAATCCCCTGGGAGACCAGTCTGAAGGGAAAAGGAGTCCAGGAGAGCTGGCTGTTCTTTAAGGAGGTCCTTTCATGGGTCCATCCCAATATGACAGAAGAATGAGAAATGTGACAGAAGGCCAGTCTGGCTCGACAGCAATCTCTCTTTAATGAGCTGAAACTCAAAAAGCAAACCTACATGGTACCAGGGAAGAGTATAAGAGTATTTCACAGACATACAGGGAGAAAATTAAGGTAGCTGAGGCACAATTTGAGATGTAGCTGGTAAGGGACATAAAAGGCAATAAAAAGGAATTCTACAAGTATGCCAAAAGTAAGAGGAAGACCAGAGAAACCATAGGTCCCTCATGGAATGTGGAAGGCGATCTAGTTATGCATGATGCAGAGAAGGCTGAAGTACTTAAGGCCTTTTTTACTTCACCCTTCACAAACAGGGGCAGCTACCAGATGATGAATGCAGTTGGCACCAAAGATAGAGAAGGAGATGTACAGCCTAGAGTAGCACAATAACAGGATTACTTAGAGAAGCTAGATGATTTCAAGTCAGCAGGGCCAGGTGGGATGCACCCTACGGTACTCAAGGAATTGGGTAAGGTAAATTCAGAACCATTGGTTATCCTCTTTGAAAACTTGTGAAGGTCAGGTGAGGTCCCAAATTATTAGAAAAGGGCAGATATAGCGCCCTTAAGAAAGGGGGAAGAGGATTTAGGGAATGACAGACCAGTCAGCCTTGCCTTGATACCTGAAAAGAAAAGATCATAGAGCAGGTCCTCAAGGAATCTATTATGAAGCACCTAGAGAACAAATTGATCAGGAATAGCCAGCACGAATTCACCAAGAACAAGCCATTCCTGACCACCCTGATTTCCTTCTGTGATAAGATGACAGACTGGATTGGAGGAGAGCAGTTGATGTGATATACCTTGATTTTTAGCAAGGCTTTTGATGCTGTTTTCCACAACATTCTCATTAACAAGGTAGGAAATGCAGACTAGATGAAAGTACTGTAACTGGAGTAACTGGGTGGGTCATTATACTCAACAAACTGTCATCAATCAACATCTAGTTGGAAGGAGGTATCAGATGGGGTTCCCCAGGGGTCTATCCTGGGTCTGGTATTGTTCAACATTTTTATGAATGATTTGGATGATGAGATCAAGTGCATGCTTAGCAAATCTGTGGATCATAGCAAATTGGGTAGAGTTGCGGACACTCAGCAGGGGAGGATGAGGATGCAGAATGACCTGGACAGACTGGAAAAATGGTCTTCAATCAGTCAGATGAAATTCAGCAAGGACAACTGCAAAGTCCTGCACTTGGGATGGAATAATGGAATGACTGGCTAGGCTGCAGTACTGTAGAGGAGGACCTGGGGATTACAATAGACCATCAGCTGAATATGAGCCAATAGTGTGCTCTTGTGAAAAAAGCCATCCATTTACTGGGTTTTAGTAACAGGAATGTCACTTGCAAATCAAGGGAAGTGATTCTTCTGCTCTGTTCAGTACTAGTGAGGCCTCAGCTGGGATATTGTGTCCAGTTTTGGGCCACTCACTTCAAGAAAAATATGGACAGATTTAAAAAGAGTTTTGTGCAGAGTGACCAAAAATGATTAGGGCCCAAGACTCGAGACTTATGGGAAAGGGCTGAAAGAACTAGGATTATTTAGTTTGGAACAGAGAAGACTGAGGGGGGATTTTATAAGTCTTCAACTATCTGAAAGGCAATTATAGAGAGGATGGAAGTGAGCTTTTCTCTATGCCTGAGGGGACAGGACTAAGAGCAATAGCCTCAAGTTGCAGAAGAGGAAATTTAGTTTGAAGATTAGAAAGAACTTTCTATGAAAATGCTTGAGCATTGGAACAAGCTGTCTAAAGAAGCCATGGAATCCCCAGCCTTGGAAATTTTCAAGAGCAGGTTGGACAGACACTTGGCTGGAATGGTTTAATCAGAGACAATTCTACCTTGTGCAAGGGGCTCGTGAGATCCCTTTCATCCTGACTTCTCTATGATTCTGTAATTGGGGACCTCTTCATTGTTAGATACCAAATGGAGCAAACTGTCAGTTCAAAACCTGCTGACTGTAGGGAACTGCAAACTTAAAACACAAAAGCTTCAGGCCTTTACCTAGCACACATTCTTATTTTGGACAAGCGTGCAGGGAGAGCTTGTGGAAGCCTGACATTACCATGGCTTATTTCAATGTATTCGACTGAACACAGAGTACCATATTTATCTGAATCTAAGATGACTCTGAATTCAAGATGACCCCCAATAATTAGATTCTGGACATGGAAAATTATAAAATTTATAATGGAAATTATACAATTTTCCATGTCTAGAATCGAATCTTGGAGGGTTGTGTTAAATTTGTTCCTTCTATTTCTGTACAATGGCAAGAAGTGGCAGGGGGGCAAGTGGTAGTAGGGCAGGCAGCAATGGAATCAAGTGGCCTACTCCATGCCAACCTACCATCTGCCCTCCACCAGTGCCTACACATCCCATGCCTGCCCCTCCCAACTTACATTCCTTCCACCTGCCCTTACCCCAGCACCTGGCCCCCTGCCTGTCTCCCCATGCCTGTAACCCTTGATGCCTGCCCCTCCCCACAGTGCCTGCATCCCTTGGCACCTGTTCCCTTTTGCACTTGTTGCCCCCACACTTGGCCCCTTTGCTGCCTGTCCCCACCTTTGCTGTCACTTACAGCTCTGACTCCTGCTGGGGGCCTACTCTGGCCCAAAGCAGGGAGGACAGAGCCTAACCACACACCAGCTGTTGAAGCAGTTGCAGCTTCATCCCCCGACTCAAAGCCAGGGGCAGAACTACTACCACTGCTCTGTGGCCAGGCTGGGGCAGGAGGCAGCACATGCTCCATGCTCCTTGTGCCCAGCTGGAGGGGGACCCAGCAGGAGCTGGAGCTGTAAAGGGATGATAAGTGGTGGCAGGGAGCAAAGGCAGAGGGGAGCAGAGGCTGCAGAGGGGTACAGCAACTGTGGCTCCAAATCTGACCCTGAGCTTGGGGTAGGGCTGCAACCACAGCCTCCCTCCACCCCCAGGCTTTTACTTGAATCTAAGATGAAGGTCTTTTCCCCCCCTATGTTAAATGGGGAAGAAAACCTCATCTTAGATTGAAGTAAATGATTCCCAGTAATCATTCCAGGGAAATTAGATTTATTTAACATTTTTTTCATACCAAGTATTAGGATTTCTTAGTACAGCTTTCATAAGCATAAAATGCGGTCAGTATATTAGATGTATATTATTTAAGGGCCATTTGGCAAATTCTGAGGCTGCTGTTCAGGTAACAAATTCATTTTCCTTTAGAAAAAGTCTCTTTTTTTGCCAAATATTGGCTGCCTGCCTTGGCTACAAAAATATTCAAACTGAAAATATAAGACTGATGCTGGAAGCAAGAGAACATGCACCTGTAGCTGAAAATGATTGGTTTGTACTATCTAAAGACCATGTTGGCAAACAGCATGTGTTTTGGCACAAAGGGAGTCTGACCGATTCTGAATGTTCTTTTGATCCATCCTCACATTTCCAACAATGGTTTCTTCAAGTCAAGGTACAGATTCACTGGCAAGGATGTAGGCATGTGGGCATTTTATGCCCAGATGCCAAGGGGGTTATACAAAGCTCCATACCACCACTACACCATGTCCCATGCCTCGCAGATGGCATCCAAAACAGGTTAACTTTTGACCTAAACTCGGACTTACCCTGTCTGAGGATTTACCGGGGTCTCCCTCTGACCCAAAACTCGACCTCACCATGTCTGAGGACTTATCGGGGGTCTCGGCCTAAGGCCCAACTAACGCCTCATGCGTCCATAGACTTACCTTGGCCTAACTGTCCCTTTCCTGGGCTTCCACTTATGCCGTCTCACTAGGGACTTCACTTATTTTATTATGCTTGTGGGGGTCAGCTCCTGTACTGCCCTTCAGGCCACATCTCCAGCCCTACTCAACATACCCCCAGTGCAGCCCTTCAGGGCGCCCTTGGAACCCTACTCTACACCCCAGTACACAGTCCTTCAGGCCACAATGATGCACCCTACTCTCTGTGGGCCACCACACATGCCCTCTCACTGAAGCTGCTATACTTCTCTGGCTCTGCTAATCCATTTTAGATGTAGTTAATCTGGCTCTGCTAATCCATTTTAGATGTAGATATATTAACAAGTGCAAAATATATAAAATCAAATGTCAACATTAAAGTGGCTGGGGAATTCTCCAACCTGTCCTTTAGTCATCTAATCTAAGCTGTTCTTTTCACTGCTGGATGGGTCAACAGCAACTTCGGAAAGCTCCTCATACAGGTTACAGATGGTTCTATGGGCAGCAGCTCGGGAAGTCACACAGCTCCCTCAGAAGCACTGTGGTAAACATCTGGGGAAGTGGCAAGTGAAGACAGTGGACAATGGAGAAGCAAGCAATGTCTATACAAAAGGCCTCATGGAGCCCTTAGGATTTTGGGGATTTGGAAGGCTATGATTAGGTGGAGGTTGACTCTAGCTTCCTTCTCTCTCCCTCGGCACTGGGCAGCCAGACTGAAGAGGATGCCTGAATAAAGGAAAACTAACTGGTTTCCATAGCCAAGTTTTGAAGGCTGTACTAAGCCACAGGCCAGGAACAACATTTTGGTAATATCTGCTTTTGCATATGATGTTTGGTTAAGTATAATTTATAGAAACTTTCTGAAAGAATTTAGAAATATGTCTTTCTAATTTCTGACAGGTGGTGTGGAAAGAGACAAACCTACCTCCCTGATGGAAGAATAGGGAGAAAGTTGCAAGTTGCAGTTTGCAATGTTTCCAAACCTTTATAGAGACGAGCAAGAAGGCCTTATTTTGTTCTCTAAAAAGAACATTCAGAATTGGTCAGACTCCCTTTGTGCCAAAACACATGCTGTTTGCCAATGTGGTCTTTAGATAGCACAGACCAATCATTTTCAGCTACAGGTGCATGTTCTCTTGCTTCCAGCATCAGTCTTATATTTTCAGTTTGAATATTTTTGTAGCCAAGGCAGGCAGCCAATATTTGGCAAAAGAGAGACTTTTTCTAAAGAAAAATGAATTTCTATTACCTGAACAGCAGCCTCAGAATTTGCCAAATGGATTCTTCCTTCTTTTAATTGTTAAGGAAAACATAACCATAAAACTCCATTTGCAAATGGGATGGGGGCAGATGAAAGGAGAGAAAAAAACCTGTTGCTTAGAGGAAAGCTATATACCTGGTATAAAATGCTACACAGCTCTCATGCTTCAAAAATATTTGAAGAATGCTAATAATTAAACTTTAACCATTTAATCAGATGAGTGAGCACAAGTGGCACATAAAGATATCTGGCTCCTGAAAACAAACCCCACTGTTTTTCTAAATCTTATCCCACTATACATTATCTAGATACTGTTTGCTTTCATGAAGAAAAAAAAATATTCTTTATGACATAAGATATAGGAAAAATGTATTAAAGAAGCAGGAGGAAAAAGGCACTCCCCAATGGAAAAAAAATCTTTCCCTTTAAATTTTTGGAATATATAATCTCATCAAATGATGCCTGTAGCAAAGCTTGGGCACAGGACACCTACTGGGCAACACAGAGTCCAGAAAAACCCTCCCAGACTGCCTACCTGGGTTGCAAACTGGGAAGACAGTCAAGCTAGGCAAGGACGAGGGAACAATTGGGGAACATGACACAAAACAGCCATGGGGCAGTCACAGGGGACAGGCAGGTCTCCCAGATTGGGTGGTGGGGCCACATGCATCACATTTGAAGCTCCTGGGGGCAGCATGCAAGAGGGAAGCACTGGAAAAGCTCCAGGGAAATGGAGCTATGCCTGAAAACCCTGCTCTTACTGGACAGGAGATGTGGCAGATGGCAGGGGCAAGCAGCTTGGTCCAAGGGAGGTAAGTGGCCAGACTGAACACAGCTGGACAGAACTCAGGGAACCGTGAAGAGATTAGCCAGAGCCAAAAAGTGAGGCTCAGGAAGAAGCAGGAGGAGGAGAAGGTCTGCAGCAGGACTGCCTTGTTGGTTGAATGGGCAAGACAAGCCTATGGTTTTATTTGTTTGGATTACTGACCCTTAAAGGAGCAATGTTTGGGAATGGGGTCCAGTGTTCCTTAAAGGGGAACACTGGTAGAAAAGGAGGAAGCAGAGAGACTAATTTGGAAGGGAAAGCTGTTGACATCTGCTGCAGAACGTCTCTTTGGGAGAGGTGTGGGAAGCATGTAGGGGAGGAGAAGCCCTGTGAAGAAATCCAGAGGAACTCTCTTTAACCCACATGATGGACTATCTGAAAGACCAGTTCCTGTTCCTGTTCACCCCATTCTATCATTTAAGACCAAGGCATGGTGAGTGAACCCAGGGAATGAAGAGTGGGGCTATCAGCTAATACTTCTGCCACCAGAGGGCCCTAGTCCTTGCTCCTGCTACAATACCTATGAAACAAGACACTAAATTATTACTGTTCTGATTCACCATAAAATTTTGGTACTGATATCTAATTACCAAACATGAAACACTTCCATTTGCAGCAAGAGCTCCCAAAGTCAGCGATCTGAGTCAAGGAATCTTATGGCCACATAGAACTTATTTGAAAAAGTCTGCAAGTGCTTTAATCGTTAATACCATACTATAGCTATAGAGGTCATTGGTCTTATTATTGACTAGCTCAGTCTTAACTGAGGTCTTGGATTAAGAGCAACCTGTGACTTTCCCTTCATCATCAGAGATGCTCTAATTTTTCATATTACACCAGAAGCTGCACTTTGGCAAGTCCTGTTTTGCCAATTCTGCAAATGTTGAGTAATAACTGTAGTGCTCAGTATTGGGACTTAACACCGTTGAAATCAACAGAAATATCCATGGAGTAGAGTCTGTAAATCTTACTATGCAACTTTACTATTGCACTTACAATAAATAGACCTACTTGCTCAAGGTAATATACTTGCTTATGCACTCTTGAGGACATGGGCAAACATGCTTATAGTGCTTCAAACAAAGTTAAAGTGCTATAAAAACTGAATTAACAGATGACGCACAGAGTTATAGCACTACAAATCAGCCCAACTCATATCAAAATGGTTCCTTGATTCACTGTGACACTTATACTGGGAGGCAGTTGTATGTCCATGTGGCAGTGCACCTTTGGGTGCCTGCCACTTTAAGGGCAGAGTCAGGCAGCAGCCAGGTGCCTGATGGTAGCAGCAATTTTGGGAACCAGGTATAAAGAGGCTGCAGTTTGATGCTGCCAGCCCAGGCAGAAACATCGCCTGGCTGAGCTACAGCAGGAACATCTAGAAGGTAAAAGCAGGAGGCTCTTGGTCCTAGGCATGACCTAAAATTGCACCCTGCCAGGGAAGGGTGGCCTGGTGGGGCTCCTAGTGGCGTGGGAGCCCCCAGGAAATGCCAAGTCAGTTACCACCCCAGTGAAAGGTGGGTCGGGGTGCCTTAACTCCTACCCCCCACAATTTGGGGGTATGAGGGCCAGGCACGGCTGTAGCCGCCTGAGCCCGCGGGGGAGCAAGGCCCTGGAGACTCCTGGTCAGGGATAGCTGTGAAGGCCCTGAGAGGGCAGGGATGTAGGTGGCCCTGCACACAGTAGGGCTGAATGGGAGTAGGCCTGAAGGGCAGTCCCAGGGGCACGTTAAGTAGGGCCAAACTGGGAGTAAGCCTAAAGGGCAGCGCAAGGGCCAGCCCCATGAGTACTTGAGTGAGAGGATGATGAGAAGACCCCAGGGTGGGGCATAATGTAGAGGCCCTAGAGTGGGCATAGGAGGAACCCCACGTGTGGGGAGTAGGCCAAGGTATATTTTCAGAAGCCTGAGGCCATACTTGGGCCTGAGGCCGAATAGGGGGGCTCAGCCAGAGAGTTAGGGGCGAGTCCTAACCCCGGCAAGTCCTCCACTGCAAAGAGGCTGAGTGGGGGTCAAAAGAAAGACCTAGAGGTGGAGCACAATGACCTGCTGCTCCAGGAAGAGTGAGAGTCCCTGTGAGACCCTGGAGCACCAGTCATGGTACGGGTTAAGAATATCACATGGATGCCATCTGCGAGGCATGGGCTCTAGTGTATGTGAAGTTTCGGAGCTGCAGACAGTACCCCCTGGCATTGAGGCAGGAAATGGGTAGCCTCCCACCTGGGTAATATCTTAATCATTTTCCATCAAGGCATGGCAGGCTAGAGAGGTGGACAGTTAGCCCAGAAACATGTGGGTGGGCCAAATTCTAACTGGCCCTGGGAAGGCCCCCTGTTACTGTCTATATGTTACTGAAGTACTACAAATTAAGTGCTTCAAAAAAGGTGGAGTCCATACCCAAAGTTGTTTTATGCCTTTTTGTATATATAGAACCAATCCAATTCCCACCAAAAATCAGGCTTTATATCAGAGTCATGCTGTTATCTATTAATAGTACAATATTATACCTCAAAATATACAAATGTGTTGCAGAGATAAGAAAAATTGGATTTAATCTGGCTCCTGAAGCAGTCAATAAAATTTGACTGGAGATGAACCAGACTATTATCCAGAAAGCAAACCAATTCTTCAATAAATGTTAGAAAAACAGAGAAGCAAGCCTGCACAATATTAAAGTCAGTTTAAAAGCTCAAAGAAAATATAGTACAAAATCCAACACTAATAATAAAATTCAAAACTAAGATATATTTAAAAGAAACAGTATTATCACTTTCCTAGTGTTTTAATAGAAAATACTGCAGATATTTAAAAGAAAAAATATGTATTAACTTTCACTTAGAAGGGCATCAAATTAAAAACCTTATTTCTGCTTCAATATTTTTACTGTTACAAGTAACAGTTATGATTACTTTAACTTTAAAGTAAAAAAGATAAATATTTCTCTTTAAGTGTGGTTACTTGGTGCCACTGATACCATGTTATGCACAGTCATTTTCATTAGACCCTTCTCCTCTATCCTCTGTAGTTATTTTCCCCTACAGTTTTTTGTGTATTTTTCACAGATTACATTTTAAGCAAAATCATAAGAATTGGCAGGAAAATTCACAGGCAAAGTGCAGTACCTGAAACTATTTTTTATTCATTTCTTAAGTGCCTACATTTAAATTTGCAGGCTCTCCCTTCATATAGTGTAGGCAGTTTTGTTCATTCCATTTACTTTTCAGAAATGACATGACAAGAAACATAACAATATATGAACAGCCATCAATGTATAGAAATACAAATGGTTCTGTAAGTAAAGCAAATTTATATTCATGGAGAATTTTAGCTGAATCTGTTTTTCAAATGGATACATTCTCTCTCTTGATACTGTAACCCCTCTCCCCCCCAAACTAATTTCAATAATCCTTTTAAAGGTAACTGGAACTACTATTTTACTGTAGTATCTTCCCAGACTATATTTAACCACTTACCAAGGAATTGGTGAAAGTTTCAGCTCTTTTTTCTTCAAAAGAGCGTATTTTAGCTTCACTCATCTTATCTGACTCAGCAAAAACATAGTGTCTGAGTGAGTATGACTGGGACAGAGAGCTAAGTAACCTCAACATTTCTGTTGTGTGCCCTCCTGAAAAACACAAAACCTGTAGTTAGGGGATGAAATATTCAGCAATTTCTATTTCAAAATAACCTATTAAGGGCATTGCTTCTTCCTTCAGAAAGACTAACTAGTTCAGAGAGGCATGAGCTTTCATAGGTAACATCTGATGAATCTAGGCTGCTTACAGGCATGAAACCCTCCCTCCCAAAACAGCCCTTTCAGCTCAGCCTGCTGCTGCGCTGAGCACAGCACATGCCCAGAAGAGGCATCACATAAGTTTGACCTAGCTCGTCCAACATTTGTATAGATCGGGCGCTTCAGTGGGGCTTTTTAGAGCTTTTGTTTAATAGCTGATTGAATCAGCTTCAGATACAAGTGCCAAAAAGCCCTGCTGAACTGCCTAATCTATACAGATGCTAGGGAGCTGGGTCAAACTAACACGCTTCCTCTTCTGGTAAAGCACTGTTTTATCTTGCTTTATTTTTTTCACATCTGTAAGCAGCCTCTAATGAAGTAGAGTGTTACCTGCGAAAGCTCATACCTCTCTGAATCAGTTAGTCTCCAAGATAGTGGTTCTCAACCTTTTTAGGCTCAAGGCACCCCTCTATACCTTGGAATTGAGCAGCACCCCATTTTGAAAATGGTCATATTTACTCAAATCTAAGATGACCCTGAATTTAAGATGGCCCCAATAATTAGATTCTACATATGGAAAATGTATACTGTGCCCGCCTCCGCTCGACCAGGTGCTCCCGGGCTGCTCTAGCCCGAGTGGCCGTTCTCACTGGCCACGAGCTCATGAGAGGACCCCGGGAGGTGCCTCGGGTGGTGACGGGAGGCCCCCTAACCTCGCCTGCCACGACTTTGAATGTAACCTCAGTGGTGGGGGTCTCCATTAATGCTGCCTCCCGGGGTTGTTGTGCCTTTGGCGGGCACTCACGGGGCTCTGACCTCCCCTACACTCTGGCCAATCGCCACCTGCTGCTGCTGGTCTTCTAGTGGCCTTCCTCAGGCGGCCCTGCCGCGTTTCTGGTCCTGAATCTCCCGGTGGTCCTTATTTTGGGGATCCAAACTACCCAGGCTGGAATCTGCCTAGGGGTCTCACCCGTCCTGATTTCTTGGCCGCCCCTAGCCCGTATGGTCCCGGGGCCTCCGCAACACTACAGCCACGAGCTAGCCCCCAAAAGTAAGCGAATACTAAAACTAAACTTCCAACTACTATATCACGCCTAGCCCAGGCTGTGACCCGGGTGCCTAAGCCCTGACCGATGAGCTCCCCCTGGCTACCGGCCTGTCAGGAGGCTTAAGGCCACCGATTTCTCCGGGTGCCTACTCCCTGAGCTTGTGGCTCCCTCTCTCTGGGAGTCTTGTTCCTGGTGTTCTCTCCCTCGCCGAGTCCACTGCCGGCTCCCTGCCGGCCTGTCTGTCACTTCTCTCGCGGGGTCCGCGCTCGGTTACCTCACCAGTTCCGCCACCCGCACTCCTGCTACGACTGTAGCCAGTTCCTCCTCCCGTCGTGCTGCCGACGTCCTCTTCCTTTTTATCCGCGGCTCCTTTAAGAGCGCACTCCTCACTGCTATAGCCGCAGCTCTCTCCCGCGGCTCCTTTAACGCGGCGGCTCTCTCTGCCGCTGCTGGTGCTGCTATCAGCGCCGCTCTCCCGGCAGCTGCTGCAGTTAACACTGCTGCCTCGGCTGGCCCCATCGGGCTGGATGCATGTGCCCTGCTGGCACAGGTCCCGCTCTCGGGGTTCCCTGCGGGCTTCCCCCGCCTCTCCTCCGGCCCCGCTTCCGGGGCCGCCTTTTATCTCTGCCGGGCGGCGTCTCCTGCCGGCGTCGCCCGGCACCAGCTGTATATAAGCGCGGCTTACAAACCGCGCTGGCGGTCTCGTCGCACGCGTGTCCCTGCTTGTCCTGGCCTCTGCGTGGGGTAAGTAAGTGGTTACTTCCCCCCTGGTCCGGCCCCGGGGTACCCTTCTAACCCTGGCGTCCCTGGGACATATACATTTGTTATAATTTTCCAATTATAGAATCCAATTATCAGAGAATTTGTTCCCCTCCCACCACTACAACAGGAAGAATAGTGGGGGATGGGGGGGGTCAGGTAGTCCCCTTGCTGTCTGCCCCCCTCAGTTCTTCCCCTGGCAGCCTTCCTGACCCCACCCCCCCGGCGCCACCATAACCTTTCCACAGCTTCTGCCCCACTTCCCCATCCCAATCTCTGCCTCTTTCTCCCCCACCCCCCCTTACTGTCAGATGCTGTTTGAACTCTGTTCTCTCCCAAAGCATAGCAAATAGCTCAGCCCTTGCCAGGCCATGCAGCAGTTGTCAGCGCTGATTGGCCAGGCAGACAATGCAGCCATGCCAGAGCTGCTGACTGGCCAAGCAGGAGACAGAATTTCCATGTGCTCTGTTCCTAGGGGTGAACCCAGACCAAGCTGGACCCAAGCTGCACCTAACAAGAAGGTGGGGAAGAAGGGGGCAGAATGTGGGGGTGCACCACTCTTTTCAAAAGTCTAGATCCTCCATACAGAAGATGTGATGTGATTGTTCTTGCCCAATGAAGGCAGGGCGAGAAGCAGTTGGTTCCCTGACAGATGTCCATCTAAGCCAGCGGTTGTCAACCAGGGGTACTTGGGAAGGCCCCAGGGAGTAAACGGCAGTGATGTGGAGAAGCAGAGATGCTTTCAGTTTAGCCACTGGCACTCCTGGTTTTGCCACCAGTGTTTCTGGTTTTGCTGCTGTGCTGGCCCCCCCGGCCACTTGTCGATAGGCTGCTGGCCCCTCCCCCGCCACTCATTGGCCGGCTGGGGGACTCCCTGCTTCTCGACCAGCTACCAGGGTACACCAACCAAAAAAAGGTTGAGTCCAAAGATTTCACCGATGTTAAGGCTGGAAAGGACCTCAAAGATCATCAAGTCCAGCCCCCTGCCTGAGGGGCAGGAAGTCAGCTGGGGACAAAGGATTCCAGCAAGATAAGTATCCAAATGCTTCTTGAATGAGTCTAGAGTAGGTGCCTGCACCACTTCTGGAGGGAGTCCATTCTGGGTTTTGGGGGCTCGGACAGTAAAGAAATTTTTCCTTATGTCCAGCCTAAAATGGTTTTGGAGGAGTTTATGACCATTGGTCCTTGTTTTCCCTGGGGGGCTCTGGTGAACAGACATTCTCTCAGATCCTGATGAATGCCCCTTATATACTTATAGGCAGCCACCAGGTCCCCCTTGAGCCTGCGCTTTTCCAGGCTGAAGAGTCCCATGGCTCTCAGCCTCTCTTCATAAGGCCTATTTTCTTGCCCTCTGATCATGCATGTTGCTCTCCTCTGGACTCTCTCAAGCTTCTTGACATCCTTCTTGAATTGAGGAGCCCAGAACTGGATGCAATACTCCAGCTGTGGCCTCACTAAGGCCGAGTACAGTGGGAGGATGACATCCTGAGATTTACCTGAGAAGCATCTATGGATGCAAGCCAGAGTATTGTTTGCTTTGCCAGCCGCGACATTGCATTGGTGGCTCATGTTCATCTTGTGGTCAATCGTGACCCCCAAGTCTTTCAGTCATGGTGCTAGCAAGTGTAGCACTGCCGAGTCTATAAGAATGCTGCAGGTTTTTTCTCCCGAGGTGGAGTACCTTACATTTATCTATATTGAATGTCATCAGGTTAGTATCCGCCCACTTACCAAGTTTATCCAGGTCAGCCTGGATCATTAGCCTGTCCTCCCGTGTGGACGCTATGCCCCAAAGTTTAGTGTCATCGGCAAACTTAGCCAGTGCACTTCAGACACCAATGTCCACATCACTGATAAAGATGTTAAAAAGAACCACCTGGTTGAAAACCCCTGGTCTAAGCTGTAGCCTTGATCCTGACCATGGAAGAAGGATGGACTAGAGCAGTTTTTTCAACCTATGGGTCGTGACCCAAAAGTGGGTCACAAGAATATATGGAAGTGGCATGAATAAACTTTAAAAATGGATTCTCTTTTAAAGGAGAAAAATATGTGAAACCATGGTTTTTCCCTTGCATGCTGGCAGAGTTCCAGCCTGCAAGGGGTGCTTGGGCTCCCCTGCACTGGAGGGCTGTGGATAGGTTACCATATTTCCAGTTCCATAAAAAAGGACACCTGTCAGGCGAAAACCTTGCTCCCCACTCACAGCCCCCTGGCTCTGCCACTCCCAACCTGCAGACCCTGTCCTTGCTGTTGCCCCTCACTCCTGACCCACAGACCCCTGGCCCTGCTGAGGCCCCTCCCCACCCAGGCTATGCTGGTGCCCCTCAGTCCTAACCCACAGCCCCCCAATTCCTGCCGATGCTCCTCAATCACAACCCACAGACCCTTACCCCCACTCTGGGCCATGCTGGTGCCCCTCACTCCTGACCTGCATCCCCCTGATCCTCCCAACCCTGCCTGAGGGGCCACCTGCCCCCATCCTGCATGATGACTTATTTGTGTGGGCAGCAGCAGAGTGAGTCCAGCCCTGGCACAGGTAGGAGGGAAGAGAGGATGCCTATGGCATCCCCTGGTCTGGGCTGAGGCTCCCACACTGTGCCAGGTCATCAGGGAGCTACTTGGCCACATCTCCTGCACCCTAGCAGCTACTTGGCCACACCTCCTGCACCCTAGCAGCATCTCCCTGCTAGCCTGGCCCTGCCACCAGCCCAGCCTGTCCACGTAGCTCCTTGATGACCTCAAAGGGCCCTGCCAACTCCTTTCCCCGCTGCTGAGGCACTGGGCTGCCTCCCACCCTCCCTGTCCTGCCGTAGCCCCAGCGCTAGCAAGTACCCACCCCCCTCACACATCCATCCCCTTCACCCACCCCTGCTCCCCTCACCCCCACAGCCCTCCGGACAGTCCCCAAGCCCTGGCCATCCAACTCTCGCTCTCCAGACTTACCTGCACCAAGCTGCCAGAGCTGCTCCCACCACCCTGCTGCCTCCAATCACCCTCCCCCTGCTCCTGCCAGTGCAGCAGAACAAAATCCTGGACATTAGTTCATATTTCAAAAAACACCTGAACAGAGGTTAGAGGGTCCAAAAAGAGGACATGGCTGGGAAAATCCAGATTTATGGTAACCCTACCTAAGAGCAGTAGGATCAGGAGTGAGGGGCAGTGGCTTGGAACTGGCCACTGATGTTTACAAATGGGTTTTGGTCCAAAAAAGGTTGAGAACCAGTGGACTAGACAGTGTCCTGACACCCCTTCTTGCCTTCTCTTGACAAATAAAAAGCCCAAGGGCTCATAGCAGGCTGGAGAAGAGTGGAGTAAAGAGCACCAGCCCTTTCAGCTCCTCTCAGATTCCTGTGCTTGCCCCTGCATCTCCTTCTGGGCTTGCTGCCCCAGAAGCCCCTGCTCCATGTGCTGTGAACCCCACACAGCCTCACATCTGCAGGCCGTGCCGGAGCCATGAGGTCACAGGGTAGTTCAGGAGCTACAGGACAGGCAGGGATTTCCGTGGACGCTGCCTTTTAACAGACCAGCTGCCGCGCTGGGGCAGACTCAGGCAAGTGACTGAGAGTGGGGTGTTTCTCACGCTCTGCCCCCTGGTCCCCTCTTTCTCTCTCAGTTCCCCGCTCCCCACGCACCAGCGTTGCCAGGGCTTAAATATGAAATTATCATATTGGAAGTTCAAAATTATCCTATTTGCTAAAAAACTGCCATACACTGAAAAAAAAATGTGCAAATAAGCATGCAAATAAGTCTTTTTTAAATTTACTTTACAGGCAGTCCTCAGACTTATAACACACTTGGTTCCTGAAAACTGTGTCTTAAGTCGAAATGTCATAACTTGGAACTAATTTTCCCACAGGAACAGTGTTATAAATGGGGGATTGGTTTCTTTATGATGCTGTATACAACTGCATCCAGCTGGTAAGTCTGTTGTGGTGGAAGGGGGGGAGGGGGCAGATCAATGCCCCCACGGTGAGGGAGGGAGGGGCAGGGGCTAGGTCAGAGGTGGGGTGCAGGATGGAGCTGCAACTTGTCTGGGGGGGGGCAGGGCTCCTGCTGCTGTGCGCTGCTGATCTGGGAAGCTGCTCATCGGGTGGCTCCCACCACTGCTCCTGCTGCTCCCCTGGATAGGCATGGTGCGGGGGGGGGGGGGGGGGGTGTACCACTGAGTCTGTGCGGGGTGGGCAAGGCTGCACCAGGCTGCAGTACTGGGCTGTGGTACCGGGCTGCACTCCAGGTGTGTGACGGGGGATATGCGGGAGCTACAGCAAAGTGGGTAGCTGTACCCCCCATAGCCTCCACTATGGGGGGTACTGTCTGCCCCATCCCAAAGGCACACCTCCCTCTCCCTCAAGCCCTCCTGCCACTTGCCCAGCTGGGCCAGGGTGGGCATGGGACGGAGCCGCTACTTATCTGTAGGGTGCGAGGGGTGGCTCCTGCTGCTGTGCACCGCTCCATCCTGTGCCTGCCCTTCCCCAGCTGGGCAAGTGGCAGCACGGCCTAGTCCCAACTCCCAGCGCTGCTGGCACCCACCGAGAGTGCACCAGGTGCAGCCACGCCCACCCCACCCCACACAGATCTGGGGGCACATGCCCCTCCTGGACAAGTGGTGGGAGCAGCTGGATGAGCTGCCAGATGAGCAGCTCCAGACCAGTGGCAGGAGCCCCCTCCCCCACACCGGACAAGCTACAGCACTGCCCCTTCTGCCCCTCATCCAGGCTGGGCAGTGCTTGCCCCAGTCCCTGTCCTTGCCCCTCCCTCCCTCATCATGGGGGCATTGATCTGTCCCCCACCGTGCGCCTTCCTTCCTCCCTCCCCTTCCACCATAACAGACTTACTAGCTGGACGCAGCAGTATCTGGCATCAAAGTCCAAACCTGCGTCAGAATCTCGAAACAGGGTGTTAATTTCTAAAGGTCACAAGTGCTGTTTGTCGAAAAGTCGTAAGTCGAGGACTGCCTGTATACTGCTCACTGCAGGACACCAGAGAGACCTGGGTCATCAAAGTTGAAGCATTTATTTTGAGGCAAGCAGTCATAAGAAAGTAAAAAGCAATCCCAAAAGTTAGCTGAGACTCCCTGAGAGTGACTTGGGTTTTATATATGCTGCATCAATTAGCTGCCTCCAAAATTATCATACATTTGGGTAAATGCAATCTCTTTTATTATACCAACTAACTAGTTGGAAAATTTGTTTTCTGCCAGCTTCCGGGTACAAACACTTCATCACGCAGAGGGAGAGTCTCCAGTCTAGGGTCAGGACAATTTTCCTAACTAGTTAGTTGGTCTAATAAAAGAGATCACTCACATTTCCCCAAAGGACCTTGCCTGCCTGTGTCCTTAGCTAGCACTACCACCAGTGCCCAGGTACATTTTGGATGATGTCACTCCTATTGATGGTGCATCGCACACGGATTGAAGCAATGGCACAAACATCGTCCCCCTGGCAACGCTGCTGCGCGGCAATAGGGGCTGGGGCGCCCAGCATGCACCGCGACGAGGCGCTAACCTGCCGCAGGCACCTGCTCCCTGCCTGCCCACACTTCCCAGCGTGCCCCGGGGCGCGCTGCACCATGGGAGTTGTAGTTCGCGGCGCCAAGGCCGCTCGATGCCTGTTTCCCTCCGCCACTCACCAGAGCCAGCCACGACCAGGAGGCTGACGGGGGCTGTGAGCCGCCTGCGCCGGCCCGCGGCGGTCTGCCTGGTGAGCCGAAGCAGGAGCAGCAGGAGGAGGAGGAGGAAGGCGGCGGCGTCCAGGGAGGACACCATGCAGGGGGCGCGGGGCCCGGGCGCTGCCCAGCTGGCGGTGGTGACGGGTTATGCGGAAACGACGGCGGCCGGAGCGGCTCACACTTCTGCAGGCGTTTCCTCGCGGGGTAGGGCCCGGCAGCTCGGTGCTCCCTCCTCCGCGGGCGGGCGAGCGGCGCCACACAAGTGAGCAGCGGTCGCCACGTGTCGGGGGGGGCGGGCCCGAGCTGTGCCTGCTCGTGGGGGCCTTGCCCTGCGCTGCGCTGGGAGCAGCGGCGGTAGCCACCGGTCTGCAGCTACGGAGCCCGGCGGGGGCCGCCGTCCCGTTCCGCCCTGCCCTGCCTCGCCTCGCCCCCGGGGCGCTTGGTGAAGGGTCAGCGGTCCCTCCTGGCCGGGCCGTGCTCTGCTCGGGATTTCGCATCTCTCCTGGCAGCGGGTCGAAGGGAGTTTCGATGACATGGGGAGAGGGCAGGGCTGGACACAGGCACGAGCAAACCGGGTGGGCGCCCAGAGCCCGGACAGAAGGGGGGCCCGAAAATGTTAATTTTTTCCCCATTGTTTGATGATTATTATCATTATCTCTGGCAAAGGGAGGCCTGATACTAAACACTTGCCCAGGGCTGCCAGGAGTGTAGGTATGGTGCTGGGAGAGGGGCCTGGCAGGCTCCACCAGTGGTTGGTGACCAAGGGCAGCGCAGTTTCACTGGCCCATAGAAACGTTTCAGGATGGCACAGACACATTCTCAGCTCCATCAGTGGGAGCCTCTGGCTTCCTCGCCCCCAGCAACATGCCTTGCTAACAGTACTGCAGGGGCTTGTTTTATGCATCTTCTTTAGTATGAATTTAGGTACTGGGAGGGGTGAATGCCTGCAGAAGTCCACCCCTCATCCTCTTCAAATGTCATGTTGTGGGCCAGGCCCTTTTGACCACCAAAAAAATCCTGAATTTGCCAGTCAGCCCTTCTCTTTGGTGGAGTTTTCCTCCTGTTCATTCCTTACAAATCTGAGCTGGTTTTGCTTCCTGTTCCTGTTGGCCTTAGAAGCTGAATGAACCCTTTCTCTTCCTTTTTTAATGAAGAAGAACTCGTGCCTGCCATGGATTCCAGTTGTGGGTGCGCAGTTTACAAATCTAATCTATGCCATCTGGATGCTAGTCTTCATTCGGAAATAAGATGCATTGGTCTGACTCGTGATAATTAAATTGTTTCCCTTTTACCACCCATGCAATCTCTTGTCTTGCAGCATGGCCACGGGGAATAGGAAACTAAGAAAACAATGTTAGCAGAAGCGCATATGTTTTCTACTACCCAACTTGAATGTATGGTGAAAAAACTGTCTGCCTGTTTGGAGCTGGGTAATCTAAAGTTACTTCTTTAGATAATATTTATAATTGGGGGAGAAGGGACTCTCAGATTTATTACTCATTACTAAAGGCTCTTTAATGGGGGTAAGAAATTGGGGCCTTGCTTCAAAAATTTGTAGGTGATGCACAAACTAAAAAAATCCAGCTTGCTCATACAGCTTTGATTATGTAAACCTAAAAGGTGTAGGAAAGTTGGAGAAGAATTGTTGATTAGTCCCATTTTTGCCTGGTCTGTCTTTTTGAAGAAGAATCACATAATAGCCTTTTAAAATAAATCATTTAGTTTCAAAAAGTAATTTTAAATAATACTTGTATCTAATCAGTGCACCAGATTAAAATTCCTTGTCCTCCCAGGAAAACAGTGACCTTCATGTTGGAGGTTACAGGAAAAGAGGATAGATTGGAGTCTTTTTTTATGGAAGAATTAGTTCAAACATTTTAAGTTCTTTGCTTGTTTTTTTTTTTCTTCCCCATCATGTATTCTATAGAGAAGCCGTTATTTTTCTTAATTTAAATAATCTTGCAACCTGTGGTCGACTGTGATAGATCACAAATAGGTAGTCTTTAGGTACTTATAATCTCTTTCTATTCTTATTTACTTTTATTATGTTAATATTTATACATTTTCTCTGTTTAGATAATATTTATAATTGGAGAAGTTACTTAAAAATGTAAGCTGCAAATGTAGGGGTTGGGAGCGGGTTGTGTCAAGAGAGGTTGTTAAAATAAGAGTGAAATTAAGAGTGAGGCATGCAGGTATTGTTCTGCTTTGCAGAGCCTATTTATGCTTCTGAAAAGATGAGTTGAAGACCTGCCAGATATTTGACCTTGAGGAAAGAGCAAGCTATTATGGGAGCCTGGAAAGGTAAGTAGTAAGTTCATTGCATAAATTCAGCAGACCATGTTCTGCAACCCTTACTTATTGGGAATTTTGCTTGAGTAAAGAATGTATCATTTCCTCTTATGTACAGCAAGATTATAGCTGTCTCCAGGGAATAGTCAGAGTTTGAGTTTTTCTGCTTAAAATGAGGGCTTTGAGGCTTGAAAGGACAATCCTGCAGTCTGTGTGGCAAAAGTCTACTGAAGGAGAATTTGTCAATACTGTTTCTTTCAAATGTGGGTGAGCACTTGCTGATTTAAAAAAAAAACAAAAACAACCCAACAAAACTGTATTCAACAATGTACTTCAAGACTTGGTCTCATGGCCCTTTCTGAATACCTGATGTTTTTCCTACTTTAAATAAATGGAGACTCAGCTGCATTTTTGTTTCCTTATCATTTCAAGTCTCAGAAAATGATGATTTCTATCTGGAGCATTCAGTACCTCTGTTTGTGTCAGGTGGGGATTTAATGCCAAGAGCTGCAGTAGGTAAAGCCAATGGAATCTGCAAATGCGTCTTCTTGCTGCTGGATTTTGTTTGCCTCTGGATAAACTCCTACCTTCTTTTAGTTGTAGCCCTCATTATCAGATTACAACATCAGAGGCATAAACTTTATTAGGTGATAGCATCTAACAAAGTATTCTGTTGCCTATGAAAATTTATGTCTCTCTGAATCAGTTAATGTCTCTAAAGTGCCACCCTGCCCTGGCTTGTCTCACATCAGGCTAACAGCCAACTACTTCTCAGATCTTTTTATAAGACTCCCTGTTGATCAGTTAATGTCTGTATGGTTCTTAGCAATAAAGAGATTTAAGTGACCTGGACTTTTTAACTTCATGTATCATTTCTTTAATACAGAGATAGGTTATATTGTAATTATTTATAATTAAAGGGCTGTCTCTGGTTGCCTGGCTGCATGCTACTATTTTATTATGCTAGGGCTGCCTGATTTTAGCTTTGAATTTCCTTGTGGTTGAAGGAGAGAGAAACCACTCCTACTGCAAGAGTTGGTCAACATTGTCCTTAAGAAAAATACTACTTAAAGTATTCGGTGGTCTTTGGAACACTTGGATAGAAAAAACAAACATTTGCAAAATAGGATGGTCTGGTTTTCATGGTCACTTCTAAGTTATTATTGTTTAAAGAAGAAAACAATGATGTCTTTTTGAAGTCCAAATACTGGATAGAGATGTTAATACAGCCAATATCTATATACTTTGAAAGCTGTACAGGGTAAATATTACATTGAATTGAAGATATTTTCTTTTGGTTCTAGTGAGGAAGATTGGACAAAAGCATGGTGAAACTATTTTCACCCTTCTAGAATACAAATTCTAAGTTATAAAATACTTTGAATGTATAATTATCAGACCTGCTTTTTGACATTCCAAGTACAATTTTAATATTTTAACTTATTTAATTTTTAATAGTTAAATGAGTGTGTTTATCCATGCAAATGAAATGGACTTTATGTTGATTATATTGAAACCTGTAATGAGTTTGGAATATCTACTTTTGAGTGTTCCTCCAATTATGGCTTGTAAAGTAGACATGGAAACCACAGAGTGTTTAATATTTATTAAAATGTTTAAAGAAAGAAAGAATACCTGTGCCTTGGATTACTTTTGTTTTTGATAGTTTCCTTGCTGCATAAAAATACATTTATCATCTTGTTCTCTAGACCTATTTGATTTTCCCCCCCTCTCCTCCATTTGGCTTGGGTACCCAGCTGTGTTACCACCAAGTAAGCTAGAACGTGTTACTTCACACTAACTCCTGTGTTAGCTACCCTTCCACTAACTCTCATTAACTCCCACACTAACAGACACTAGAACATAGGTAGACCATATTTCACAGAATAATCACTCTCTTTCTCCTTGTGCTTAAGGGAAATTTGGAAAATAATTTCAAGAGACAAGCCTACAAACAAAAATTCATTAGCTTATTGGATACCAAGAACCAGGGACTTATCATATACAGTAACTTTATGGTCCATTATAATCAACCGGATACTTGCTAACCTCTGTACTTCAGAGGTTAAAAGGACCCCGCTGAAGGAGATCCTGCTTTCCAGTCATCAGGTTTCTGTTATACCTTTGTAGTCTGTTGGCTACCTGATAATTTCTCTTCTCCTCTGTTTTTGTTTAGATATGAAGTTTTACACAAGCCTTTGTTGCATCTGCTGTTTAGCTCCAAAGTGCCTGTTTCTTTCTCAGGGTCCTGAGGAGGGGCACTTTGATACCCAAAAGCTTGCCTAACTCTATGACAGAATCACAGAAAGTTAGGGTTGGAAGGGACCTCAGGAGATCATCTAATCCAACCCCTTGCTCAAAGCAGGACCATCCCCAACTATATCATCCCAGACAAGGCTTTGTCTAGCCAGGTCTTAAAAACCTCCAAGGAAGGAGAATGGGTACCCACAGCCTCTCTGGGTAGCTTCTTCCAGTGTTTTACTACCCTCCTAGTGACAAAATTTTTCTTAATATTTAACCTAAACTTCCCTTGCTGCAACTTGAGACCATTGCTCCTTATTCTGTCATCTGCCACCACTGAGAACAATCTAGTTCCATCCTTTTTGGAACCACCCTTTAGGTAGTTGAAGGGTGCTGTTAATTCCCCCTTCAGTCTTCTTTACTTCAGACTAAATAAACCTAGTTCCCTCAGCCCTTCCTCATAAGTCATATGCCCCAGCCCCTTAACCATTTTTGTTGTCCTCCGCTGCACTTTCTCCAATTTGTCCATATCCTTTCTGTAGTGGGGGGCCCAAAACTGGACACAGAACTTCAGATGTGGCTTCACCAGTGCCAAATAGAGGGGAAGAATCACTTCCTTTGATCTGCTGGCAGGGCTCCTCCTAATGCAGCCCAGTATGGTGTTAGCCTTCTTCACAGCCAGGGCATGCTGTTGACTAATATCCAGGTTACAGTATTCTGTAATGCCAGGTCCTTTTCTGAAGAGCTGCTGCTTAGTCAGACAGTCCCCAGCCTATACCAGATCATAGGATCTGGTATAGGTTGGCATCCTAAGTGCAGGACTTTGCACTTGTCTTTATTGAACCTCATGAGATTTCTTTTGGTGCGATCCTCCAATTTGTTGAGGACTCTCTGAATCCTAGCCCTACCCTCCAGCATGTCTACTACTCCACCCCAGCTTGGTGTCAAACCTGCTGAAGGTGCACTCTATCCCATCTTCTAGGTGGTGTCAGCCAGGGGTACACATACCCCTGGGGGTACTTGAGAATGCCCTAAGGGTATGGTTGGGTGGGGACGGAGCACTGCCATGCATCATCCTGTGTTGCCATGCAAGTTCCGCCTGCCCGGCTGGATGCAGGGGGTGAGGGAAGCTTGCATGTGGCGGCTACTGCCGCTCTGCGTTTGGCCGCATGCTGCCACTCCCCCACCCCCAGCTTGGCATCTGGCCGTATACCACCCTCTCCCCAGCTTGATGTCCAGCTGTGCTCCACCCCCACCCCCCAGCTTGGTGGCTGAGGGTACGTTGCTGTACATCCAGCCGCCCCAGGGGGGAGGAATACAATGATCCAAAAAAGGTAGAAAACCCCTGTTCTAGGTCATTGATGAAGATATTGAGTAAACCAAGCCCAGGACTGACCCCTGGGGCAATCCCCTTGATACCAGCTGCCAAGTAGACACTGAGCCATTGATTACTACCCACTGACACCAAAAAAACAGCCAGTTTTCTATTCACCTTGCAGTCCATTCAACCAACCCATACTTCCTTAGTTTGTTTGCAAGAATGTTGTGGGACACTAGCAAAAGTCTTGCTAAAGTCATGGTAGATCATGCCCACTGGTCTCCCTGCATCCACAGAATCAGTCATCTCATCATAGAAGCCAATCAGGTTGGTCAGATTAGGAACAGCCAACACGGATTCACCAATCACCTTTTTCTCTTCTAAATGGTTAGAAATGGATTCTTTGAGGACCTGCTCTATGATTTTTCCAGGGAATGAGGTGAGGCTGACTGGTCTGTAGTTCCCCAGATTCTCATTCTTCCCTTTCTTAAAGATGGGTCCTATATTTATCCTTTTCCAGTTATCTGGGACTTCCCCCAGTTGCCATGAGTTTTCAAAGATAATGACCAGATAATGGCTGTGCAGTTGCATCTATCAACTCCCTCAGCATCCTTGGGTACATTGTGTCCGGCCCTGGACATATCCAGCTTGTACATATCCAGCTTTTCTAAACAGTCTGTAACCTGGTCTTTCACTACCATGGGCTGCTCACTTCTTCCCCAAACTGTGGTGCTAGGTACAGTAGTCTGGGAGCTGACCTTGCCTGTGAAGACCAAGGTAAAAAAGGCATTGAGTACTTCAACCTTTTCCTCCTCATTTGTCGCGAAGTTGCCTCTCTCATTCAGTAAGGGACCCACACTTTCCCTGATCTTCCTCTTGTTGTTGACGTACTTGTAGAAACCCTTCATGCCCCTTGCTAGCTGCAACTCCAACTGTGTTTTGGCCTTCCTGATTTCATCCCTGCATGTCTGATTAATACTCTTACACTTCTTCCTAGTTGTTCTTCCAAGTTTCTACTTCTTGTAAGCTTCCTTTTTGTCTTAGCTCACTGAAGAGTTCCCTACTAATCCAAGCTAGTCTTCCACCATACTTGCTAGTCTTCCTGTGCATTGGGATGATTCATTCCTGTACCCTCAGTAAGGTTTCTTTAAAGTACAGTCATATGTCTTGGACTCCTTAGCCCCCCTCAGACTGGCCTGCCAGAGGATCCTGCCAATCAGTTTCCTGAGTGAGTTGACATCTGCTTTTCTGAAGTCCAGGGCCCTTCCCCTGCTGCTCTTTGTCATAGATTTCATAGACATTAGGGCTGGAAGGGACCTTGGAAGATCATCCTTTCCTCAGGTTTCTGAACTCAGTCATCTTGTGGTTGCTGCTGCGCAACTTGTCATCCACTTCTACATTCCCCACTAATTCTTTCCTGTTGTGAACAGTAGATCAAGAACAGCACGTTTTCCCTAGTTGGCCTCTTCAACACTTGTGTCCCCAACATTGTCCAGAAACTTACTGGATTGCCTGTGCACTGCTGTATTGCCCTCCCAGCAGATCTTGCAGTCATTGAAGTCCCCGATGATCACAGATCGTGGTTCTCAGAAAACTTCTGCTAGCTGTTTGGAAGAAAGCCTCATCTACCTTATCCTCCTGGTCTGGTGGTCTATAGCACACACCCACCATGACATCACCCTTGTTGCTGTACCCTCTGGCCTTAACCCAGGCACTTTCAACAGGCCTCTCTCCAGTTTCATACTGGAGCTCTGAGCAGTCTTAGAATTCTTTTACATAAAGCACAAGTCCTCCTCCTCTTCTCCCTTGTCTGTCCTTCCTGAATAGTTTATCCATTTATGATAGTATTCCAGTTATGCAAGCTGTCCCACCAAGTCTGTTATTTCAATCATGTCATAGTTCTGTGACAGTACAAGGATTTCCAATTCTTGCTGCTTGTTTCCCAGGCTCTGGGCATTCATTTGCAGACACCTGAGGTAACTAGCTGATTGCCCTACATTCTCAGCAAGCATGAAAAGGCCTTCCTCTGTTGCCCTCTCCTGGATGTGCTTCCTCCAGGTCACTCATTTACCTCAGGACTTTGGTCTCCATCCCCAGTGAACCTAGTTTAAAGCCTTCCTAACTAGCTTAGTGAGCCTGTCTGTGAAGATGCTTTTCCCTCTCTTTGTCAGGTGGATCCCATCTCTTTCTAGCAATCTTGGAACAACATCCTGTGGTCAAAGAAGCCAAAGCTCTGCTGGCAACACCCATTTGCACAGCCATGCATTGATCTGCAGGATGCATCTGCTCCTGCCCAGACCCAGCCCCTTGACCAGGAGGACCCAGGAGAACACCACCTGAGCCCCTGTCCCCTTCACTCTTGCACCTAGAGCCCTATAGTCACTTTTGATCTGCTCAGGGTCACCCCTGGAAATACCATTGGTGCCCACATGGATGAGCGGTAAGGGTGTGCAAAGCTTCAGTCCGTGATTTGATTCGGAAAAGATTCGGCCAATTTGGAAGCTGTATTACTGAATCCAAATTAAATTGGGAGAAGGAAAAAAACCCTCCAACTTTGGAGCCTCCAAATCGATTCAGAAAAGATTTGGAGAATCGGATGGCAGTCTTTCAGGGGAACAAACTGGGAAGAGGGAGTGGGGCGTGGGGGAAAGACTGACATCTGTAGTTGGCCAGTGACTGTGATCTCTCCCTGAGTCCCCTTCCAATCACAGTGGTCTGGGGGAGGGACGTAGAAATAGCATATAAGCCTCTGTCTGTAGGCTTTCTGTGCCTTTTGTGAGCTGTTTCTGCCAGAGCAACAGCATCTGAAAGGTACTGGGCTGGCTTGGCTTCCTATCTAGTCAGTCTCCTGCTACCTTTCCTTTTTGAAAAGGATTGGATATAGCTTACTAACTAGAATTCCTCTACTTATCCCTATCCAATCCATTTCTTTCAATTTATATTTGTTCTTGAGTTTTTTTCCCTCCACACTTTTTAAAAAGAAAACTTTATTTTCCATGGCAGTAAAACCCCTGCACCTATCTCCTTGGAACTTGGCAGGTTTCATGCCCTCAGAAGGGGCTACTACCCCTGCAATTTTTATCCAAATCAGCCAAAAAAAATGATATTATAGTCTATGGCCAAATCTCTCCCAATCTTCTGAATCTGATTCAGCCGAATCAATTCAGGACAGTGATCCGAATCGAATCGCTGTCCTTCGCATTGGCCAAATCTAAATCGAATACTTCCCTATCCACACAGGCCTAACAAGCAGCATAGGGTAGTAATCAGGGGGTTGGATGAATCTTAGTAATTCTACCATGACATCTGGGATCTGGGCTCTAGGCAAGCAGCAGACCTCCCAAGACAAGAGGTCAGGTCAGCAGATGGGTATCTCCAACCACTGCTACCACCCCTTGCTTCCTCATGGTGGCAGTGGTGTCAATTCTCCCAACCTTGGGAAGGCCTGGCCTGCATTCTTCTATCATTGAGTGTGCTCCTCCTCCTCTGTTGCTAGGGCTCCATATTTGTTCTCTAGGCAAACCCCTGCAGGTGGGGATGAAGATTGCTGCTTGCTGCCACAGGATATAAGCTCCAGCTTCCACCTTCCTGGGAGTTCATGTCTTCTTCCTTCTCTAGTGCTGTCTCTGGCAGTCCTTCCTCCACAGTCCTAGAGGTCTCCCTCAGTACTAAATTGATGAAGTCCTCATGATGGAGGATGCTTTGGAGTCTTGCAGTTTTTTCTAGAAGCCAGTCCCCTAATGGCTTTGTGTGCGTGTCAGTGCTGTTTTTAGAATCTTTAGTAAAAAAAGGAAGGTGGAAATGGGGTTGAATTCTTTTTTCCTGTAAAAGGAAGGCTTAAAAGCTTGTGATTTAAAAAATCATTGACATCAGAAATTCAGGTCCTATCTAAACTGAAAGAGTATAAGTGAATGGGAAACTAGTGAACTGATAATATCATAGGTATCACAAAAGTGAAAGATGAGCAATTGGGAAGTAAAGGAATTTCTAGTTAACTGTTAAGCCCTCTAAAATACCTATTTAACTTTAGTGACTAACAAATGGGAGAAAGGTTGAGTTATCTTTAAGGGTTCAGCAACCCATAGTATCACTTCACTTTTCTCTTTGGCAATCCCTCTCAGTTGAGGATGAGTGTCTTCCATGATTGTCTTATCTGTGTGTCCAAAGATGGCCAGCGAGGCCTATTTGGAATTGACAGACTCTAGATTCATAGATTGTAGAGTAAGAAGGGACCACAAATCATCATCGTGTCCAACCCCCTACCCCTGGCAGGAAAGAGGACCAAGGTCAGATGACGCCAGCCAGGTGTCTTATCAAGCCTCCTCTTGAAGACCTCCAAGTTAGGTGATAGTACCATCTCTCTTGGAAGCCTATTCCAGATTCTGGCCACCCTTACTGTAAAAAAAATTCTTCCTAATGTCTAACCTGAATCTATTCTGCACTAGTTTGTACCCATTATACCTAGTTACTCCTAGGGGTGCTCTGGTAAATAGCGCATCTCCAATTCCCTGTTGTCCTCCTTTGATAAACTTATAGGTGGCTACAAGGTCTTCCCTCAGATGTCTCTTGTGAAGGTTGAAAAGATCCAGCTCCCTCAACCTCCCCTCGTAGGGTATTTCACGGAGGCCGCTAATCATGCGAGTGGCCCTCCTCTGAACTCTCTCCAGATTCTCCATGTCCCCCTTGAAGTGAGGCGCCAAAAACTAGACACACTACTCCAACTGCAGCCTGACCAATGCCGCATAGAGGGGGAGCATCACCTCCCTTGATTTGTTGGTCATGCATCTGCTAATGCACAACAAGATGTGATTGGCCTTGTTGATGGCTTTGTTACACTGCCGGCTCATGTTCATCTTGGAGTCGACTATGACTCCAAGATCCTTCTCAGCCGCTGAGCTGCTGAGGAGGTCATCCCCCAACCCATAGGGACCTGGCCAGAGCACCATGAGTACTCAAACAGCCGTGCCAGTGGTTCAGCTATGAAGCTGGCCAATTCCTTCAGCACCTGGCACCTGGGGATGGAGGTTATCTGGGCTGGCTGACCTGTACCCATCCAGCCCTTCCAAGTGCTCCTTAACTAAGCACTAACTGCAGCTCAGACATGTGTTTCTGTGTGGGGTGGGTGGCTCTGGATTCTTGATTTGGTCCATGGCACACCGTTTCTGTTGCTCCCGCCTTTCCATCGCTTCTTGTTGTCGTGAGGCTTCAAAGTACTGAGATCCCTGCATCAGACTCTTCCTCCATTTGGAGCAGTTCTGTGCAATAGTCTCTTATGAGTTGACATCAATGTTTCATTTTTTTTTAAGTTGGTCTTGAGGATGTCCCTAGAACACTTTTTTTGCCTTCCTCTTGAGCGTACACCTTGGCTGATGTAGAATAAAACTTGCTTCTGGAGTCAGACATCCAGATGACATGGCTGGCCCAATGAATTTGGTGTTGAATGATCATCGTCTCAATACTTGTGGTGTTTGTTTGCAGGAGGATGCTGATGTTGGTGCGTCTGTCTTCCCCCCAGATTTGGAGGATCTTTTGCAGGCATTGTTGATGATACTTCTCCAACAACTTTAGATGTCTCCTGTACGTTGTCCATGTCTCAGCTTCATCCGGCAATGAGGGGATCACAACTACTTGATAAACTGTGAGCTTGGTTTTGGATCTGATGTTGCAATCTCCAAACACCTGTTACTTCAGGCATCAAAGGCTGCACTTACACATCTGAGGTGATGGTGGATGTCTTTGTCAATGTCAACCTTCTGCAAGAGATAGCTTCTGAGGTATGGGGAATACTCGGCGTTCTCCAGAGTCTCACCATGGATCTGGATAACTGGAGCTGGGGACATTAGCAGCTTATTGGTGGAGGACCTTAGTCTTTTGAATGTTAAGTGTCAGTCCTGTTTTTTTGTATGCCTTGATAAAGACATTGAAAAGGCCTGCTTCCAAGTGAGCACACACTACAGTAGGGGCAGGCAATTATTTTGGGCAGAGGGCCACATGACAGGCAGCCCAGGGCAGATAAATATTAATTTTCTAAAAGTTTTAGGGTCCCCGTGGGCCGGATAGAATGGCCTAGTGGGCTGCATTTTGCCCACCCCTGCACTACAGCATTATCAGCATGCTGGAATTCAAAGACTGAGGTCAGGGTGGTCTTAATTTTGGCTTGGAGTTGGCTGAGGTTAAACAGCTTACTATCCATTTGGCAAGTTGGCTTCACTCTGACTGAAAGCTTGTTGGTGGTCAGATGTAGCACAGCAGCAAAGAATTTTGAGAAGAGTATTGGAGCAGTGATGCAGCTTTGCTTAACTCCTGTTTTAACCTCAAAGGGATCTATGATAGATCCATTACTGAGAACCACTGTTGGCATACCATCATGGAGCAGGCAGAGAATCCAAGCGACAGAATTCTGTATTTCAGAAGGATCCTCCACAACACTTCTTAGCCGACAATTGAAAGTTTTAGTGAGGTCAAAGAAGGCCATATAGAGGGTTTATGTTGTTCCTGGTATTTCTCCTGCAGCTGGTGAGCTGTGAAGATTGTCAGTTGTGCCTCTTGATGCCCTAAACCTACACTGAGATTCCGGGAGGTGCTCTTCAGCAAGTGGAAGGAGATGGTTTAGGAGGGTTCTCACAATTATCTTTTCTGTGGTGGACAGCAAGGCAATCCCTCTGTAGCTTCCACAATCAGACTTGTCTCCTTTCTTGAAGATTGGCATAATCATGGCATCCCTGATGTTGTCTAGGATTTCCTTCTCATTCCAGATCCTTAAGATGCGGCCATGAAACTGTGATGTAAGTTCCTCTTCCCCCTGCTTGAAGATTTCCTTGGGGATTCCATCCACTCCAGATGCCTTGTCGTTCTTCATCTGCTTGATGACTTTCTTCACCTTGTCAAGGATTGGAGGAATTCCAAGATCATCCCACAACACCAAGTCAGAGATGGAGTTGACAACACTTTGGTGAACAACAGTCTCGATTGAGAAGGTCTTCAAAATGCTTCTTCCAACAGGCATTGATGGCTCCTCTTTCCTTGATCGGGTCTCCTCCATCCTTAGGTCTCAAGGGGGTTGGTTCTTGAGCGTTCAGACCGTAGATAGCTTTGATAGCACTGAAGTAACTGCATATTGTGAATGTCAGCAAGATGTTGAATCTCCTTAGCCTTGTCTTCTCACCATATGTTCTTCATATCACGGGTCCTGCTTTGGACCTCTGCCTTGGTTTGTTGGAGATTCAGTTTCTTTTGGTTGGAGTTGGTATTGTTTTGCCAAGCACAAAAGGCCTTGCATTTGATCAACTCTTGGATCTTCCAGTTATTTTCATCAAACCAGTCTTCATGTTTCCTGGTAGAGACTCCAAGGGCATTTATACACATACCTTTTCATCCCTTAATGCACAGGAGAAGACCTAATTAATCGAGTCTGCTCCACACGTGAGGTGATTCACACTGTACTGCTTCCCATGCAGTTGCATAAGATGCAAAATGTACATCAGCATTTAGAAATGGCACTGGTGCACTTTTGAACTAAAATACCTCTGATGTGGTTTAGTTCAAAAGTGCACTGCCGCCATTTTCTCAGTGCTGACACATTTTGCCACTTACACAACTGTATGCACTGCAGCGCCAGGTATTGCAGCGCAAATGTTTACAAATCCCCCAAGTGTTTCTTCACAGGTGCTGATGATGGTGATCTTGAAGGCACCCCACATGCTGCTGCCATTCTTGTTGATTGGAATTCACCATTTTTTGTTGAGGCACTGGTGGAAGAGGTCTCACTTGCTTGGATCCTTGAGTCCTTCACTGCACTATTTTAAAGATGACAGTGAAAGTTCCAAGATTGCAAGAGATTTTTCCAGCAAAATTAGAAAAAAAAAAAAAGCGTGATGTACTTTATATTTCTTAAGTAAAAAAGACACTAGGAGAGCATTCTTAATTACAAAGAAGCAAAAAGGGGAACCAAACCAGTCCAGTTATTGAAAAGTGCATAGTAATTCACCTGATGCAAGAATTACAGAGTATCAGCAAACTTTATGCTGTCTGTATATTTTCTATGTAAAATACATAAATTTATATATCATAAATCTAAACTGTGTGCTGATGCTTTTATATGAATGCTGATCTATATATGCGTGTGTATTTATATTTGATTCTCTAACACTGACTAATAAAGGGGGAAAGTTGTTTCTGAGACTGGAAAACATAATTGGAAATGAAAGTTGGGAAGAGACGATACATTTAATCTTGCTCTTTATTTGAGTATATCATATGTCCCATAAGGGTATAATGTGAAGCATTAAAATTCATAGATTATAGAGTCGGAAGGGACCAATGGATCATTGTGTCCGACCCCCTGCCTCTGGCAGGAAAGAGGACCAAGGTCAGACAACCCCAGCCAGGTGACTGTCAACCCTCCTCTTGAAGACCTCCTAGTTAGGTGATAGTACCATCTCTCTTGGAAGCCCATTCCAGACTCTGGCCACCCTTACTGTATTAAAAAAAAAAAAAATCAAAAAAAAAAATCTTCCTAATGTCTAACCTAAATCTACCCTCCACCTAAGTTTGCACCCCTTATTCCTAGATTGTAAGTTTCTAACTCCCATCATGCTGACCAGTGCCTTGTTTCCTTATACTAAGCCCCTCTATCCACTGTAGCTTGCTTCTTCGTAACCTGAATTCTGTGCTCTTTGGTTCAGAGATGGTCTTGTTCTCTGTTCATACAGTGCCTAGCACAATGGGTTTATGATTTGTGAAGATTTATATTAGGAAAATACAAATTAATAACATGATGCTACAATAACTTAGTAAGGTGGGGCTTCATTGTGCTTTAAAGGAAGGACAAGGGTGATATCTTTTAAGTCTTCAAAATACCTAGTTGAGTTTAAACACATTCAGTTACTACTACTGCAATTCTGTTCTGCAAGATATGTGTCTTTCTGCACAGATTTTTAGGTCCAGACAATAAGTGAGGTTTTGGGATTGCATCAAAACAATTTACTAAAACAACTAAATCTCCTTATATGCTTAAAAAAATTAAACTGCATCTAGGCGTTAAGGGTTGAAAAGGACTAGCCAGAATACTTTAGGTATGCTATACTATATGCTATACTTACAGTGCATTTTCCTACTGACAATATTGATGTGCTAAAAATAAATTTGAACTTCACTCTAAGAATACATAGAAAGTTTCAACATTTGTATAACAATGTTGAATTCAAGCACATAACTAAGCCCATAGATTTCTCAGCTAGTAGAATATGGACACACTTATCTGGAGCCATTCAAAAGGGGACTGTTTCAAAAAGGCAGCAGTTGTTACAGTCTACAAGGAATGAGGCTGAACTTGTGAGTCTTAGTGTTATGAAACTTAAAACACTTTGTATTTAATGATAGACAAGGGGGTTTCCATTTTACCAGCTTTAGACTGCATTAGTTAGTCAGATTTTTATAATGGATAGTAAATACTAAATATTTTAATGTATATGTATCAAATGGTTGTGTGGCAGCCAAATAGTTCCTGTAAGTGAGGTACATTCTTTGCAGCTGAAGGATAAGGGCAGTAGGTCAATTCATTACTGCTCTTGTGCTTGTAAGCCATTCAATATGTTATGTTATGCTTCTTTGATTTCTCTTTCCCTGCTTATTTTCTAGATCTATTTCCTTTATTCTTTCGTCCAACTGCTGCCTCCTTACATCCTTGTTTTATTGCACGCTTTCCCAATCACTTTCTTTGTTAGGGGATAACCTTACTTGAAGGGCAGGTTGCAGTCCATCTTGTTCTTGATGTTATTGCAGGAAGGGGTGTGGACAACCAGAAATGGTTTTGACCACAGCAGCCATTTCACTTTTCTACATTAGTTGCTGATGCTCCTCAGTACTGGTAAGTAACACAATATTGTCATTACAGATACAAATAGAGGTTTCTAAAATTATATATATTTTGAAATCAATTGTGTCTACAGTATCTAGATTAGCATTACAGATTGTATTAAACTTTTTGATTTAACATCATTTGCAGTCCACATCCAGCTTTCTGGTTCTCTGTTTCATGTAGCCTTCTACATCGGGTGTTCAATCTCTGGCTGGGAGGCAGATTCGGCTCATGGCACTGGATCATCTGGCTTGTGAGGCTCACTATGGTCATGAAATTTGGCAGCAGGGGAGCAGTGGCACCACTTTTATGCTGCCAAATCTCTGGACCCATGGGGAGCCCCAAGCCCTGCATGCTGGATCTAGCTCCTGACTCCAGCATGCAGAGCTGGACAGGGGCAGCACTGGGCCCCTGGACCCAATCCTGGCACATGGGGTAGGGAGCTGGTGGCTCTGGGCGCCTGGGAACAAATCCTGGTGTGCAGAGGGCAGGAGGAAGTACTGCTAGGCCCCTGGGCCCAGTCCAAATGTGGAAGAGGTGTTGCCAGGCCCCAGGGCCTCATTTGACCCACAG
Organism: Alligator mississippiensis; assembly: GCF_030867095.1. Taxonomy (NCBI): domain Eukaryota; kingdom Metazoa; phylum Chordata; order Crocodylia; family Alligatoridae; genus Alligator; species Alligator mississippiensis. The sequence continues at coordinate 34,653,838 of NC_081828.1, forward strand.
ATGAGGCCTGCACCACTCACCTGGTCTGCATGGCCAAAGGGTTTTGCACTGCTGTTCTACATAAAGGCACTGCCTTTTGTAGTGTCTGGGTGAGAGAAAATATGACAACTTGAAGACTTTCTGGGTGTGGTTTGATGAAAGGAAAAAATAGCCAGTGTTCACAGAGAAGCTTGTGAATTATAGTTTGCAACTTGCTGTAGTAGTTGGTTAGCATGTTGAGAGTGAGCCCTGTGTTACACAATTTAAGCTGATATTCTTTTCTCTCCTCAAAGTCAGTATGTTTAAAACAAGACCACTAATCCAAATCCTATGAGTACTGAGCATCCAAAAGTTGTTGCTGAAGTCAGTGGCAATTATTGATGCTCAGCTTTCTCAAACATCAGGCCATTCTTTTTTGGTGCCTAAATATAGATTTAACATGGAGCTTAACATTAGTCTTCTGGAAATCTTCTTAAATTTAATTTCAGCATAACAATAAGTTTGTAAGGTGTTCAGGGTCTGGAATAACAGCTCATTTGCAGTTTCTCTGTGGGGAAAGTCATTAGTGAATTGAGAAACTCTTGTATGTTGGATGTCCTTTCCATTTCTTTACTGCCTGGAAAAAGGTAGCCAATTTAATCTGCTGCTTATGCAGAGGGACAGCCAATTCTTGTGACCACGTGTATAAGCTATTACTTTGGTCTCATTACTTTTGAACGGCTTGTAGCTGGCCAGGTTAGCTGCTGGTTGTCCATCTTTCTTTGACTTCCAGTACTTTATTCCTTCTGTCTTTTTGTTTCAGAAGAAAGGTCAAGAAAGTTTTCCTGTACTGCCCCTAATCCTCTAGGCTTCAGAATGGTGAAGAAAGTATCAGGGAGATGGGACGCAGGGCAACAAGTCATTAGGGCAGTGTACAGTCCTCCTGTGCCTTTGAGGGTGTGAAGATGGTCTCCTGGAGCTGGTTGGGCTTCTAAAGGTGAAAGGGGAAGTTAGAATTAAATGATACAGGTAGAAGAAAGAAAGATTGATACGGAGGGAGAAGAGAATGAAATGTGTAGTGCTAGAAGCTGACATTTGGAGATGTTACTTGACTTAGAAGACTATGGAGATTGGCAGTCTTCCAAGGAAATGGTCCTTCATGCTAGCTGATTAGTTAAGAGACTGAGGAACTGCAGAATCTTGCTTACTGCTCAGCAAATATAACTTGAGTTTTTAGTTCTTGTTCACATATGCCCATGTCTATTGAACCCAGTGATCACTACAAAATGCACAGATCTCTGCCCTCTCTTTTTCTCCTCTGTTCTTTTCCTTCGTTTCTCTCTAAGCTTCTCCTCTATGCAGATTTATTTAAGTATCCAGTGGCTCTTGCTTTGAGACTATTACTACCTATGTCTATGGATTTGAGGCCTGCATCAACTCCCATTGAGATCAGTAGACTCTTTTAATTGATTATGAAGAGAACTGAATTGTGCCCTTTGTAAAGTTGAAGGGACAGATGTAAAGTAATTGGATTTTTAAAATTTTATGTACAAGACTTGGAAGGTGCCAGAATATTGAAATCTTGAAGTGTGAAGCTCCTTTTGTTGATTTTTGTTTTTATCATTATGCTTAAAGGCAAACATATGCTTAATTTTATGACTTCACAGTTCAGCTTATTTTATATATATATATATATATATATATATATATATATAAAATAACTCAAGTTCCCTGTGCTCATGTTTTTTAACACAATATTTAATTATGTGATCACATACTCTGGCAAGCAGAGAATAGGGTGCACTTTAGAGATTAGTTTGTGTACAGAGGCTTGAACTTTCGTAAAGAACAACCTGCTTTGTCAGAAGCACCTAACTAAGGTAGATATTACCTATGAAAGCTCATGCCTCTCTAAACCAGTCTCTAAGGTGCCAACCTTTCCTACCTTTTGTCTTGACTTCAGACTAACACAGCTAACCACCTCATTATAATTTTCAGACATTAGATGCATGGTTAATATTATGTTTGCTCCATAACACAGTACGTGAAAGGTCTGCCCATCCTGTTCTTAGGTGACGTATAACTAATTAAGTCATTATTTAAATCACTATAAAGAATGTATTTATTGACTGTACTGGATATTGTGTCATCTAATGTATTGTAAATGTGCCCAAAGCATTGGACAAGTTCTTGTTGTTATAAATGGTATATATAAATAATGAATAGGATCATAACACAGGTGTTTAGAATTAAACTGCAATATTAATTATTTCATTTACTACCCAGGGTGAGCCATTACCATCCTCTATAAGTGAATTAAATACTTAGCGTTGAGAAACATCCATGCATTAGTTTTGGAAATGTTCAATTACTGATTTTCTACCACTTTATAAATATATATGGATAACATTCAAAATATTATCCTATACCAGTTTTTGCTAATTTGTTCAATATATTAATGAAAAATATACCATGCTGTATAAGTAAAACTCTGACTTCAAAGATAGGTATGATTATAAAAACAAAAAACTTGTGTAAGCGATGGTAAAATAAAAAATCATGTTAAGTGTCTATTTTACATTTTCCCCTGAAAAACAACTTGGAAGATGTATTGAATTAATGTTTTCAGGTGCATCATCTGCAAAAGAAAAAAAAAAAAAAAGGCAATTCATTTGTAATGGTGCTGAGAAATTATTAAAAGTTATTTTCTCCATTTGTTGTATTTTTTAAGTCTAAGAGCCAGGCCATTAAAAGCAACAAGTCCCTGCAAATCTCACTGAAGTTGATGGGAGTAGCGTAGCAAATAGCTGGCATTTCTCAGGAACATTATTATTATTATTATTATTATTATTATTATTATTACAGCAGCATCCAGCACCCTTTGTCCCTAGCATTATTCAAGCTTATACGAATACTATTCCTGCCTTGACAGGATTTGTATAGTCATCTCTCTGATGTCATGATCAGTATGATCTTACCTCTGCAAGGTTAAAAATATTGTACGCCTGCCAAAGTGTAGCCGTCGGAATAGTCATATTAAAATTAATAAAATGAATGCATGTACAACAGAAATTTGTGCACATATACAAGAGTAGAAGGAAAAAAGCAAGATGCTACATATGTATATGTGCATATATATTATATCACACATCTATATATATATCTATGTATTTATATGTATATGTATGACCACAGAAAAATGGAAAAAATATGAAAAATATGTTGTATATTGTTCACAAGGAAAAATGTAAATGCAGTCTTAAATTTGGCAGTCTGATTTTTTTTTTGTTTCCTTAGAGCTACCTGAGCAATTTTTCTAATATATCCTAGGTGTGCAATTATTTGTTTTATTTTTATCTGTTTTGCATATTTTATTCCTTATGTTTATAAACAGTAACCTAAGTAAATCCAGAGTGTTGCCTCCAACTAGTAGTATAAATGGGACTGAGTATTTTGAACTTAATGGAAAAAATCTAAAAAATGCTTTCCTTGATTTGGTGTTAAAATGTTATGTTTTAGCATTCGCTTATTTTAATATTAGTCTTAGAATAGACACACTTGATGGCATCAGGTCTATAGATAAGCACAGGAGTTAATTTGTTTGGATCAGGACTGGATGAATTCTTCTGTTCCTTTATTCCACACACAGTACAAAACCACTTTTGGTCCCAGAACAGAAACAAGTAAGATTAATTCCACAGGGTATTCCTTTTCAGAAAGCTATAATAATAATAAAAAATAAGACATGAGAGTTGAATGCTGTACTGAGACATTTTGATTCCGAAGTCAAAATTATTGCCCTTCTATATTGAATTCCTGGGACTGTCAGCAGCAGAAGACACTCCCTGTAATGCAATAATAGCCATATGCAGAAATTTTCTGGGCATGGAGGGACAAATAAATCATAAAGCCCAATTCTTCTCTTTCAACAGTGTGAATCAATAGTAACTCCGCTAAGGCAAGTGTGCACATTTACACATGCCATTAGGGGGCAGCAATAAATTGTGGAGCAATAAGCATAGTTTATCAATAAGCTCTGCCGTTTATTGCTCCCAGGAAGCTCCCAGGCATGTGTCTGCATATGTGCCCAGAGCATATCACATTGAGCCAGGTTGCAGCAGCCCTAGTTGGCAGGGAGGCTGGGGGGTCAGCCTGCCAGCTCAGGGCTGCTCTGACCATGCTCAGTGTGCTGTGGAAGAGCTGGCTGGGGCACAAGGTTGCTTCAGTGTGGGGCTAGCTGGCAGATATTCCCAGCACTGAAGCACCCTAGTGCTCCAGCCAGCCGATCAGCATCTACACATATGCTGCTGCGCATGAAAAAACTCCACAGCAGGGTAGGACTTGTATTTATAATCAGTAAATTATAATTTATTTTATTTACAAGTACTGCTGCAGAGGTTATTAGTTTCACGCACCATAATAGGGGTGCACGTGTAGATGCTGAGACATTTACTGTACACTTAATTAGGCAACCGCCCAGTAAACATCTTGTGTAGACATGCCCAGTGGGAAAAAATTGAGCCCAAGCCTGAAACTAGTTTCAGCCCACATGCAGTCCAATCACAGGTAACAGTAGGCAGCTAGTATCACAGCATTTGCTTCAGACAAATCAAGGGGGAAAGGAAGAAGAAAGTGTAAGGCACTGAATTGGATACTAGCTGTAAAATTCTAAATATAGGGAAAGGAAGGAGAGTAAAATGAAAATGGGAAAAAAAAGAATGACTTCATGCCTCCTTTTACACTGCTGACATGGGGCAGACATCCAGTTAATGGTTGTAAGAGTCTTTCTGAAGGAGAGAGGATGGGCAATTATTTCGGCTGGAGGGCCACTTAATAAGTTTCGATGAGGTGTTGAGGGTCGCACAGAATTAATGGTGAATATTTCATTGTAATAAATTATAGATAAAAAAAATCATATGCTAAACATCAAACACTTATAAAATATTATACATTTTATTTTAAAAATTTTGTCCTGGTTTATGTTGTTTTGAATTATGTATATGTATATAGAGGCAATTGCATAATAGCTCAAAATAAAGTCTCTTTCACAAAGGAACCAAAACCAGCCAGCAGAACACTTGGCCAAGGGAGGATGCCTACACCCCCAGCAGAGCCTTGCCACTGCCCAGCCACCCCTCAGATCACAAGGGAGTTCCTACCTCAGCCTGCATCCTAACACATCCCTCAAGAGCCACCTGTACACCAAATTCTCCTGTCCCCCACTCCTTCCCATCCACATTTGCCCCCACAAAGCTTGGAGAAGCCTATCAGCATCCTCCAGCCTGCCCCAGCTCCCTGCCAAGGCCATGTAAGCTGTGCCCATCCTCAGCCTGGGGTTCCCTTTTCTGCAAGTAGGAGCCCCAGTCTCACTGTGCTGGGGGCAGCCTTACCCTGTCAGACAGGATGGGAACTGTGCTGGGATGGCTCATGGCACTTCATGGGTCAAGGCAGGAGGCAGGGCTGGGACTGGGGCTTCACCTGCTGGAAACTGCTGAGGAAGCTCTGCAGCCTCTGGGCACAGGTGTGGAGTGTCTGCCACACCGTCCTAGTGTCCTGGGCAGCTCCTGTCAGCTCTGAGCCACAAGCAGGCAGTGCACCACTGGCCCAACTGAAGTAGGGGTGCCAGGGCCTGAGAGCAGCTTGCTGTGGGTCTGCCCCATAGAGCTGGACAGGTGGGCAGGCAGGGCTGCTTCTGCTCAGCATTCCCTGTGGTACCAGCAGAAGCTGGAGCCAGAGTTGCTGCCCACCTATGGGCCAGATAGAATCAATTGGGCTGGATACAGCTCTGGGCTGTATTTTGCCCACCCCTGCTCTATGCTGTATCCTCTTAGATTTTAGACTTCAGATATATGGATCTTATTTCTTCAGTGCAATTCATTTACATCATATGCTTATGGTGCTATGTAATAAGGCACTAGCATCTCAGTGCCCAAAGAGGTTATACCCTTCGCTAATGTTCTTCTCCTTTATTATATTTCTCCCCAAACAGCCTTCATTTCTTATCAAGATATGTTCTTAGTTACCAATCTTTTTCTTTGCCTCTCTCAGCCCGCCCCCCCCACTTCACTTTTCCTTTGTTCTGTCTTCTGTAGCTTTCTCTCATTCCATGTTGACTCTTTCCCCTACCACTTGTCTATAGCATTGCCATCTGTAGTGGTACAATGGTCCTTATCATAATTGTCAAAATTATGCTGGGTGCCTGTAAAGCGGTGCACTGTAAGTTTTGTGTTACTGTGTAAAAACCTATATTGAAATTACAATATTTTATGATTTTTGTGATAAAGCATCCACTCGTGACAAATATCTTCAATTTGTTCTACAGGACAAGATTAAAAAATGGTACCCCTATTTTTTTCTACACAATGTCTCTCACATTTCCTTCTCCCATTTTATCTTTCTTTCTTTCTTACCTTTTTCTTCCCTGCTACAACATCCTTCTTCCTCCCTCACAGTCACTCTCTCCCATGATTTCCCTTTAAACCAAACCACATTCTTTCATCAATCTTAGAAAATTAGGGTTGGAAGGGACCTCAGGAGGTCATGTAGTGGAACCTCTTGCTTAAAGCAGGACAATCTCCAACTATATCCTCCTAACCAGGGCTTTGTCTAACCAGGTCTTAAAATCCTCTAAGGATGGAGATTCCACAACCTGTCTGGGTAGCCTGTTCCAGTGCTTTACTGCCTTCCTAGTGAAAATGTTTTTCCTAATATGTAACCTAAACTTCCCTTGCTGAAAATTGAGACCATTGCTGCTTGTTCTGTCATCAACCACCACTAAGAACAGTCTAGCTCATCCACTTTGGAATCACCCTTCAGGTAACTGAAAGCTACTATTAAATCCTGCCTCAGTCTTCTCTTCTCCAAACTAAATAAGCCCAGTTCCCTCAGCCTCCCCTCATAAGTCATGTCCCCCAACCCCTTTTCTGTAGTGGGGGGCCCAAAACTGGACACAGTACTTCAGATATAGCCTACGTAGTGCTGAATAGAGGGAAAGAATCACTTCCCTCAATCTGCTAGGAACGCTCCTAATAATACAGGTCAGTATGTTGTTAGCTTTCTTGCAACAAGGGCACACTGTTGGCTCGTATTCAGCTTACTGTCTGCTGTAACCCCCAGGTCATTTTCTGCAGAGCTGCTGCTTAGCCAGTCTTCTTCGCACTGGTATGCCCAGCAAAGCACAATAGTAGAGGTTGGGCTTCAGGGTTATTCAACACATCGTTTGCTCTTTAGTAAAAGGTGCTGGCCAACTCGCTGCACCTGGATGCATCTTTGGAATCAGCAGTTTCATGTTCTGGAAGGATTTCCCCAAGGGAAAAGCCTAAGATCTCAAGGTTTACTCTAACCTCACCGTTCCAAAATCTGTGAGAATACGTGCACCAAAAACAACAGGAGATGTCTGAAAAAATGCAAGAGAAATGCATATTTTCACTAATATGAATAAAGTTCCTTTTAACTTTGTGAAAGTGAGGGCTTGTTAAAACAGAGACACTGAAGAATGGGATGATCGTAATGAATAGAATCTGGTGGTAACAGAACAGCAGAAAATGAAAAGGATGTACTTGGGAGTGTTATACAATTAGAAAGTTTCCTACCTGGTGTAGAATAGCCCTAAAGGAAATGAATAGTTTTTTTCCACCCTAAATATCAGGAACTATTCAGAGCTTAGAGTTCTGAAAAATGTACTTTTGGGGATATCCAATTTGCTAATTAAAATGAGTGTAATATGGAGCACAGAACAAGCAGCATTTGTTGTTTGGAGGCATTTCTGATTTAAATGATAGCATCAGATTCTGAAATAAAGCACAGCACATCAAAGGATTTTATATACATTCATAATAGTATCATCCATCTGCATGCTAAAGATAGCCTTTTAAGCGTTGTTTGAATCAGTCAAAACTTAATGATCATCCATTAGCACATGCCCTAACAGCTGTGTAGATTTAACTATGCATTTTTCAGAATTGGCACATGATTGAGATGTCATTCTTTCTGAAGCTTTACCAGAATAGTTTAAAAGATATTAACCTGAAATCTCGCCAATTAAAAAATAATTAGCTTCAAACTAAATGCTTTTCTCCAAGTCATCATGCCAGTTTTCTGATTTTACAATCCCTTTGCTTTATTTTGAAATGTTTTTTTCTGTCCCTTTGTGATGTGTGAAAGCTCCAGGGAAATGAATAGAAAACCATTTGACTGCACAGAGGAAACAATGAAATTGAATATACATATAATGTTGTGAAAATGAGGGTCAAAGTGATAAGAGCAGTTCAAGTATCTCACTGTGACTCTGGAAGTGTGAGTTCAAGCCTTGCTCTGGACTTTTACCAAAGGCTGCTTCCAGTCAGCCTGACTCTAGACAGAGACCTGGTCCTTAAGGCTGGGGAGTAAAATGATGCTAAATGATGTTTCATTACTCCTTTGTGTAGGGTTGGCTAAAGAAACTGGTGTGCCCTAGCTATTTTGACTCACCAGTCAGAATAATAGCAGGCACAAACTTCAGAATCCAGTCTATAGCAGGTAGTCATATCATAACAGGTAGTAATGTAAAAAAGATGTAATAACTTTGTGATTATTTCCCATTGTGCCACAAATTGAATGTGTAGCCAGCACTGAAGCCTTTGAGGTCTTCATTGCCTCCTAAATCTGAAAGTGCCTGTCAGTTGATTGGGGTTCCCAGCCATGGGAGCACATGGAGCCCTTGACTCCCGTGCACATCTGTGGTTGGGAGTACCTATTAGCTGACCAACACTTCTAGGTATGGGAGCAGTACTTCCTACTTATGATCCCCAGCCTCCTTTGCACCAGCAATATGGCATGATTGGGATCTGATCCTCAATCCTACAATTGCCCCTCTTGCCATGTCTGTGCCATAAACAGAACGTTTGTCAGCAGCATAGATGCTTACTACTATACTACTTGTAGTACTCCACTGAAAATACTGGTAACAGTCACCCAGGAGAAGGATGTAAAGGCTAAGAATAAGTCCAATATCTCTGGCTTATGACATTTTGTAATCCTGTAGTGGCAGAATGGTGAAATTAAGGCTATCCTGGCAGTTAGTTGCCTAGTGTTAGCAAGGATAATTTTTTCTGGAAAGCAACTCCACAGTTGGCCAGAATGACTGAGACAGCTGTTATGGCTGTGATGAAGGAAGGACATATGGTGAAAGAAGGTTTGAAGAGTTGGTGGTCTTCAAGCACCATCGAGGGCTGCTCTTGGCTGGGATAGTGAAGAAAGTGTTTTGTGATTCTAGTTTATGAACCTGTCATGCAGTCCTTCCTAAGGTAAAACTCGAGTGGATTTCTTTGATTAGGTTAGTGGTGACAAAGTCAGGAGACTTTAATGGGTTTAAAGCAGTGGTTCTCAGCCTTTTTAAACTCAAGGTACTTCTCCTTAGGGCCAAGGCACCCCTCAGAAAATGCCAGCTCTTACTTTTCACTTGTTTTTTGACTACAGAAAAATAATAGAACAATTTTTCCTGTTGCAATGAACTTGGAAAGATCACAAGTTAGAATGTTTTTAGCGCTGTGGATTCTTATTTATCTCTGGGCTTATCTTGTGAATCATGTTTGCACGCTTAACAGTGCTAACATTGCATGGCAGCCTGTGGCACACTTGAAAGGATCTAAAGGCACCTTAGGGTGTCACAGAACTTTAATTCAGAATCACTGGCTCTGAAGGTTGAACCCTTCCTCCACGACTTGATGAGTGAGGGAACTCAGCCAAGTTCAAGCCAGTTCCTGCAAACTCAGTCTGTCTACCTGGTTGATCCTGGCTCTTTAGACTCAACAGCTGCTGCCATGAATATAATAGGTTGGCAACCTAGTATACCTTAACAGTGGAACTTTGTGAAGAGCCCATGAGCTTCCTGTCTGTAACCAGCTTCTTGCCTTGTCCCTTAGTCTTTGCCCTGGTTCCTTGATGCTTGACTTCTTCCCTTGCCTTGTCTACTGGTCTGCTGACTCTGGTTTGTTTTTTGCCTTCCTAACTATGGCTTCTGACTTTGCCTTCTGGCTGTATGTTTCTTGATGTTTGCCCCTCAGTTTGTTCTGGCTGCAGATCTTTGGCAGCTAACCCTGGCCTAGTGTTATGGACCTGCCTTTGCTCCCAGCTCTTGATTTGGCACTCTATTTACATTCTGACTTGGCTGTAGCCCCTAAACTGAGATAGCATTCAGGAAAAACCTCACACTATTATAAAACTTGAGCGAAGAGAACATGTATTAATATTAAGAACAAGATGCAGACCCCTGGATTGAAAGTGAAAATGTAGAAGTGAATGAGCATACATTTCTTTTTCTTTTTTTTCCGCCTTTTGAGTGTATAGGATATCCCGGCTTGGAATTTTGAAAAGGTGTTTTAATTTCAAAATGTTAAAATTTGTGCGTATATTACAATAAATATTTCAAAATCAAGCAACATATTTATAAATACATTCTGAAAAAAATGCTCCAAATTTTCTTTTGAGGAAATCTTTGAAGATTTCACATTTTTTTTTTCTGATGCAAACAGTGTCAAACTTCAAAATTTTTAAATCCCTGTGAAGGAGATTTACCATCCTGGTCTAAGCAAATCTATATACTTTTAATTACCATAATGCCACTTCTGCTTTGTGTGTCAAAGGTGCAGAATGAGAACCCATAACTTTACTCATATTCATTTCTGTTTTGACTTCAATGGGAACATTGCCTGAATTAGTATAGCAAGATTGGCTCCTTAACCTAAACTAAACTAAACTTGTACTCTGTTGCTCTCATGGCAATGCATCTTTTCATTTGAGTGGGAGGGCTTCTTATATGATGTATTTTCTACCACATATATCTGTGCCTTAACATACATCCTGAGTTCAAAAAATAAAAGTAAGGTGTTTTATGTCGTATCTTCTAGACAATGGAAATGTTTAAATTAACTTCAAGATAAAACTTAATGATCATGTCTTGTTGGTCACTGATGGAGAATATATGTGAAGATCTAGGTCTCTTATGGTCACATTTTTTCCTAATCAATTCCATACAGAGTTTCAGCCATATACAATAGGAAAAAATTGTCAGCGCATTTTTGCTTTCTTTAATTGATTAAAGAAAAAACTTTCAGAAGATTATTTTATAATGGTACAATGTATTATTTATATGGGACTAGCAGCTGTCAAAGACTTGACTAGGCTGCATGGACCACTGGTCTGGCCATTTCTGTATTCTTATATAACCAAACACAGGTGTTTAGGCCTGGCTACTAGTCTCAGGCTGCATTTCCAGGCATGTGTCTTGAAGAGCTTTGCATGCCATCGGGTTTGCATTATGGAGTTGTGGTAGAATGTACATTTCATGTTGATACATTTTCCCTTAAAAGAAAATTGTCATGCTTCTACATTCAAATTGAAATGTAATCCTTGGACTGCCACATGCATATCCATTGTCCCTGGTACTGCGCTAAACACTTCTTAGAGGCCCCTGCTACATATATTCTACAATGTGCAATAATTTTAGGTTGGCCACACCTGACAAGTAAGACTCGCCACAAGTGCAAAGTAACTATAATGTAATTAATTGGTTAATTCCCACAATAGAGTTAGACAGGCCACACCTGCAAAGTCATTATCACAGGATAAAAATGACTATCCCAGCCATAAAAGGAGGCACCCAGCTATAAAATTAGTGTTTGGAAATGTGTCACAATACTATGGCCGGTTTCCGTCCACCTTTAATTTGACCACGTAGCAGGGCCTATATTTATTTTGGTTGTCATTGTGTGTAAGGCACACATTTGTGTTTGTCTAGGTTTGCCTTTGCCTCCCTTGCTAAATGCTAACTTGGTAGGTTTGTAATAACAGCCCTAAAGGTGAATCATCACATGTTTCTTGGCAAGTTTCAGAGGTTCAGCTGTGAAGGCGCCTCTCCAACCGGGCCCCTCTCAGGAAGGGGATCGCCTCCCCTATATCCTTGCAGGGCATTTGTCTGCGTGTGTTGGGGGCCCTGAAGCCCCTCCAGAGCCTGGCGCCGTCTTGCAAGGGCAGAAGACTGGGTCGGCCCTAGCCCCAGGGGCGGAGAGGGGCGCTGGAGGGAGGAGCCGGCTATCAGCAGGGGGGTACGCTCTTCTTCCCACTTGCAGCCTCCAGCATTTCAGGTCCAGGGAGCGGGGTGGGGGTCTGTGTGTATCACGCCCCGCCCGCCACGAGGCCGAGGAGCGCCCCGCACACGCCGGCTCCAGCCCCCGCCGCAGCGCGGCGCGGCCCGGCCCGGCCCGGCCCGGCCCGGCGGCAGGTGGAGGCGGCGGCTGCTCTTCCCCTTTAAGGCTGAGGCTGGCGTAACCCGAGCCCGCAGCCAGCGGCTGCCGCAGCCCGGCGCGGAGCATCCCCGCGGCCGCAGGGCGGGATGGGGCGGGCGGCCCCGCGAGGTGAGTGCTCCCTCCCCTCCGCTCGCCCCCAGCCGCGTTTCCCCCCCCGCCGCCGGGCTCCGCGGGCAGGGCCTGCCGGGGGGCTCCGCGGGGACCGGACCTGCCGGGCTCTTCCTTTTTGGAAACTTGTGTCAATGGACTGACGGCTCCCAGCCGCTCCTGTGCTGCCCTTCATTCCGCCGGGCCCGGCCCGGCCCGGCCCGCTCCGCTCCGCTCCCTTCCCCCTCACCTGCCTGCGCGAGGCGTCTGTCCGTGCCTGGCGCCCTGAAGAAAGCCGTGTCTCGCGGGGGCTGTGGCAGCCCATGGCGGGCTCGGTGGCTTCGCGTTGGCGAGGAAGCGTGCCGGGGCTTCGGAGCAACCCGTTGGAGCCTTTTCATTGTTCGTTGTCCGCATGACACGCCACCGGAGAGGGTTTCTGTGTTTGGAGGGAGGGAGGGTGGACAGGGGTTTTGTGCCGCTCGCACAATCCTGTGCTGTGCCGATGGGGAGAAGCGGGCATTTAGATGTGTCAAAATGGATACTGGATGGCCAGGGAGAAGGTAGGGTGGCACCCCTAAAGACTAACTCCTTCAGAAAGACAGCCATAGGTGACGGCCTTTGTTGGGGGCTGTGAATGGACATGTGCCATCCCATGGCCATGAAGCAGGTGGTTACCTATGAAAGCTCCTGCGTTTGTGAATGAGTCTGAAACCAAGCTGAATGCAGGGCAGCGTGGCACCTTTATGGAGAGAGAACCAGCGCAGGGAACCACCTCCACCTACTACAAGACTACGAGCGTAGCAAGACCAATGGTCTAGAATCAACCAAAACCCGACTCAAATAGTGCGAGTGTCCTATCGTGTACAGTCGGCTAGCAATCACTTACCATTTTCCCCTTCAGTATAATGCAGTGAGTTGTACCTGAGATCCAAATAAAGTCCTTAGTTTATGCATGTGGGGAGGGGGTTGTTTGTTTTTGTTTTTTGATGGATACAGTTATAAGAAGACAGAACTGGGTAGGACCTTTTTGGTCATGCAGTCTAATCCTCTGGTCCTGTAGGCAGCCACATTATTTGATCTCTTTCAAAGTAATTAAGCTCATCTTAATTTCTAAATAATTAAAAGAAATAAACTGCAAGTCCTCTGCTTGTATCCCCCTGCCATCTTTCGTGGTTTTGCATCTTATTTGCCGTGTGAAAAATGCAAGCAAGAAATTGGCTGTAGACAGAATGCCATCGATATTACAAGATAAATAAGCTGTGAAAGACTTCTTAATTTTTTAAACAAAAACCACATACTATTGGCCCAATGCCACAATCTACTGGAAGATTTAATGTCCTTCAAATGAAGTCTGTGTCTCATTAAAAAGTTTGACATAACAAGAGAAGACCCCAAAGGATATTTTACTTGAGTGACCATTGGAAAGTTACTTTAAATTTCATTCATTTGTCAATGATAATCTGAAATAAATTTATATTTGCTTCTACCAGAAATGAGTACTGGCTTGTTAGTGTAGTAAGTGACTAGATGCTTAACACTGCTAACTTTCTTTTATATTTAAAAAAGAAAAAAATGTGCGCCAAGAATGCCATAGAATGTGGAAAAGATCAGGTTTCAAATTATTCATTCTGAGAATCTTTAAGAGGCTCTATTGTATACTGTTCCAAAATTACTTGGATTGAGAGAGTGTTTTGGCTTTCTACTGGAGTCAAATTTTAACTGCTATTCTTCAACACTTAACCAAAGGTTCAACATGGGTGCAAACCCAGATATCTGCTGGGAGGAGCAGACAGCCAAAACAAGCCGCTCATGGAGGTTCTTACATTGTATGCAGGACCTCCACCTAACCCAGGTGGTGTCTAATCCCACCAGGGGTAGCACCTTGCTTGACCTGGTTTTAGCAACAGGTGATAATCTCGTGGGGAACATGCGAGTTCACGGTAGCCTGGGAGATAGTGGCCATCACTTGGTCGAGTTCACTATCCAGCGAAGGGTGGGTAAAGTAAGTAGTGGGGCTAAGGTGTTGGACTTCAGAAGGGCCAACTTTAGCAAGCTTAGAAGGCTAGTTAGTGAGGGGATGCAACTCAAGAATATAGAGCAAATGAAGGTCCATGAGGGTTGGAGGTATCTCAAGGGAGTGATCCTTGGGGCTCAAAAGGAGTCTATCCCATTATGTAGGAAGGGAGGTAAGGGGGCAAAAAAGCCCCCTTGGCTGAACAGGGAACTCCAGGAGAGTCTGGAGGCAAAGAAAGAGATATATAGGCAATGGAAGCAGGGAGCAGCCACCAAGGAGGAATATATCTCCCTGGCGCGCTATTGCAGGGAATTGGTTAGATAGGTCAAGGCGGGGCTTGAGCTCAGGCTGGCTTCAACAATCAAGGACAATAAAAAGTCCTTCAGGTATATAGCGGGCAAAAGGAAAGCTCAGAGCAACATAGGGCTCCTGCAGGACAAATCAGGACAGTTGGTGGTTGAGGTGGGGAAAAAAGCAGAGCTCTTCAATGAGTTCTTCGCTTCAGTATTTCTAAGTACCGACCAAGCCAATTCCTCTACCTCAGTCATTGACGGATGTCCACATGGCACCAGTCCGCCTACGGTTAGTTCTGAAATAGTTAAGGAGCTCCTGGAAAAGCTGGATGGGTACAAGTCAGCAGGCCCGGATGACCTCCATCCACGGCTGCTGAAAGAATTGGCCAGTGTCATAGCTGAGCCGCTGGCACAGCTGTTTGAACACTCATGGTGCTCCGGCCAAGTCCCTGAGGACTGGAGAAGAGCCAATGTGGCGCCCGTTTTCAAGAAAGGGAGAAGGGATGAGCCGGGTAACTTCAGGCCAGTCAGTTTACGTCTATCCCTGGGAAAATGCTAGAGAAAATAATCAAAGAACACATTTGTGAAGGCCCAGCAGGGGAAACGATGCTGAGGGGAAACCAGCACGGGTTTGTCACAGGTAGATCTTGCCTGACAAACCTTGTAGCCTTCTATGACCAGGTCACACACTGCCTGGATGCGGGAGCTGAGGCTAATGTCGTCTTCCTGGACATTAGGAAGGCCTTTGACACAGTTTTGCACCCTGTCCTCATTGGGAAGCTAGCAGACTGTGGAGTGGACGCCTACACGGTCAGGTGGATGGCCAACTGGCTTAGGGACCGCACCCAGAGTGGTGGTGGATGGTTCCTTCTCGGCCTGGAGGGAGGTGGGCAGTGGGGTCCCTCAGGGTTCGGTCCTCGGACCGATATTATTCAATATCTTCATCAGCGATTTGGATGAGGACGTGGAGAGCATCCTCTCCAAGTTTGCTGACTGTACCAAGTTATGGGGCAAAGTTAGTACACCGGAGGGCAGGGAGCAGATTTAGGCTGACCTGGACAGGTTGGATCAATGGGCAGAGAGAAATAGGATGCAATTTAATAAAGATAAATGTAAGGTACTCCACCTGGGAAGGAGGAACCCCCAGCACACCTATAGGTTAGGGAGTGTCCTTCTCAGCAGCTTGGAGGCAGAGAGGGATCTTGGAGTCATAACTGACTCCAAGATGAACATGAGCCGGCACTGTAATGAGGCCGTCAACAAGGCCAATCGTACCTTGTCGTGCATTAGCTGGTGCATGACTAATAGATCAAAAGAGGTGATGCTCCCCCTCTGTGCAGCACTGGTCAGGCCGCAGCTAGAGTACTGTGTCCAGTTTTGGGTGCTGCACTTCAAGAGGGACGTGGAGAATCTGGAGGGTGCCTTTGATTAGTGGCCTTTGTGATAGACCCTACGGGGGGAGGTTGAGAGAGCTGAATCTCTTCAGCCTTAACAAGAGGCGGCTTAGGGGAGATCTTGTGGCCGCCTGCCTATAGATTTATTAGGGGAGGTCAATGGGGAATAGGTGACACACTGTTTACTAGGGCACCCCAGGGAGTGACTAGAAATAACGGGTGTAAACTAGTTGAGAGTGGATTTAGGTTGGATATTAGGAAGAAATTTTTCACAGTAAGGGTGGCCAGGATCTGGAATGGGCTTCCAAGAGAGGTGGTGCTATCACCTAGCTTGGAGGTCTTCAAGAGGAGGCTAGATAGTCACCTGGCTGGGGTCATCTGACCTCGGTCCTCTTTCCTGCCAGGGGCAGGGTGTCGGACACGACGATCCATTGTGGTCCCTTCCGACTCTATCTACCATCTATGAAATAGAGGAAACCTCTTTTAATTCAGTCAAGTAAGAATTTTCTAATTAAATCAGGATAGTGACTTTAGCCAAGTTAGAAAAAGATGCTGTTAAGTACTTTCCTGGGCTGAACCAGTTTCAATGGGATATCTGATTTGTTACACTGAGAGTACAGGTGGTCTAAACTTGTTTGTTTCCCTCCATTTTTCTTCCTCTTTGTGAGCTCAAAAATTTTTAAAGTCATCCTCTTTTCAGTGAACAGAGTCTAACAACTGTACACTTTGGGGAATAAAGTGTCCGTTGATCTAAGATTGAAAAGAAGGATCAGTTGTATCCATTTTTACTGGATATATGCAAAGATGGTTTAGCTGCTTCTGTCACAACACAACCGCACAACGCTTTTGACTTTCTTATTGACTCTGACTATTTTAAAATAGTAATATATAATCCAAAGCACTTCTGTATTTCTTCTAAATACTATAAAGTTAGTAAATGACATAAGTGATTTAAATAGAAAATAGCCACAGTATCTAAAAATTAACTCTTAAGTTAAACAACATACAATCAGGGCTAACTTAATCCCGTCAATTAAAGGTTAAGTCTTTGCTTATATGAATGTTCTGTGAGTGAAATTCACTCTTGTATATAACATGTCTATGACATGATGTATATGCCCAATGTCGGGGCCGAGGGGCTGTGGCCAGCAGCCCGGGCACGTGGGCTGGGGAAGTCGGCACGGCAAACTAGAATTAGGCACTGATGCGTAGAGGTTGATTAAAGATTATTTTACTTACACCGTAGATGGTCGCGGTGCAGGCAGGAAAACTTGCTTGGTTACAGTTGTAGACAGAAGAAAAGAAGAAAAACCTCGAATGATGAGAGCTCTTTAAACCGATACGAGAGTCCGTGCTGTGACACTCAACAAGTGCGCAGGGCAGGGGTACGTCAAGGATCGTCCAGTGACGGGGAGAGGCTCTTGATGGCTGATCAAACCACCAGTGGGTCTGAGATATACGTGGAAATCCACGAGGTAATCGTGGACTCCTTGCCGGAATTCTCTTGGATTTCTCCTGGAATTCTCGGAATTGGGGTTCTCAGGATCCTCCTGAGATTCTCGGAGATCTCCGACTTGGGTGGAAACTGCTCAAGCCTCTTATACGGCTAGCAAGCCAATCGCTAGCCGCCACGTGGGAATAATTTAGAAACAGCCAATAATGGGGAACAAATTTACATATGGGTGGCGGGAACTCCTTTGCACCGGGGTTTTTCTCTCTGCAGCTGAGAATTGCACCGTGCAAAGAAAGCTCCATGTGGCGGGAAATAATTCTGCAGTGCCGAAGCGCACACACAATCATTGGGTAATGACACCCAACAGTTGAATTTAAAATAGAACACCATGTTTTTGCTCCAGTAGAAATCTGAATTGTCTCCAATGCTAGAGACAAATTACACGCTAACCAGTATAAGTGATTGGAAACTGGTTCAAAACTATAATGCCACAAAATTTCAGTGCACATAAGCCTGTTTCAGCCATTTTGAAAGCGGTTTAAGATGAGGCTGGATGGATGTAGTATCAGACCTAACTGATTTAGGTTAAATTGGTTTATTGAATTACTGTCCCAGATCCCCTCCAGATTCAAGTTAACTTAGTCCCCCAGCATCCCAGGATGTTTTGCATCCAGGGTGGGCAGGCTAGCTTTGGCCCAAGTTGTCTGCTCCAGTTGACCAGAGACGCGTTCTCTAATGCTCCCTGGCTTCTGACCTGGGCCACTGCAGGCACATGACTGCATTTTTGGAATCAAAAGTGAATGTCTGTTCACTTGCTTATCAGTTCAATCCATGCATCTTAGACTAACCTATAACGATTTCATTGATTCAGCCTTGGGCTTTATGACTGCCTGTACTTAGACCAGGGGGTCTGGGCATACTGTACAGAAATAGTCTTTCTTGAGAAAACATACACATGTAAAATCAATTTGTCAATGTTGATTTCAAAAGCTATCATGAATACCTACCAACTTGGGTACAAAATGTGGTGTTTTTTGCTCCTTACTGTCACTGGGAGATTTATTTTTTTTTTTCATTTCCTATATGGAAAAATTAATTCCAGCAGAATGTTTCAAGTAGAAATACTGACTTTCTAATAGCCCAGATTGAATAGAGGTCTTTTGTCCCCCCCACTTAGGGGGAACATTCAGTTGCTGTGGTTTGGCAACTGAATAACCAAACTGATTTTTCCTCACAAACACACAGGCATATTGACCTCTGTCTTACTGAAATCAGCCAAAACTATGGGTGCCTAATACAGTAGAATCTGGTTAATTGCATATCAACTATACAAATAACTAAAATCTGTGAATACTTTTCTCTAGGACAGAACCATTTGCTATCTATCCCCTTAATTTTTGCCCATAAAGCCAAAAACTAGCTATAACCTATAAAAATATAGACAGGATCAGTTAATCTTACATTGCAAAGATTGAGCGCTTCTGAGTTTTAATTGTCATGTTAGGTTACTTATTTGGCATATCTGAGAGAAAAAAAGTAGACTGATTTGTCCTTTGCAGGAAAGCATGAAGTTTTGAAGTTGCTGGATCCAAAATTTATCCCAGGCAGAGAGCTGCAAGGCTGGGATGCTTTTGGTCATAGATATC
Organism: Alligator mississippiensis; assembly: GCF_030867095.1. Taxonomy (NCBI): domain Eukaryota; kingdom Metazoa; phylum Chordata; order Crocodylia; family Alligatoridae; genus Alligator; species Alligator mississippiensis. The sequence goes on from NC_081828.1 coordinate 34,672,967, forward strand.
AAGAATAGCTGCCAGACCGGCTCAGATTGTCAACAGGTATAAGATGAACAGAAACATTTCTTCCCCCAGTCTCTCCCTGGCTCCCCTCTTTCACTCCTTTCCCCCCCATCCCTGGGCCTTTCTTGCACCAAGTCAGTGGAGTTTTGCCCATGCCATTAAACTCATTAGTTATACCCTTCCCAGATTTCTCCCTTCCTAATGGACTTCCCTAACCACAAGGTTAGCATTACTAACTAAGCATAATAGTTGCTGTGTTTAAATATTTTTTGTTTTTACTGTAGAAGATTTTGATAAGCTCTTTTCCTTTATATGTAAGGTGCATTTAAAGTAGCTTTATTCAACTAGAATAAAAAGTAAATTTTAAATGGCGTGCATATTCTTTTTATTCTGTTTTTGTTTCCATCGAAAATGCAGCTTGTAATTTAATCATGAGTAAAAATAATGAAATTTTATTTCACTATTGTCATGTTTATTCTGATTTTTATATATTTTTAATATAAATATATTTAAGTAATTATGTAGTTTAATAAAAGTAAATGTGATTTATCTTCTTGGTTAGCAAGAATGGCTCATATAATTTGGTACTAATGAGCCTGACCCTTCTTCCCCTTAAGAAAATTAACTAAAAATTGCAAAACAAGATCAGAATCAATTATTTAAATGTCTTGAAATTGGGGACTTGAGTTTATTTCCACTCCCCCCTGTTTCCTGTTTAATGGAGTATATTTAAAAATTCACAACAATCTAGAGTACCTTTAGGACTTGAGGAAGAATGCACTGGATTTGAAAGCTTGTCTGTTTCAACCGTGCAGTTAGTCATGGTTGGTGAAGAGAGATCACCCACAAAAATCTTTGCATATTTCCTAGACCAACAAGGCTACAACACGGCTTCAACACTAGAGTCCTTATGGCTGTTACAAGAATGACTTAGTCGTGTAAATTGATACAAGACTGCCTTCAGAGACTATAGGTAGATAAGATTAGTGACGTGATCTCTGTTCAGAGCATTCTCAACTGACCTGAAGGCTCTCAACCAGACCTGTCTGATTTCATTGTTGCTTGTCAGAACCTCATGGGTATTGGTGAAACAGACATGAACAAGATCAGGTCACAAGACCCAGAGTAAAAATTGGAATTCTGCAGTATTTGGAACTACTCAGTATGGTGGAAGAACCAGTAATGAAGGACCGAATAGTGGATTTGATCAACCTTCCTATTCCTGTGCAGCTGGGAGGAAGCTTGGCACAGAGAGACAGGGATCCACCTGACTATTACAGCAGACAACTTTGGGATGGGGTGGGGCTGAAGGGTGGGACAGGGTGCTTGTGTTCTTCTCCGTGGCATTTCCCAGTTGTGGGGAGAGACATTTTTTCAGATGCCTTCTCGGACAACATTTAGGATAGAAGTGGGAGGCTTTGCTCTCAGCAGGGGCAGGGAGAGCAGGGCATCCCACCAATCTAATGCTTGTATGGACTGGTCTATAGTGTAGAAGAGATGCTTTAAACAACCTAGCTCAGGTACTGGAAACAATCTAGTTTTAGGAGCAGTGAACTTGATGCAAGGTATTTTATCCTTCTGTGAAGTTCTGGCTGAGTTCTGTACTGCTACTGCTAGACTGCTTCTGGTATCTTAGCTTGATTGTGCATCTCTAGATGACATTGACTATTTCAGTAGTAGTAGTGGCACTTGAAGTAGTAGTAGGTTTAGTCTCTTACGTAGATCTTCAGATAGGTATGTGATAAAGTGTTTGTGCTGGATAAGAGTTGGGGATTGGAGGTGGACGTGAATTACTTAATTCCACGTATATACAATTAAGGCTTTTGTGTGAAAAGTAGTTACATTTTTTTTTAATGTATTGCATGGTACGTTGGTTGTTAGTGCAACTATTAAATGAAATACATAAATGAATTGTTCCTTCATATTGTAGAAGCTTGCCTTTTTGAAGATATACTTCTGGAAAAGAATAGTAGGACACTGTTTTTAGCACCTAGTAGGTAATGGGCAAATTTTCTCCAGGCCTATTAAGAATTTATCTCCCTTTTTCCAGGAGAAGTACCTTAGGTGATGAATGAATTGCTCCAGCTGGCACAATTCAACTGCAAAATAGGGATTAGAGCCCATAGGCCAGAGCCTCAGCTGGTATAAAATGTTATAATTCTATTTGTTCTGTAAGGTCTGTACTGGGGCCAGATCTATGTCTATTAGAATCCTGCTTACAGTACTAAACTGAAGCGTCTCCCATGTACCTAACTTGGAACCTGAGTTTCTCTAACTGGGAAGTAGGAATAATGATAGGAACTTTGCAGATTATTAGGCTTAACTAACATATCTAAAGCCCTTTGAGATTGTAATCTACTTTGAAAATTGTTCTGATACAGCACATTTGCTCCAACCATCTCATGTTTTGGCACAGTGCCTTGAAAAATGACATATAGACAGCTGGTGCGCCTGTTACATGGATGCTTTCTTTCTTTATTTACAAAATGACCATACTACTAACTTACTTTGGAAAGTACTTCCTGAGCAGTGGTTCCTTTCTATTTGAGAGAAACTGCATTCTTGGGAAGAAGAGCAGGAGGGAAGTGGGATGGTGAGCTAGCAAAGTTTGTGTCCAAAAATGCCTTCTTACCCAGGAAGCACAGTAGTTCTGCTATACCGTATTTACTCGCATACCATACGTATCCCCTCCCCCCCCCCCCCCCCCCAAAAAAAAAATTAGGCCTCTAACTGTGATGTGTCTTTTAAGTGGGAGAAAAGTTTGGGGCGGGGGGGGGGTTGTTTTGTATTATTATTATTATTTTTATTTATTTATGTATTTATTTATTTTGGAAGAGAAGCACGCAGAGACTGCTGTGAGATGGTTGTGGTTGCCATGCTTCTCCCCCTGCCAGCCTTAGGGGAGGGAGGGCTGAGTTCACTCTTCAGGGTCAGAGCTACCATGTTAACCTTCTCTTGCAGGATCTCCTACAGTCAGCATGCAGCCATGACTGAAAAAATCACTTTTATTCTGCCTTCCCAAAACAAGGTGTTTATCTTATTTGGGGCCATGTGGTAATAGAGAGTGCCTTGGAGTTGTTATAATAAAGCTCAGGGTTGGTGTGAGGCAAATTGGCTCATAATATTATAAAGTACTGTTTAAAGTAATTGCATGCGGGTGAAAATGTTTTGTTGTATTATGGATTATTTTATATAGATTCAAAGCAAACATTTGCTAAAAGCTCAAAGCTTCAGTTACTGGGCATTCCACTACTTTAAAGTTATTGTTCATAGCTTCAGAATTTCTGAACTAGTTTCCTTCAAATTTTGGCTAGGTTTATAGATCTTACTGAGTGTTAAAATTAAACTATGGGCAATATATGCTGTAGATTATTTTATGAATCTGTGATGGTTTCAGAAATTGCATGCCTGTCTTGTGGAATGTTCATCAACAAACAATTTGATGTAAAAGCCAGCATCTTAAAGCATAAGCATGGGGGACCGAGTTTTCAAACTCATGTTTATTTCCAGACTTGGCTGGCAGACTATTTCAACTTGAACATTGCATTAAAATATTATGGGTTATATTATTTAACTATTGTAGTATATTAACAATTCAATTATATTAACATTGCAATGTGTGTTCTCTGCTCTTTTATGTATATGATGTAACTTGTATTAGAAAGAAATCTACATCTTCATCTTTCTGTAGAATGGCCTAACTGATCTAGTGATACGATGTCTGAAATGTTAAAAGTCTTAGTTAAGCATTTTTTAGACACTTTTTAAAAAGACAATAAACCAATTGTCTCTATATTCGTTATTCCAAGTTACCCTCTCTTTTTGACTTATCTGGTAAATTTCTTGAAATCCTCCATTTTGAAATTGCCCTATATACATTGAACTTTTAGTAGAGTCGGAGGAGGAAATCTCAGAGAGAGAGAGAGCGTAAAAGAATTTCATAAGCAAGAAACAATAGTTTCAGAGCTCTTGTCTACAGTGTCTATCTAGAAATGTTGGAAAAGTTGTTTGAGCTTATTTTCCCCTTTGGTGGTGACTAAATATACATGATTTTACAATTTGAATGGACGTGTAATAGACGATACACTTTTTACATTTGCAAAGTATAGGATATTTTTATACCGTGTTTTCTAGTATTAAGAAATAAAACAGTCCCTGAGGTGTTTTAATAAAACAGGTAAGTTTGAGTGAATATTATTTATGATTAATATATTAGATGCTGAAAAGAATATTTGTAAAAAATTATGTAATTAATTGGTATGTGGACTAAGAAACTCTCCAATTCCTCTTAACAGGCTGAAGAATAATGGCTGCCTTCAACAAACTGATTATTGGTATTGCTGTTACTAGTTTCACCATTTTCCAACTTCTGTTCCATGTTTTAAGTGCTTGGGCATCAGCACGGATAACTCCTGGTTTTAATAGTCTTAACCAAAAAAGGAAGATTGAATGGAATTCAAGGTAAAGTATCTAGCACTAAATACAAATGATGAACTAATTAATAAATTTTGCAACTTTTTTAAAGGTCCCTATATAATGGAATATAAGTGAAGATGTAGAAAAATATGATTGTACATATTTGAGAAGTTCTGTACCAAGTTAAAGTACTGGGTTTAGAGTTTGGGTTTACCAAGGATTCCCCCAAGAGAGCCACTTGCTCAGGACTCTAAGCCTTGCCTAGTCTCTCTGAGTACCCTTGAAAGCTAGCCCAGGCACAGCTTCTAGTGATGTGAGCCCTGGCTTTTTTCTTCCAAGACCCCAGCCTTTTGATCCGTGATCTTCCTTGGTTACCTGTGGCTCTCATTCCAAGGGGTTACCTTCCTGGTCATTTCCTGATAGAGGGACTTTACCTCTTCAAAGGGAAGGATGCACCCCAAAGTGCCAAGCAGCAAAGCAGATAGTTCTTTTTTTTAACAAAGGCACTTATTGGGCAACTGCAGTCCAGCAAACAGAGGTCTTTTTGCCCTTCAAAGGTGTAAGCAGTCCCTCTGTCCCCTGTCTAGCCTGCACAGTTGTGAGCACCCCAGAGTTAACTCATCTGTTCTTTCTCTCATCTCCCTTGCTCTCAGGCCAACACCTCCACACCCACCCTTTTTCAGGCAGGCTGTTCTTTGTTGTTCTCCATAACCCACCTCAGTCCTTCCCTGTGGTCTCCAGGTATAGAGCCAGAATCCATTCCAGTGCTTGTTGCTTGAAGTCCACTTGATGTGGCAACAAGGCTGTTTATCTCTCTGTTGCTGAGTGCTCCACTGGCCAGACCTTGTTTCTTCTAGACTAGTAGGCAGCTCTGCGTCTTTGTAAGGACCCTGTTAGCTCCTCTTTAACCATGTACAGGCTAGTTGGGGAACCTGAGGCATGCAACATTATTACAGAACTAATTCATTTAAACCAGAAATAGTACAATAAAACCAGAGTCTGTCACAAGAGATGCAATTATAAACACCGCTATAGGTGAAATCGGAGGTAGTGGCAAGGGCGGGCACTATGGGGGGTAAGGTGCCAGGGCGCGCATATAGTAGGGGAACTAGTAGCAGGGGTTATGGGAACTAAGAGGGGACAGGTGCTGGGGCACACGGGCATGGGAGGGGGTTGGAAGCGGGCATCAGGGGGAGGCAAATGGGCCCAGGGTGGAGGGGAAGGCGGTAGGCTGTTTGACACCTTCCCCCTTACTGCCTGCCTCCCCTGCTGCTGGCTCCCCTACCAGTGAAGTGGGGTGGGGAACAGGTATAGACAAAGACAAATTTCCGATAATTGGATTCTGTATGAGAAATTATAACGTTTATGAATTTATGTCTAGGATCTAGTTGTTGTGGGGGGTTGTCTTAAATTCAGAGTTGTTTTGGATTTGTATAAGTGCAGTAAACTAGTTGCTAAATTATGTTTTGTCTTGCATAGACACTACTATGCAAAAAGCAGCTTTAGACTCAGTATTTGACTAACCTCAATAGATAAGAGAGGTGTTGTAATCAGTTGCACAAGACACTTCAAAGGTGAGAAATAGGGCTGGGCCATGGATAGATGACAGGAGATTGTGTGTGGAGCAGGAAAAAAGGTGGGGGGTGGGGGTGGCGGGAGAGAGACGTGGTACAAGTACAACTTCCAGCTACTCCTCACTGCTCAGCTGCAGCATGACAAAGCCCTGCAGCTCTGTGGGCCAGATCTAGCGTATAGGGCATATGTTGCTGACAAATAACAAAGTGGCATTATAACACCCTCTTATGTGTGTCTCCTTATCCTTGCGCTAAGTTGCAAAGCCACAATACAATAATTATTGCAAAAGTGCTGGTTGACACAATTCTTATTTGCAACACATTAATATTGGGATTTGCCTTTTAATGGGCTTTTTCCTTGTGAGCAACGCTTATTTCCATAAATATGATCATGGAACATAGGGTTTTAGAGCCCCTTCTTGGAGTACACTTCTCTAAGAAAAATAAAGAAAAATAGGAGCTGCTATGTCATGCACAAGCTTGTTTGACTTGAAATTAATTCATACTGCACACTTTTTTGCTTGTGTGGCCTGCTGTAGTTCTAAAATGTATTTAAAGAATGTTACTAAGACGCTTCTACCAACATTGTGTATTATTTACAAAGCCAACTATTAAAATATAAAGCTTTGGGTAACAGCCATTTCTAAAAGAAACTGTGATGTGTGCAGTCTTAGTTTATTTTAGAAACTAAAGATCTACATTTTTGGAAACAAGTTTTTTTTTTTTGTTTTTTTTTTGGTTTTTGTGATTTCTTCTGTTGAACCAACTGTATAGTTAGAGATGTTAGACAGGCTTTCAAACATAAAGTGCCTATCCATGGGCTAGGGACAGAAATCGCACATAAATTGGTATAAGTGATCAGAAAGTGGTTCAGATCTTTAACACAATAGAAGTTCAGTGCATATAAACTGCTTTCAGAAAAACTGGATGGATAATAGTATCAGACTTAACTGATGTAGGTTAAATTGGTTTATTAAACCTCTGCCCCAGATCCCTTCCAGATCTGTTAACTTGCAGTCCCCCAGCATCCCAGAGAGGATGAGCTAGCTTTGACCCAAGATGCTTGCTCCAGCTGAGCAGGGAGGTGTGCTCTAGTGCCCCCTGGCTTCTGGCCTAGGCCACTGCAGGCATGTGGCTGCATTTCTGGAATCAAAAGTGAATGTCTGTTCACTTGCTTATTGGTTTAATCTATGCATCTTAGACTAACCTGTGAAGATTGAATTGATTCAGTCTCGGGCTTTTTTTTGACTGTCCTGGAGAGGGTTCTGCCACTGGTAGATGTGAAACACTGCCCCTCCCTCCTCCCTCCCCCCAGCACTTTACCAGAAGAGAAAACGTGTCAGTTTGACCTGGCTCCCCAGCATCTGTATAGATTGGGTGCTTCAGCAGGGCTTTTTGGCACTTTTATCCGATAGCTGATTCAATCAGCTATTCAATATATTTTGAATAGCTGATTCAATCAGCTATTTTATAGCTATATCAGCTATGAAAGTGCCAAAAAGCCCCACTGAAGCACATGCTGTATAAAGAGGGGACACACCAAGCTGAAAGTAAGGTGCTTCCCCCGCGCCCCCCCCCCCCCCCCCCATAAGCAGTCTTTGTGTCTGAAAGCTTGTCTAACACCTCTCCCAGCTATACGGTTGGTCCAGTGAAAGATATCACCAATCTTGCATATTTTCTGGATCATTGCAGCTATATCAACATTCCAACCATAATTTAAGACCCATTTTACCATTTATGGTTTTGACAGTTTTAGCATTCAAAAATCCTGAATTAGTTTCCCCTCTCTAAATTCCCAAAATAATGAGTCAGTCGTGTCGTCCGTCCCCCCCCCCCCCAAGATTTTCTTGTCTCTGGAAACTGGAGTTTAAAGAGAAAAATGTCTTCCATAAGAGTGGTGATAAAATTGCAAGATTTGGCCTCTCTTAATCTTTCAAAAATGATATATTATATGGTTTCTAAATATACTTGTCTAATGCAGCTATACATGGCTGTTATTTGATTGATTGATTAATCTGCAGTATTCCATCCATTTGCTGCAACTTTTCATAGAGACAAACGTGTAAAAATAATACAGCAATACACCCTTAAGTGGAAAACACTTGCAGCTTTGTAAAACATTACCATCCTAATACATCGGTCATGGGACAGAGAATTTTTTGGAAAATATGGAGAGTAAGGAAATTAATCCTCTTCATCACACCCCCTCCATGACCCCTGCTTCCTGAGGAAAGACTTGAGGCAGGGGAAAAAATAGCTTTCCATTTGAATCCTGCAGAACAGTATTTGGGGTCTTGATAATGCATATATCAAAATAAATGTTCCTTTCAAATTGATTTATGTGCATTTAAATATTAATAAAGATATGGTTCCCTTGGCAACTGCAGTGTTGTCTCCTTAGATGTATGTGTGGACTGCATTTTATAATGTTAACTGTGTGAAGTAATGTCCAGCTGTGGATCATGGAACTTCAGATTTTTCATGGCTAAAATATTAGCCATGATCTTACAGTAAAACTGTTTTTGCACTCAATTTTTCTCCATTCAAATTGTGGATTCAACAGTTCAGTCACGCACGGGGAACATGAACTACTCCCTAGAGGTGCACCAGTACATCAGTCCAATACTGGATCAGCACCGATTATAAAGAGAATTTACTATATCGGAAATTGGCTTGAAGTGGCCGATGATTTAGCCAATAAATGCTCATGCATGCACACAGCCGCAGCATAGCATGCAGGCACTGAGGAGCACAAGCCTGGCAGCTTGAAGAGCTGTGTCCAGCTGATTAAGACTGGTGTGGTGAAAGTGGAGTGGGGAGGGAAGGGGCATGGGGGGTAGATCAACGACCCCCGGCAGTGAGGGAGGGAGTGGGGCTGGGGCTGAGTAGGTGCTGCCCAGCCGGGGTGGGGGAGATGCAGGAGTGAGCTGTCGTTTGTCTGGGGGAGGGCATGGCTTCCGCCACTGCGCACCTCTCATTCGGCAGCTCATCCCGGTGCTATTCCCACTTTTCAGCCCCAGCCTGCAGCTGCAGCCTGCCCTGTCCTGCACAGATCTAGGGGCACATACCCTCCCGGAGCAGTGGTGGGAGCCATGCCCCTCAGATGAGCCACGACTCCATCCTGCACCTGCTGTGCCTGGGCAGTGCCTACCCCAGCCCCACTCCCTCCCTTACAGCAGGGGGCATTGATCTATCCCTCACACCCCTTCTCTCCCCCTCCCCTTTCACCACAACAGACTTACCAGCTAGACTCAGCTGTATCGGAGCGGATCAGTATTGGCCAATATGCCGCCTTAAAAATTAGCTATCAGTATTGGCCCCCAAAATGTCTATTGGTGCACCCCTACTACTCCCAAATCCATCTCCCCCCACATTTAACAAAATATAGAAAAAAACTTAAGTTGTACACTTTTAGAGGTATGGAATATGTTCAGTTTGAAATAGCAGGTTGGGCCTAGCTGGGTGCTGCCAAACTACCTTCCAAAGACATCTTGAAGTTTGTCAATATACATGTTTCACTTGCATTGTATGTGTATCTCATGCCCTGAGACTGGAGGTTTCAGGTATGCATATAATTAGTGGAATGTGCATATGGACAAGACCTCCAATTACTTTATGGAAAGATAAGCTTATGCAGGTGAGCAAATGATATTGAGTACAGGAATAGCCCTACAGATTAAACTGTGAGCTAATATAAGTATCTTTATTATATGCTGTAGTTGATACCCTTTTGACACGCCTGACTCTTACTTGTATTACTATCTTGTATTTGTCTGGTTTGTTCTATAAGACTGAATAGCGTAGTCAAATTTTATTAGAATCTCACTGAAACTTTCACTTTTGGAGTTTTTTGGGGTTTTTTTGTTTGTTTGTTTTTTAAATCCTGCTCCTAAAGGCCAAATATCCAAGACTTGTTTTGAGTTATTCTTTTAACTTTGTGCTTACAAGCAGAAAACTATTGTAGCACACATACTGGTCCATGTTTGTAGTACACAGTACAGCCAGTCTTCTGCTAGTTCTTTTAAGCTGAACATTTTGGAAGTAATTATTAAAAACTAAATAAATCTTGGGTTTGGTTTTTAAGATGCATTAGTACAGGGGTGGGCAGAATACGGCCTGCTCCAAGCACTTTCATCTGTCCCATGGCTCAGGGCAGCAGGTAGGAAAGCAGTGTCGGCAGAGCTGCAGGTGGGTGGAAGCCCGGAGCACGGGGCTGGGGCTGGTAGCAGTGCAGAGCTAGGGGGTTAGGAGGTGGGACTTCCAGTCCCAAGATGGTGACAAGGGGGCGGGGCAACTGTCAAGGGGGGAGGACTACCCATGTGGCCCTTGACAGCTCACCAAAATTCGTTAAGCAGCCCTGCACCCGAAATAATTGCTTGCCCCTGCATTAGTAAAAGTGTTAGTTTTAGGTTCCAGTTACTTTTATCACTTAAAACGATGATTATTATTTTTAAAATGTTATCCTTCCTTATGAAAAACTTTGATATGTATGGCAAAAATAGCTCATCACATGAGCAGTTGGATGTAATATAAAAACATCTAAAATAATATAAAATCTAAAAAAAATTTTTTAAATATTAAAAAAAAATAAAAAAGGACAAGATTGCTATAAATGTAGCTATGACATTAATTGCAAGTGTTCTGTGTTTCAGGACAGTATCCACGTTCCATGCCTTGGTGGTTGGTGTGTTTTGTGTATATATTTTATTGTATGATGAAGCTGTTAATGCAGACCCTATCTGGTAAGATATGTTATATTAAACTAATGTTAATAAAAGCTTTTAAAATTTTATTTCTTTTTCATTTCTCTTCCAGTGATGCTGCTGTGCCAGTTCATTAACTAATCAAATAGTCAGTCAGTTTTCCTGTAAATTGTGGAGCTCCACTTATACGTCTGTTCTCACAATCTGGTGAAATTCGGATTATTTTACCAGTTAAAATACCGTTATAAATTAACAGAATATATGCTCTGAATAGTGGCATGGACAGTTGCACAGAATCTGCTGACTGTAATTGCACATTGAAGTTCCAATGCACAGAGCTGAAAATAATTGTGAATAGTGAAAATGTTAACTTGAATTAGATCAATATTTGAATAAATTAAGAAGCTGTAAAATGAAGCTGCTGTATAGCTTGTTGAAGTCCATTTGGGAGGAAAAAAATAGAGTTAAATGCTGGATGACACCATCTTAAATTGTTAAACTTAAGATACTATGTAGGCCTTTTCTGGGACACTAAAACCCTCTGTCACTGTTTGTAAGGTAGAGGGTATGCCTTTAATAAAGAAGACAGTAAGTTTAATTTGATTTTGGTCTTTGGTGTTAACCAAGCTGTAGCCCTCTGCCCCCCATCTTCAAGAGACTCTTGCAATCTAGCAGATTCTAGTTTTGTTTGACACGTGGGATTGTTAGCGGAAAGCTGAGGCTTCACCTACCCTGTGAGAACTGACATTTCACCTCTGGGGAGGAAGTGACCTGAGTAACTAACTTTGTTTGTTTGTTTAATCTTCAACTCATAACTTGTTGTTTTAAACTAATAACTTGGCAATTAGACAAAATTAATTAACAGTATTTTTCAAACTAATTTAAATATATTTTTCATCTGATTTCAAAAGGATTAAACTGACACACAAATCAATAAAAGAATGCATTCTGGACTGAATAAATCTGGGTACCATGAAGCTGTGATTTCTGATCATATCTCTGCTGCTGGCTTGGTGGCTTTCGGCATATCACTTAGCACCAATTTGTTTTGTCGCTTATAAGAATGGAATAATACTTCTACTCTTTCTTTACCTGGGTCAAATATTTAGAATTCTCTGTTACAACTTGCTGAACATCTGTGATTTCCTCTGGCTTCCTTGTGAGTTCAAAAAATGCGGTACTGTGAAGGATTGGGTTAAAAGTTGAACAGCCCATTGAAGATATGAAGTGTCATTTGTTTTTGCTATAAACTAAAATTCTAATAGATTATATTTAGCTATAAAATAATTCTCTACAATATCGGTCTCTTCTGTATGTGGCTCCATGGCTATTTAGCATTTTTCTTTCATTCTCTTGGTATCTGTTTTGAGAGAAGAAATACTAAGGCATTACCAAAAGGACTGGATCAATTGGGCATGCTTGAACACAAGGGAATGATGTTGTTTCTTCAGTGTTGTGGTGAATATTGAGTGAATTCAAGTTCTCTATTTTTAAGAAGTCTTGGTACAAAACAAACAAACAAAAAATGAATGGTGCGAGTACAAGACCACTTGTTTATCTTAAGTAATATACCTGGAAAATGACCTGATCATTAAAACAGGTAATTATGGGGTAAATTCAAGTAGAACTAATGAAACAATTGCTTTGAATAATGCTTAGAGAAATTGTTGCTACCTCTCCATTTAGCACATCAAAAACTAATCCTGCACAGATAACCTTGAATGTTCAGCTATGTAAAAACATTAACAAGGAAAACTTATCTGCCTTTGGGGAGAAACTATTCGGTAACTCTGCTTATGTTTCTAACTATTTCCTTTGCTTGTATAAGATCAGAGTAGCTATTGCCTATGGTTTTGGGTGATTCAGTTGACATCTGGTAGAGTGGAAAAAGCAATCTAAAGTATCAAACAGCTTTAAGAGCAACTAGATTTTTCATACTGAGAGAATGTCTAAGTTTTAGTGTTGAGTATGGGTTGGACTTGTGTGTGGTGTTTTTGTTTTTATGGCAGCTGTTTTGGGGATTGGACTATAGTATCTGAGAGTTCTCTTGGCTGGGTGAAATTGTTTTAGTTAGTGGTTTCAGGAAGTATAGAACCCACTGTGTAGGGCTGAGAGCCAATGTTTTTAATTATTAAACTAAAGTACTTGAAGTCTCGGTTGCCATTTTTAGAACATTAAGAATTATCTGAGTTCTTGTTTATGAAATTAAGAGCAATATTGCAAGGGAAGACTAAGTGTAATAATATTGTCAATGAATCTGCAAGTTTTCTGATGGAGTCCTGCCAGTGAAAGTAAAATCATAATTTTCTACCCTCTAGCTCCTAACTATCAGAAAATGCCAACTATGCCAAAATAAAAGTTTTTTTTATTTTGTCACGTGTAACAGATGCACTTTTACTTGCTGGAAGGCTGATTTGCCAGGCTGCAAAAATGAAATGGCTAGCATTTGTCCATTTAGCATCATAAATCCCATATGGAATAGCAAACACTATGCAGTGTCTAATTCATTAATGGAACATATAGTACTTGAATTCTATTCTGCAAGAGGCTGTTTAAAAGCTTAGTTGTACTCTAAATCATTAGTCCATCTAACAGTTTTATAGGTCACACTTTCCATTTTTAGGTTGATTCATAAGTGGAATCCACTGAGATGTTATGTAATTGAATAAGACTGAAGACTGAGAACAAACTACCAAGGGAGATGCCAGGTGCATTGTAGCAAGGCTGCTCAATTGTGTAGAAATCTCATGCCTTTTCGGAAGGCAGACCCTATAAGATGTAGGATTTAGCCACTTACAAACAAATGGGATACTAGTCATCCACAGAAATCTCTTACCAACAAAATTATAATTATTAATGAACCTAGTTTCCACAAGTTTAAGGCCTTATACTGCTCCTGCACTTTTCTTAACCCTATACCTCCCCCATCTATTTGACCCTGGCTTAAATATACTAATTGCCTTGGGGCAGGGCTGTCCAGATTTTTAGTAGCTAGTGGCCACATGCCTCCCAGGCTGCCTCCTGTACATGCCATGTGACACCCTCCCCACTGCTCCCTACACTGTAGCACAGCAGTGCCCCATGTCCCACTGTGGGCTCCCCCCACTACACCATGTGGAGTCCCTAGGTCCTGGTGGCGGGAGCAGGGAGCTGGAGGAGGGAGGGGAAGCCTAGAGACCCATGGCAGCAGCAGTAGTAGAGTGATAAGAGAAGCGGTACCCAAACTGGGAGCCTTGGGGCTGCAGGTTAACCTCCCAAGGGCTGCATGTGGCTTGCAGATCATCAGTTAGAAAGCACCATCTTAGGGCATCTGGGCAATTTTAGGGACCAATATATAATACAGGGAAAGGCTGTAAGTTAAAAATGTTGCAAATCTAAAAGAGATTAACAAAATATTTCATTCGCCAGTTAAGTGTATTTCTAGATAATACTAGGGGTGCACTGATAGAGACTTTGGGGGCCTATTTACCGAAAGCCAATTTTCTTTTTTAAGGAGGCATACCGGCTGATACCAATCTGATTTCCGATACAGCTGCGTCCAGCTGGTAAGTTTGTTGTGGTGGAAGGGACATGGGGGGGTGGGGAGGGGAGCAGATCAATGCCCCCCCCCTTCTCCCCCCCCCCCCGGTGAGGGAGGGAGTGGAGCAGGGGCAGATGCTGCCCAGCTGGGCAGGATGGAGTGTGGGACTGAGCTGCAGCTTGTCTGGGGGACATTGGGGGAGGCAGCTCCCATCATTTGTGCGTACCCCAGGAGGGCATGGACGGGGGACATATGCCCATAGATCTGTGTGGGGTAGGGTGGTGTGGGCAGGCTGCAGCTGTGGGCTGGAGCCAGGGTTCTGCCGGGCTCTTTGGAGTGGGGGGTGGACTTGGGGTGGGTGGCAGCAGCACTGGGAGGGGATTATGAGTGGGGGACTGCAGCCCTCCCTCAGCCCCTCCTCTCAGTGCAGCCACCACCCTTCCCAGTGTGTGGGTGGAGGCAGAAGTTGAGCCGGGACTGCACTGGGTAGGTGGTGGTGGTGGTGCTGGGAGGGGGAGTTGGGAGGGGTCGATGGTGAAATTTTGGGTGCCTGTAGCCCCCTCTCAGTGCTGCCACTGCCTACCCTGAGCCCAGTCACTGCCAAGGACAGCCCAGCACAGCCCTGGTTCTGGCCTGCCTGCCTCACCCTATACAGATCTGGGGGGCACCCCCCCAACCCTAGATGAGCCACGGCTCTGTCCTGTGCCTACACTGCCCTGGCTGGGTAGCACCTGCCCCAGCCCCCACCCCAGTCCCTCCCTCACTGTGGGGGGCATTGATCTGGTCCCCGACACCTCTTCCCTCCCCACTCCCCTTCCACCACAATGGACTTACCAGCTGCATGCAGCTCTCCAAGCTGCCGGACTGTGCTCCTAGCTGCTTGTGTGCTGCACTGCAGCTGTGTGCACACACAGGCATTTATTGACCAAATTATCAGCCACATCAGGCCAATTTCTGATGCAACCAATTTTCTTTATATCAATGCCGATCCAATATTGGACCCATTATCGGTGCACCTCTAGATGGTAGCTGTCCTCCCTTCCCTTTCTGGTACTGCCATGCTGATCTGTAACTGTGTGGCAATGCAATGGTGACCAAATCAGCCTTTTTCTACAGAGCAAGCTGTATGTTAAGGCACAGGCCCATGACTTCACCTGAAATTCTTCTGGGTTAATATATGAAGTGGGGTAGCCAGGCTGTTTTCAGGAGCATGTGAAACTTAAATTGATCTTCATTTGTGGTGATATCCACAAGACCCCATTATGCTAAGGATTTGGGGGATGCATAGAGAGCTTTGGTCCTTGTACTGAAGAATTTATCATCTTATATTGGGCGTTACACATTTTGTTCCAAAACGAGTATGTGTTAGGAATACTCATACTAACAAAGTATAAGTATGACTGAAGAGTCAACAGGGATTACACTGAAATATCAGTCACCTGTTCATTTGAGTTACGTGTACCTCTTGATGGCGTAGAAGGTTCCATAATATTGTGACTTTCCTGATTTCATGCTTGATCCAACCTGTGCCTTAACAGGCTATGTTGGATTGTTTTGATGGTAATGAGAATGGGAGAATTTAGATGGAGGAGGAAGGAATTAAAATGAAACTTCCCAAATGAGCTTTGTTATGCAGTGGTCAGTCTTAGAAATCTTCATACTTTCCTTTGAAGTATGATATTGGACTGTAAGGATCAACAGTCCTACCTGATATGGTAAATCATGAATCTTTAAATGAGACAGAAATGGGAACCAGGTCATGAACTAACCAGCTCCAGGCCCGTAAAATGGGTAGACTTTCATTAGTTTATGTGTATGTTACTGTTATATCTCCTTGCAACCTCTGGTGGCATATGAACCTTTCTTTATAGTCTCAAAGGGAGTGTTTCATCCATTTGCTTAACCAAGCCACTTTTCTTTTGAAAATTTATTTACCTTGAATATAGGCCATTCATGGCCAAGTTTCATTCACTGGTCTCCTTGGATGGGAAAGGCAATCAGGGAACCCGGGGTGTGGGGGAGGAGGCACTTTCTAACCTTTTGAAGCTATGCAGATCACTTTGCCACACTAGGGATTCTGATAGGGAATTTTCTGCACCAAGGGGGATACCACTGTTGGCTTTTCTCTAGATCTGATTTCAAGAATTCAATGGTGATAGCCCGTATTGGACTATCCCACCCAGATCTGTTGTACTCACTCATACCAAGGTAACAGTTTCTTTATTATTGTTCTCTTCTGTAACACTAAGACAAATTATCAGGCCATAATGTCCAGATACAAATATTACTTACGAAAGAGAAAAATTGCCTGGTCACTTCCAGAAGACCAAAGCAAGTCCTTATTGCTGAATAGCTGCCAATTACTAAGTACATTTTGAGAGAATCCTTAGCTTCTCATGTAACATCTAAAGCTGTAAGATCAGTCTTCCTAACTAACGGCTTTTCTCTTCTATAAGTTTTTGTGTCAAGCAAAAGGTGACTTAAGCGGGATAAAGGTATGTGATATTTATAGGTTTTTTGTTATAAAGTCTGTAACTACACTTTTTTTTGGTATGTTTACAGGGGTGACCCTTCAATTGTGAAACTGAATATTGCTATTACCACAGGCTACCTCATTTCTGGTAATTATGCAATATGTATATAGTATACATTTGGATATCTATATCAAATCATTATTCTAAAGATTTGTTGAATGTATATAAAATCAATTCCATTGTGGCTTTTAAATATATTATTATATTTGTGGGCTCTGGAGCAGTGGCAGAATCCTCCCAAAGGGATGGGGAGAGATGGAAATAGTACTTCTGTGGGTGATGGAGGAACGCTACTGCATGGCTTATGGTCAGGGATGCATCTGCCGACTGCTAACTTGCTCTGATCTGCCATCCAACTTGGAAGGAATTGAAGTTGGCCTTAGTGCTCTTTGGGAGTGTCCTGAACTTCTGTCAGGTTGAACAAGCTCCTCCTCCTTTAAGCCCATAGGCTGTGTCCCCATGAGCAGGGGTGTGCAGTTGCCCTAGCACACCCACCTGCATGTGGGGTTAATGTGGGGAAAAATACTTTGGGTGGCGTAGGGGAGGCTGGGGCCAGCACCTGTGCTGGGCCCAACAGCCTTACCTGAAGTCCTAGGGGCCTCCTGGGGTTGCAGTGGCAGCGATTGGGTGTGTGGAGCATGGCTGGCAGCTAGAGCATGGCTCTGGCGGGTCAGGCTCCACTTACAGACAGTGTACACTGCCACCATGTGCACTGCCCCACTCTTTTCTGGCACAAGGTTTTTTTTCATTTTGGGGGGGGGGGTTGACACCAGGATTTCCTGGTGTCAAAAAACCCCACCACACTGCAAATTAGCAGCATGGCAAATGCCTGTATGTGTGCTGTGTGCGAACCACTGCATGTGCACTCATCTGGATGTGCTCATAGAATGCTAGCAACAGGGTTTTAGTAATCCCAACAAAAGCATGAAAAAATGACTGTATCCTTACTCTTATCTCCATTGGCCCCTTAAGCCAGATTCTTATGTGTAAGAATCTTGTGTGAGAATGTAGAAAAGAACATTAATTACCCTGTCTGATAGGGCTTTCATCCTTACATATACTTGTGCTGTACTTCACTCAATTATCTTTTCTTAGTTAACAGTGGTTGGGGTGTTTTCTGAAGGAAGGATTTTTGATGGAAAATCCTGAACTATTCAAGCAGTTTTTTGTTGTGGTAACACGTTAGTTTCAAAGAAGCTTTTCCATATCAAGGATGGAACTTCTGGTTAGAGGGATACACGACAGGTCCGTCTGGGTCATAGCATTAATCTACCCTGAGGGAGAGTCAGGATCAAGTCCAGGGACCGCCAAATAGAGTGACTTGTACTTTGGTCTTCTACATCCCTAATCATCTAGCTGTTCTGGGGGAAGTACTCTCAATCCTATTTTTGACTCCTTATATAAATTTGTTGGAACTTTATTTTGAATAATTCTCTATTGGCATTTCATTATAAATTCATGAATACATTGGAACAGCCTCTATAGCCCAGTGGCTAAATTCAAATCTCTTTTGCTTAAGCAATATTTAATTTTTTATATAAAATGGAGCAGCCACAGATAACCACTACCCCTGGTAGTCAGGTCATGTACTTGTGGGAGACTTGAAGTTCATGACCTTGGACTGACTTTGGGAAGAGCAAGGACTATCATTGAGGTTTCCCACATCAATGATGAGCGTGTAACAGTCAGGCTATTCTAGTGCTCTGTCTTGTCCCAGTTCAAAATAGAGACATTTCTGAAATCTCAAATTGTCATGGGATGGGAAAAGAAGTTTTCTGCTCAGTCCTCTTAAATAGTGAGACGTGAGTTCTTGTTATATTTTTATAATTTGTGAGTTGTGATTAATGAAGCTAAGATCTATTCAAAGTGAATCCTGCAAATATGTGTTTGGCACTGGGGGGGTCCTGCCTACTAATATAATCTTCTTGGTTTAATCTCTCTGAACTTTTAATGTTGATCCACAGAAGCCAGTTTTAAGCTTAGAAATTTTCCCTTCAGAGGAAATTAAGATTATTTTGTTGCTTTAAATTGAATATCATTTGTCATGTTAAGTGTCTGCATTGATAACCTAGAAAGATTTGAAAATTAAAGTAATAACAAGTAAAGGGTAACTGTGGTAAATTACTAGTTTGTTTGGTTTTTTTTCCCCCCTTCCCTTCTCTCTTGTAGATTTGCTGCTTATTACTTACTATTGGAAGGCAATTGGAGACATTTTTTTTGTAATTCATCATTTGATGGCTCTATATGCTTATTACTTTGTGCTGGTGAGTGCCATATTTTCAAATATTCTAACAAGCACTTAATAGTGGCTAAAGATGAACATCACTGCATTATGGTGATGTATCTCAACCAGTATTTCCCCAAGAAATCCCAGGCTTTGTACATCTTTTTACAGACAAGATATACTGTTATACTTTTCTAAAGGCCTTAAATTCCACAAATATTAACCAGGCCATAATCTTCTGATATCTTAAAATGCATAAGACAGTCACTTGAATTCTGCATGTGTATGTCAGGAATCCTTTAAAATGTGCCATGTCTGAAGTGAGCTTGGGCTAGCAAAAGCTTGTGGTATAAATCTCCAGATTTAGTTAGCCTAAAAGGTAGAGGAGGACACTAATTTACTCTGCCCTTCTGCCTGACTTCAGACGAAATGCTAACTACCTCTATAATTATCCAAACAGGCAAATCAAAGTAATAGATTTAGCTAAACTGAGAAATGACAATCGCTCTGAAATTCCAGGTCTGAAGGACTTAGTTCTGGCTTGAGTAACTCGCAGAAGTTGATCCACAGCCCTATTTTAAGATGGAAATTTATTATATAAGTTTTAGGGCCCCTCTACACATGCAGGTAAAGGTGCAGTGGGATCTTATGCATGATCCACACAATTGTGCCTCTCTGCCGTGCACATGTGGCATTTCAAAAGCATGTTTTTTGGGATTGTGAGTCAGATCTCATGGTGCCTTATTGCCAGTAGAGGGAGAACTCAATCACCATGCACTCCTGCAGCTGGGAGCCCCATCAGCTGACCCAGGCTCCCAGCCACAGGGGCATCCCAGGGGCCCCCATGGTGGGGAGAACAGCTAACACAGCATCCCAGCTGTGGGGCTGCTTCATACAACTGCAGTCTCCCAGCCATAGGGGTGTGTGGAGGGCCCCTGTGGCTGGGAGTCCTGTCAGCTGGGAGTCAGCTTCACCGGGGGGGGGGGGAGGGGGGGGGAGCAGGTGAGCCCCTCTAGCTGGGAGCTCCAATCAGCTGATAGGACACCCAGCCACAGGGGCCCTTGGCCACATTTTCAGTTATGGCATGATACGAAGCAGCTACAAAGTTATAACACATTTTGTGGAATAACTTTGTAGCTTATTCCTCTCTTTATCACTTTATTAATTGATTGAATGTGTGGCCCAATGACTACTTGAGGTGTAATGTGTAAATGGGCCCTTACGTAAACATCCAAACCAGTTTATAGAGGCAGTGTTGCATCTGGTAGTACTCCCCCAGTTGGACACTTACCACTCTCTGTGAGGGGATTCAGATATTGACTGCCATGTCCTCTGAGCTTACTGTGGATGGTTAGGCATTGTCCCTAATATGGAGACTCTGATCAGGTCCTCTAGGGAAAGAGCTAATATCTGACACTGTTTGGTAGTAGGGGCCTTGTTTAAAATGTTTTGACCTGAAACCATTGCTGGCTCCCTAGTAGCTGTTTCACATTCCCAAGGATTTTATTAAGGATGTAAACCTTCTCTTCTGGTTTACCGTTTACTTCATGGACACATGGCAGGGAGAGAAAAGGAGAATGCTTGTATGTGTATTAGGATTTGCACAGGTTGCTGAACATACTCTCGAAAGGTAAAGTATAGGAGATTTCAGCTCACTTAAACAAGCATCTGTAATGCAGCACCCCTCACTCTAGCCAGTGGTGGCCTTAGGGTTGTTGGGACCCTGGGCAAGAGAGTCATTTGGGGCCCCTTAGAGACTTAATTTTGATAACCTATGATCATGGATCTTTTTATTCTTTGGGGGAATTAGATAAATAGTTGAGTGTTAAAATGCAAATAGAGCCACTTCCTTGCAAACACTTCACCCCCCCAAAAAATGTGTTGCAAAAATATGGTCCCTCCTAAAGTGTAGGGCCCTGGGCGATCACCCAGTTTGCCCTCCCCTAAGGCCATTACTGCTGTAGCTTGTGCTTTCCTCACAAGTCTGTAGAGTAGCTATCTGTGCTGAGGCTTGTGTAGCAGTTTCCTTCAACTTGATATGGTGAAAATAGTACAAGTCATGATATGTTATAACCTTCCAGTCTCCTCTGTCATAGACCTCTTGATCAGCTTCAGCAAGGGATAGTAGACCTCTACCATCTAACCTTGTTGCTATGTATCCACTCTTGTTCTCCTGAGTGGGAGCCAGATCAGTTGCCACCATTTGACTTGCATATGCAGTTCTTTGCAGGTTAGAAAATAACACTTGCAAATTTAAATGGACTTCTGCCCACCCTCATATCTTGCACAAAATGTAATGCTAGCTGATTATTAGGAATTCCAGATCTGAAAAACTCTCCTTCATCATTTATAGTATAGAAAACCATGACATTTGAATCATGAATATCACTCCAGGTAGTAGAAAAATTAAGTTTTTTAGAGCTACTCTGCTATAGCATTGTTATTATTAAGAGAGTTTTCATTGTGAGATGCTTTTCTAAATGAGAAATATGGCTGACTGGTGTACCCAGGACTTAGCTTCGTAACTTTGAATGTAATTTGAGTTAAGAGCCTGTTTATGCAATTAACGTTCTTGTACTGATCTATGTTAGGAGCAGCATCTTGCAAGGGTTCAGTGATTCTCCCTCACCCCCACTTATCCTGGGGAAGAGGCTGTTTTCTGTTCACTTCAGTTTATCCCTTTCCAATTCAGCTGATTCTCTTACACTTAGTCTAATGAGTCTTTTCAGACTTCTTAAATCACAGAAGTTCAACCATATTATAAATTTTGCTAGTTTTAAAGGTTGTAATGATGGACTATAATGACATTCTCTGAAAACAAAGCAAAATAAGATCTGACCATGCAATTTTTTGTTTTTAAGCCTGATGTACATTTTCTACTCTATGGATTGAAAAAAAAAAAAAGAAATTTAAAATGTAGAACTGTAGTCCCTATTTATCTTTTTTGAGTGTGTTGTTATAATGTATTCTATGTTGTTCTTTGAACAGCTTTGCTTCTGACGTATTTCCTGGACTATCACGGTTACAACATCACTTTTAAGATTACTATAATTGGCACATTTTCTATTGTGGGAAACAATGTGAGAGGGTGTACATTCACGAGACTTTTCTGGATAAAAGAAGCTGCCCTTTTCATCTAATCAATGTAGTACATTAGAGGAATATGAATTAATGATTTTGCAAATTATAGCTTTAAGTATAGGTTCACATGCAAAATCTTTGCCAGCTTTTATTCAGAGATAGTGTACTGCAAAATAATGTATGCATTTGTTTGTTAATCTGAAGTAAGCCAGCTCATAAGTAATGAAGAAGAAAACTAATGAGAGGAAGAAAAGTCATGTATTGCTGCTAATTTGTGGTGCAATGAGTTTAGTAATCTTTAATTATTTATAATAACTGATTCATAGATTCACAGATGCTAGGGTCGGAAGGGACCTCAATAGACCATCGAGTCCGACCCCCTGCATAGGCAAGAAAGAGTGCTGGGTCTAGATGATCCCAGCTAGATGCCTAACTAACCTCCTCTTGAAGACCCCCAGGGTAGGGGAGAGCACCATCTCCCTTGGGAGCCCATTCCAGACCTTGGCCACTCGAACTGTGAAGAAGTTCTTCCTAATATCTAATCTAAATCTGCTTTCTGCTAGCTTGTGGCCATTATTTCTTGTAACCCCCGGGAGTGCCTTGGTGAATAAAACCTCACCAATTCCCTTCTGTGCCCCCGTGATGAACTTATAGGCAACCACAAGGTCGCCTCTCAACCTTCTCTTGCAGAGGCTGAAGAGGTCCAGGTGCCCCAGTCTCCTCATAGGGCTTGGCCTGCAAGCCCTTAACCATACAAGTGGCCCTTCTCTGGACCCTCTCCAGGTTATCCACATCTCTCTTGAAGTGCGGCGCCCAAAATTGAATGCAGTACTCCAACTGCGGTCTGACCAGCGCCTGATAGAGGGGAAGTATCACCTCCTTGGATCTGTTTGTCATGCATCTGCTGATGCACGATAAAGTGCCATTAGCTTTTCTGATGGCTTCGTCACACTGACGACTCATGTTCATCTTGGAGTCCACTAGGACTCCAAGATCCCTTTCCGCTTCCGTGCCACCAAGCAGGTCATTTCCTAGGCAATAGGTATGCTGGACATTTTTCCTCCCTAGGTGCAGCACATTGCATTTCTCCTTGTTGAATTGCATTCTGTTGTTTTCTGCCCATTTGTCCAACCTGTCCAGGTCTGCTTGTAGTTGTTCCCTGCCCTCCGGCGTGTCTACTTCTCCCCACATTTTTGTGCCATCTGCAAACTTGGACAGAGTACACTTCACTCCCTCGTCCAAGTCGCTGATGAAGACATTGAAGAGTATCGGTCCTAGGACCGAGCCCTGCGGGACTCCACTGCCCACACCCTTCCAGGTCGATACCGACCCATCCACTACGACTCTCTGGGTGCGACCCTCTAGCCAATTTGCCACCCATCGGACTGTGTAGTCATCCAAGTCACAGCCTCTTAACTTGTTCACCAGTATGGTGTGGGATACCGTATCAAAGGCCTTCCTGAAGTCTAAGTATATGACGTCAACCCCTACTCCTGCGTCCAGGCGTTTTGTAACCTGCTCATAAAAAGAGACTACATTAGTCAGGCATGATCTACCTGCTATGAACCCGTGCTGGTTTCCCCTCAGCATAATTTCTCCTGCCGGGCTCTCGCAAATGTGAGCCTTGATAATTTTTTCAAAGACTGCCAAGGATGGAGGTGAGACTGACTGGCCTATAGTTGCCTGGGTCCTCCTTCCTCCCCTTCTTGAAAATGGGGACCACATTGGCCCTTTTCCAGTCCTCCGGGACCTGGCCCGTGTGCCACGAGTGTTCAAATATTCCCGCCAGTGGCTGCGCAATGACGTCAGCCAGTGCCTTCAGTACCCTCGGATGGAGCTCATCCAGGCCTGCCAACTTAAAGGCATCCAGTTCCTCCAAGTGACTCTGCACCATCTCAGGGTCTACGCACGGTAGTCTGGCGCCCTGCTGCTGCCTCTCTACCATCCCAGTGAGAGACTTGTCTTGCCCCTCA
Source organism: Alligator mississippiensis (assembly GCF_030867095.1). NCBI lineage: Eukaryota > Metazoa > Chordata > Crocodylia > Alligatoridae > Alligator > Alligator mississippiensis. The sequence goes on from NC_081828.1 coordinate 34,696,989, forward strand.
CTTAGGAAAACTGAGGCAAAGAACTCGTTGAGGAGTTCAGCCTTGTCCCCCCTGTCCATCACCAATTGCTTCTGCCCATTTAGTAGGGGTCCTATTCTGCCCTGGGCCTTCCTTTTACTCCCTATATAGCTGAAAAACAATTTCTTGTTATCCTTAACCTGGGATGCCATCCTCAGCTCCATGGTAGCTTTGGCCCATCTAACTGCCTCCCTACAAGTGCGAGCAGAGGAGGTATACTCCTCTTTTGTAATCTCTCCCTGTTTCCCTTTTTAGCCTGTAGGCTGCTCTGGATTTCTCTGGTCAGCCAGGGAAGCTTTCTGGCCCCTTTCCCTCTTTTTCCTCGCATCGGGATCGTCTCCCTCTGTGCCCGAAGGATCATTTCCTTAAGGCACAGCCACCCTTCCTGGGCTCCCATCTCTTCAAAACTCCTACTCCGCAGTGCGTCCTTGACAATGTTCTACAAGCTTTCTTATTTTTGTGATAATGTATACCTGTGACCATTTTTTTGCTTTAAGGAAACCTCATCAGCTTTAAATTTATACTTTTTATAAAAAAGAAACTTTGGTTTAATTAGAATACCTGCATAGACTCTTGGCAGAAATTTGTCCTTTTTGCAGGCAAGGTCCTTTGAGTAGATGTGATATCCTTTATTAGACCAACTGAGTAGTTGGAAAAAAGTTATTTGTAAGCTTTCAGGTGCAGTCACCCTTCTTCAGCCATAAGAAGTCTCTGCTGTTCTTAGACTCCAAGGAATGAGAGAAGCTAAAAGTGTGGCAGGATGTCAGTGAGAATGTAAATACATTCTAATAAAAGATATCACGTCTACTCAAAGAACCTTGCTTGCTGATGTCCTTAGACCAACACGGCTACAACCAAAAACCCTGGTATCCTTTTTAGACTTGACAACAAATTGCCAAGGATACTGAATTTACCATAGGTGCCTGTCTTGAACAGGAAAGCAGAATTATTGTCATGAAGGAGAAGTCCAGAATGATAGATGTATTGTACCTATCAACATATACCACCAAACTCATCTGCCAGCTCCTCGTAACTATTTGGGCTGACTGTAGAGAAATAAAAGCTCACTTTTGGTGTTTAAACCTCAAATGATGCTTTATGAGCAAAATGTATATATCTAAACATTGTTTAGATTTAATCCTTTCTTCTGGCTCAAAGGACATGGAGTGTCCTCAGAGGATAAATACAGAGGTGTAACAGGGCAGTTGCTTTCTCTGGTGGCCTGTTTAGCATGATAGCAACTATTTTTAACCCCCTTCGCCCCCCCGCCTCTCTTTTCCTTCTCTCCCCATTTAGCATGATAGCAACTATTTTTAACACCCCCCCCCACACACACACACATGCACACACACACTCTTTTCCTTCTCTCCCCAAAGGCAGTACCTGGGAGTACTTTCCTGGTGGCCTCTTCCCCAGTTACACTATTGGGTAAATAACTTTTTTTTCTACTTTTAGGATAAAGAGATTTAGCATTACTACCATGGAAATGAGTGGATTAAAAAAAAACACAAAAAAACATGAAATTCCAAATCTGCTGGGTTTTTTTCCCTCTTTGTAATGACAACAAAACCAGTCCTGGATTTAGGTGTGAGTAGTAAGATCTCTAGCAATCAACTAGATATAGGTTTAAGAAAAGTCTATGGGCCAACGAGAGGCAAAGCGCTGCTCGACCTGGTGCTGGCTACTGGGGAGGACCTAGTCGGCGACCTAGTGATCGATGGGAAGCTGGGTGACAGCGACCACGAGCTGATCACCTTCACCATCCGCCGAAAAGCTGGCAAGTCGGTCAGCAACACGCAAGTCCTTGACTTCAGGAAAGCCGACTTTGACAAGCTCAGGAGGCTTGTCAGTGAGGCCCTAAGGGACTGTGACTGCAGGGAGAGGGGAGTTCAAGAAGAGTGGTTGCTCCTCAAGGGAGCGATCCTCAATGCACAAACTAAGTCTATTCCATCTTGGAGGAAAGGCAGCAAGAGGGCACGGCAGCCCCCCTGGCTCTCCAGGGACCTAGCAGAGGCTAAAAAGAAAGGCCTACAAAGGATGGAGGATGGGAGTCACCTCCAAGGAGGATTATTCTGCACTGGTCCAGTCCTGTAGGGAGCAGACCAGGAAAGCCAAGGCTGCAACTGAACTCCAGCTAGCTTTGAGCATCAAGGACAATAAAAAGTCCTTTTTCAGATATGTGGGGAGCCGGAGGAAAAGCAGGGGCAACGTTGGACCCCTGCTGAACCAGATGGGGCAACTGACAACTGAAGCCCAGGAAAAAGCCAAACTATTAAATAGGTACTTTGTGTCGGTCTTTCATCAGCCCCATGGGACGCCTGTGCCTGCTACAGGGCCGGGAAGTCCGGGTGAGGGTGATCCCCTGCCCTCCATTAATGCTGACTTTGTGAAGGAACATTTTGAGAAGCTGGATACCTTCAAGTCAGCCGGCCCTGACAATCTTCACCCCAGGGTACTCAAGGAGCTGGCGAGCATCATAGCCCAGCCTCTAGCGCGGATCTTTGAAAACTCTTGGCGCTCTGGTGTAGTGCCCGAAGACTGGAAGAAGGCCAACGTGGTGCCTATCTTCAAGAAAGGGAGGCAAGTGGATCCGGCTAACTATAGGCCCATCAGCCTGACTTCTATCCCGGGGAAGATCTTAGAAAAGTTTATTAAGGAGGCCATCCTTAATGGACTGGCCGACGCCAACATCTTAAGGGATAGCCAGCACGGGTTTGTTGCGGGTAGGTCTTGCTTGACCAATCTCATTTCCTTCTACGACCAGGTGACCTATCACCTGGACAAGGGAGATGAGATTGATGTCATATATCTTGACTTCAAAAAAGCCTTCGATCTGGTGTCCCATGATCGTCTCTTGGAGAAACTGGCCAATTGTCGCCTTGGGTCCCCCACGATCCACTGGCTGGAAAATTGGCTCCGGGGTCGGACCCAGAGGGTAGTAATTGATGGAAATCACTCATCGTAGTGTCCTGTGACCAGTGGGGTCCCCCAGGGCTCTGTCCTTGGACCCATACTGTTCAACATCTTCATTAACGATGTGGACACTGGAGTCAGAAGCGGACTGGCCAAGTTCGCAGATGACACCAAACTTTGGGGCAAAGCATCCACGCCAGAAGACAGGCGGGTGATCCAGGCTGACCTGGACAGGCTCAGCAAGTGGGCGGATGAGAATCTGATGGTGTTCAACGCCGATAAATGCAAGGTTCTCCACCTTGGGGAAAAAAAACCCGCAGCATCCTTATAGGCTCGGCAGTGCTATGTTGGTTAGCACTATGGAAGAAAGAGACTTGGGGGTCATCATTGACCACAAGATGAACATGAGCCTGCAGTGCGATGCTGCGGCTAGTAAAGCGACCAAAACGCTGGCTTGCATCCATAGATGCTTCTCAAGCAAATCCCGGGACGTCATTCTCCCCTTGTACTCGGCCTTAGTGAGGCCGCAGCTGGAGTACTGCATCCAGTTTTGGGCTCCACAATTCAAAAAGGATGTGGAGAAGCTTGAGAAGAGCCACGCGCATGATCAGGGGTCCGGGAAGCAGACCCTACGATGACAGGCTGAGAGGCCTGGGGCTCTTTAGCCTGGAAAAGCGCAGGCTCAGGGGTGATCTGATGGCCACCTACAAGTTTATCAGGGGTGATCACCAGTATCTAGGGGAACGTTTGTTCACCAGAGCGCCCCAAGGGATGACGAGGACGAATGGTCACAAACTACTACAAGATCGTTTCAGGCTGGACATAAGGAAGAATTTCTTTACTGTCCGAGCCCCCAAGGTCTGGAACAGCCTGCCGCCGGAGGTTGTTCAAGCGCCTTCATTGAACACCTTCAAGATGAAACTGGATGCTTATCTTGCTGGGATCCTATGACCCCAGCTGACGTCCTGCCCTTTGGGCGGGGGGCTGGACTCGATGATCTTCCGAGGTCCCTTCCAGCCCTAATGTCTATGAAATCTATGAAATCTATGAAAAGTTGTTATCCCTGCATCCAGGATCAGACCTGCATTTTTGTCTTCAGATATAACTCTCAATGGAAATTATACCTATTTATCTTGGTTCAGAATTTGGCTCTTTACACTAGTACTGTAAAAGTGATGTTGTAGCCATAGTAGTGCAGAAAATATGTAAAAGAGGGAAGTATTTCTTAGGGTGATGTCTTCTGGAAGAACTGTGTAGTTGGGATGAGATCTGATGACAAATGTCTTGCATTCAAAAGCTTATCTAACTTCATCCCGACTATGTAGTTCATCCCATAAAAGAGATCACCCTAAAAAAATCTTTGCCTCTCCCCCTTAAACTGTAAGATATTGACGAAGAGCAACAGTTCTTCTCATTTGCACAGTTCTGAACATGAAAATGGAATAGTATGTATAGTATGTACAGTGATCAACATTAAAATCAATGGTATGTACAGTGATGTATGTACAGTGATCAACATTAAAATGTGAATTCTTGCCAGAAATTATTCCCTATTTTCAAGTCTGGGAGGAGGTTGGGGGGGGGGGGGGGCAGTGGCACATACTGCAGTATGGCAATTGTTGGTGAATAGTGTCATTTTAATGACTCCCTCTCATTTGCTTTTATTCATGCCCATAAACTTCTTCTCTCACAAATATTTTAATCCATGCTCTTAGTAGCATAAGGCAGTGCCAAAAACTAACAAACCAAAAACAGATAATATATATCCTTACCTCTTCTCTATGGAGATTATAGAAAGAATGAATGTAGGATGATCAGGAGTGGAACTTTAATTCAAATAGGAGGCCTCGGTTCCAAGCTATTTTGAGTATTTGGGCACTCTTTTAATTGTGTCTCTGTGCTACTCTGCCATCTGGAGATCATTAGAGATTGGTAGAAATTTGGCTCCATACTTTTTTCTCCAGCTGATAACATATGCTGGGGCCTGTGGCAGGATTAGTGTGGGGTTTTCATAGTCTGTTCTATGCAGCACAGACATTTTTCTGCACTAAGGAATCCCAACTAGTTTCTTAGGTTAGCTTTTCAGCTGCTTTGTAGTGATGGATGAGGACCAAGGAGTTGGTCCCCAATCTATTTTAAAAAGTAAAATTCCTAAATGAGTACAGTTTTCTTGTGAGTTTATTGTGATTCTGCTAAGTTTACTTAAAACATGAAAAATACAAAATGCTTTTACTCATCATAGGTTTTTCCCTATAAAAAACAAATGTGTTCTAATTTATAATTTAACCACCATTTTTGCTTGGCATGTGTAATCCTTTATTAGCCAGCTCCTTATTAGCCCTGTGCAGTGTTTAATAGTGATAAGAAACACCTGCGTACTTATCCACAGTTTTAGCCATTTAAAGTTATTGCTACAAACATGGAAGGATAAATGCTTTCAATTTTAATAAAAGGCCCAATATTGTGTGAAGGGGCATTGAGACTTGATGCATACATACAATTATGATAAAATGCTTGAAATGCTATAAACTTGACATTTAAGAAACTTTAAAAGTAGAGATGATAAATGAATTTATGATGTAAGGTTTATATTCCTTGTTCTGTAACATTTGCCTTTCTATTTAGGGTGAAGGATTATTGGCTTATTTTGGTAATTTCCGTCTGCTTGCAGAGTTCTCTACTCCTTTTGTGAATCAACGGTAGGTGGATGTTAGTGACTTCTATTTAACCCCCATACTGAAATATTTTTTAAATAGATGGGTAATTACAGTCAATTTCTATGACAGATATTTAATTAATCTGTAGTCAGTCTTCAGCACAGCCAGACTTAGGAACTGGAACAGTATACTCACTATGGTAACTTGAACTGCTATCCACACAAAACATGTTCCAATATATTTCCTAGGAAGTCCTCCTTGTAGATGGCATTTTGCACACAATGAAAATCTGGCATAAAATTATGGAATGAAAGGTTATACATTAGTGTCTTATTACTAGATGGATAAAAATAGGGTATGAAATTATGATGTAATACAAGTCTTTATTTCCAGAATGGGTTTTTGAAGCATTATCGTAAACCCAAGAATAGAGACCAGGTGGCATTGCCATCAGGTTCCCAGGATGGAATTATGTTGCCTTAGATTACTTGAGGTTTATATTTTATAATACTGTATGCTTGCATATCTTTAAAAGTTTTACAAATCTGTAAAAATTTGCATTCATGGCTCCATTGATCCTCGTGGTGAAAGGACACCCTAGTTATGTAGGTTTCTGTCTCTTTCCTTCCTGTTCCTCCCATCAAAACAGTTGTGGATGCTGCAAGAACTATTTTAAAAGAAATTAAAAAAAATTAATTTTAATGTGCAAATGAAAATGGGGTGTACAAAATTGGAAGCACCTTTAAATACAATAAAACTAAAAAAGAGGCTATATAACAACGTCTATAGTATAGCCGTATTTCCTTTTTAAGAACATCTGCAACTAATTAGAACCATTTTTGTTAAATACTGCAAAAAGAATTCTCTGTACTGTGCCTTTAAGAACTATATGTGGTTCCCCTCTAATTAAGCTGTATATTCATTTCTCTGACTAAATTATTTCATCACTGTATAGACACTAGCAACAACATATAATGGTAAAATGAAATTTTATTTTTGCTTCTTTTAATTTCAGTGCTAACTCTGGTCTTTTGCTAAGTAATCCAGACCTTTCTTTCTTTTACTTTTTTGGCCCTTGCTGATACAGCAGTTCTGACATTGCTGCTTTACCAGCCTCCTGTATACAGCTTGTATACAGCTGTATGCAACAGCTCATAGTGTTTTATTGTTTACATTCAAGCATTTTATTGGGGATAACCAATACAGAGGTTGAATGTCTTTGGTGGCAATGTGAAGAGCCATACCAAGGGACGGGGGAAAGGAAGACTGCATTGGGGAGAAGAGTGTATTGGATGTTGGGGGTGAGAGAAGGGATGCAGCTTGATTTGAAGACCATACTCTCTCTGGATAGTTTTCAGCTGCAATGATGATGATCATTGCTGCCCTGTATTTTTTGTTAACTGTTACTGGATGCTCTGGAAAGGAGCAAGGTGCAGTGGGCTGCATAGTGTCTCTCCCTTCTCTAAGAAGGGGCTGTATCAGGATCCATCTCAAACTGATGTTTGGCAAGTCCAGCTTTTAAGTTAGGAAAGAGGGTTGGAGTGATAAAGAATCACACAAGCTTCATTTTTTGTCCAGAAGCTGTCTGGTGAAGCTTTCTGACCAAATCTACGTCCCTTCTGTATTGAGAAACCCAGAGGACACATAATATAATTTTGCTCTTAGTTGTTTTAATGCAATATGAACTGCACTGACACTATTTGCATTATACATTTCTCATTGATGAGTCTCCAGGGTAGCTAACAGCCCAGCATTCTCCATGAGCATTAAATTCACATTAACAAACTCATAAAGGATTTGTACATTGTTGCAAGATCTACATAGATTTTTCTTTAATTTCCTTTATAATTCTTTTCTGCACTTCTTTGGGGTGTTGATTTGGTTTTGTCCATGTACCAGGCAAATCCACTTTTTTTTTCCAGGTTAGTATAATTTATGTAGTTGCCTACAGCTGGTGATAGGTGAAATACAAATAGTCAGTCTAATTTTCTTTTGTTGTTGTTCAGTGGGTACATGGACTATTACCCCTTTTTCCAGTTATTATTTTTTTCGCCTTTCTAAGTCTAATGCATGAAGCTAGTGCAGCACATGCATAATCATTACAGATGCACAGCAAGTATAATCAGGCATTTATGGGCATCAAGATAAAGCCAAATCAAATCCAGAGCATCTCACAATATGACCACAACTCTCAGTAGTAAATTTACAACAGATGTTGACACTTGATTTTACAGTATCAGTTTTAATAATTATTATATCTGTTGCTTCATGATAAGTAGTTCTAGTTGATTTTTTTTTTCCCACTGGTGCACAATTAATGTGTGTTCTTTATTTCTATCCTCTGTTTCTTTCCTTAACCTTCCACAGCTACACATGCCCAGCATGGTGGGATTTTACTGTAAGTTTTAGTGAGAAGGAAAGAAAAGATCCTAAAACAATGCCAATTACTTCTTTATGAACTGAACTTGCAGGTTCTCCGTGCCAGATAATTGTTTATCAGGGCATGAAGGGAGAGAAAATGTATTCAAAATTACCTTTTGCTTATTTTTTTTGCGTTCTCATAGGCCTCTCTAAGCAGCAGTACATCTTGTAATATCTGCACCTGAGATTTGGTTTGGCCCGAACTGAACAATGAAAACCTTACTAGGACAGAAACAAGGCCCCGATCACAAAAATCAAAAGCCGCATATAAACATAATTGGAAGGTGTTTTGATCTAAATTTTTTTGGCTCAGGATCACCTTTGGCAAAAGCTGAGTATTAGTTGCCTATCAGTCAGTCCAAATTGAAATGTTCAGAGAATAGAAGAAAAAAGTTTATTAATTCTAAATTTAACTTATGAAACAACGTAGGCTCTTGCATACTGAAATGTGCAGCCAGTTACACATTAATTTGTACTGGTAATTTAAATTTAAGATTTTCTATATGCTGTTCCTTAAGAATATTATATTATAAACCTTTCATGTAAGTACTGTATGTTACACCGTGCTTTACACAGAGGCAGTTAGCTGGGGTGAAGAGCTTGCAAACTAAGCCAAGAATCAGAGCAGCAATTCAAGAATGGGAGGATGCTCAGGAAGTTAAGGGGGGATTTGGAAAATCTGAACCCTGTTTGGTTTTCTTAATGTTTCTCTCTTGCAGGTGGTTCTTTGAAGTACTGGGATATCCCAAATCTTCAAAAGCCAATATCATCAATGGGGTGCTAATGACCGTTGTGTTCTTTATGGTGAGGATTGCAGTCATCCCTTTCTATTATGGCCGTGTCATTTCTGCATTTGGAACAGAGGCTTTCCAGAGACTGGGTCTTGCAGCCCAGAGTGCCTGGATTATCTCTAGTGTTGTCTTGGATGTTATGAACTTGATGTGGATGTTCAAGATTACAAAGGGATGCTACAAAGTTATTTGTCTCATTGGACAAGAAGAAGCCAAAACTCGTAAAAATGGAAAATCTGAGTAAAAATGCTATGTGAAAAAACTAAATCTCTCTCACCCTCTCTCTTTCTCTCTCTCAAAAAAAGAAAAGAAAAGAAAATTGAGTTAATAAAATTCACATTTTTGCCATAAAATGCTCCTTTGAGAAAACAAGATCTTGCCTCTCTACCGATAAAAACTTTCCCCTACTACACTGCCTGCACACCCAGAGCCAGTTCTTTTAAGACAGTCTCATGAAACAGGGAAACAATGATAGAGGCATGATAAATGCTGAACAGACAAATGAACTTAAAAAGAAATAGGCCAACTGGTTGCTGGGTTTCTCTACCAGTATGTTCCTAAATCGTTTCACTCAGGTTTCTCAGAGAAATGCATTTTTAAAGCCTGTAAACATCAGGATCCCCGTCTCTCTCTTTTTAAAGTTCTGGTGATGTAGTGCAAGTCTCTTGGCATGTTCTTATGCTTTCTTTATTAATGTTTGATGTTAACAATCAAGACTTGGTCCTTCACAACTTTTTAATTTTTTTCAAGAAAAGCTACAAGTTTAGCTTTGATCATATGAAATCTTTTACTGCTTTTCTGCTGCCTTATATGCATGAACACAATCTTTTGGGGGACTTATGAAACAGTTTTACATGTATACTCATATAATATAGTGTTTGGGGTATTTTAAAAACCTGTTAGAATATACTGATATTGAGGAATGACTTTTGCTGTGTTTTATGTACATCCAGGAGTATTTATTTCTGTTAAATCTGATCAAAACTCTTTCATAGGTTAACAAGGTAAACAGTGTATAGAAACAAAGTAATTCTCGCTGCAGTGCTCTCTCCACATGAAGGCTGCTGCTACTTTTATGAGAGACATTTCAGTGATGCTTCTGGACCTTTTGGGGTGTAAACAGTTGAATTGTAAAGAGAGTTATGTTTCTGTATAAGTGGCTGTGTGATTCATAGCAAGCCCTGCTTTTTTATCAGAGCCAACCCCCTGTTTATATTGAAACTGAAGTTTTATCAGTCTTATTTTTCCTTGTTATTCAGACAACTGGAAATGTGAGGTGTTGAGCAAAGAAAGCCCTTCTTCGGATTAACAAGACTTTTATCACTTTATCCAAACAGAAATTTTTCCTCTGTTCCCTTCCAAACTGTTGAACAAATCTGTAGATTGGCAATTCATATCACTGGGGAGAAAGTTTCTGTTTTTAGAGCCACATAGTTGTCTACAGATATTCTGTGTTCTCTTTGAGCACAACACTTTGAGTGATGTCACTAGGAGAAATCTGAGCACGTAGGAAGAACAGAGTATCAAAGATAT